>NW_028327171.1:151461328-151769375 GCF_987537825.1 Furipterus horrens | reverse complement strand
TCAGGAGTACTGATGAAATATTTTGTAAAATGTTTCTCAATTGGGATTTTTCTGATGTTTTTATTTTTTTAAGTGTATTTTATTGATAATGCTATTACAGCTGTCCCAATTTCTGCTCCCCTATCCCCTCCAGTCATACCCCCTTAGGTCATGTCCATGGGTCATGCACATAAGTTCTTTGGCTTCTCCATTTTCTATATTGTTCTTAACATCCCCTTGTCTGTTCTGTACCTATCAATTATGCTTCTTAATCCCTGCACCACTTTCCCCATTCTCTCCCTTCCCCTTCCCAGCTGATAACCCTCCAAATGATCTCCATATCTATAATTTTGTTCCTGTTATGGTTGTTTGCGTGTGTGTGTGTGTGTGTGTGTGTGTGTGTGTGTGTGTGTGTGTGTGTGTTTGGATTCAGTGGTTGATAGTTGTAAATTTGTTGCCTTTTTAATTTTCATGGTTTTGATCTTCTTTTTCTTAAACAAGGCCCTTTAACATTTTATATAATAAGGACTTGGTGATGATGAACTCCTTTAGCTTTATCTTGTCTGGAAAGCACTTTATCTGCCCTTCCATTCTAAATAATAGCTCTGCTGGATAGAATAATCTAGGTCATAGGTCCTTGCTTCTCATCAGTTTGAATACTTCTTGCCAGGCCCTTCTTGCCTGCAAATTTTCTTCTGAGAAACCAGCTGACAATCAAACAGGAACTCCTTCATAGGTAACTCTCTTCATTTCTCTTGCTGCTTTTAAGATTCTTTTAAGATTCTCTTTTCATCTTTAACTTTTAGCATTTTGATTATGATGTGTCTTGGTGTGGTCCTCTTTGGGTATAGCTTGTTTGGGTTACTCTGTGCTTCTTGAACTTGTATGTCTATTTCTTTCACCAAATTAGGGAATATTTCTTTTGTTTTTTTTTCAAATAAGTTTTTAATTTCTTGCTCTTTCACTTCTCCATCTGGCACCCCTGTGGTTTGGATGTTGACACATTTAAAGTTGTCCCAGAAGTTCCTAATCCTCTCCTTATTTTCTTTTTCAATTCTTGTGTCTTCTTTCTGTTTCAGGTGAATTATTATTTCTTCCTTTTGTTCCAAATCATTGATTTGAATCCCAGCTTCCTCCCCATCACTGTTCGTTCCCTGTATATTTTTATTTATTTTACATTGTATGACCTTCACTTCTTTCTTTATTTTGTGGCAATACTCAAGGAGCTCTCTGAGCATTCTGATAACCAGTGTTTTGAACTCTGCTTCTGATAGGGTGGCTATCTCCTTTCGCTTTCTTTTTTTGTTGGGGGTTTTGTTCCGTTCTTTCATTTGGGCCATATTTCTTTGTCTCAATTTGGCAGTCTCCTTGTGTTTGTTTCTGTGTATTAGATAGAGCTGCTTTGTCCCCTTGTCTTAGTAGCATGGCCTATGTAGAAAAGGCACCTGTAAATTGTGTGGGGCAAAGCCTTAGGCAATTGCCAGGGTGGGGAGATCCACTTCATCACCTTGTGGCTGTGCGATGAAGGCTCAGACAGGAGACAATGCTGCCACCTGTCTTCTGGTGGTTCACCTGGCACTTGCCCCATTTCCAGTCACTTCACCCCCTTTCTATGTGCAACTAGTGCCTTTACAGCTGCTTCTGTGGTAGTGAATCCTGGAGTGGGTGAGTTTGCATATGTTCTAAGACCATGCTGGCCCTTTAAGTAGTGAAATTCCAGCAGTTTCTTCTACCACCTCAACCCCCACTGGTTTTTACAACCAGAGGTAATGAGGGGGGTGTCTATATTCCCAGTGCTGGACCCTGGGCTGTGTGGTCTGGCATGGGCTAGGATCACTCACTCTGAAGTTGTCCCTCTTGTCCATTCCACCATGGCAGCTATCACCTCTGCTTTCCAGTGTCTCTCTGCCCATCTCTGTGACTCCACCCCTTCTACCAGTCTGAATGAATGTGTCATCTTTAAGTCCTTGGTTATCAGACTTCCATACAGCTTAATATTCTGATGGTTCTGGGTGTTATTAGTTTTGAGAACTGGGTGTAATTCTTTGGTTATGCAAGGAGGCAAAGCGTATTACCTATGCTTCCATCTTTATTGGAAATCTGACGCTTTTCTTATGATTGAACTGGGGTTATGTATTCTTGTAACATCAGAGATACAGTGCTATTTTCATGACATCATACCAAGAATACATACTATAACATGACTAATCACTATTGATATTGATATTATCATCTTGCTAATGAAATGTTTGTAAGCGTTTTTGACATTAAAGTTGTACCCTTTCCATACTGTACTCTTTGGGAGTCCCTATGTACAGTCCTCACTTAATGAGTATGAAGGTAAGTGCTACCTCCTTGAGGCTGGAGTATTATTATATAAATTATTTTAAATTCTTTTGCATGGAATATTTTCGTTTCTTGCATTAATTTATTTATTAAAACATTTGTATCAGTATGAGCCCATGGATAATTATTTTATTCAATTTGAACTTTAAGTCATATAACTGTAAGGAGTAAACACTAATTGGTGATAAAACCATGAACATGGTGAACACAGCATGAAGTGTTAGAGCTCTGTAAAACTACATAAGATTTTTATAATTTTGAACATTTTTCTGAATAATAAATATAATTTATAAAATAACATCAATTTATAAAAAGTCCTCAATTATTTATTAAAATTTCATTGATTCATCAAATTGCATTTTATTAAAAAGTGTTCTTTCACTCTTTACCAGTAGTATCTTTATACTTTTATAGTTTTTACTTTCTTTGGGTTTTTACCACCCATTTTTACAATATGTATAATAATTAATGTTTTAATTTATTTTGGCAAGGTAACATAAAAGCATGAAGGTTGTTTAAATTAAAGTAGCCTGCTTAAGTAGTTGACAAAACCTAAGTAATGAATATGTTTGAACTACATTAGAATTGGGAAAGGAAGGGCATTTTAAATGAAACAAATGTTATGATACAATGTTCTAGCACTCAAAACTGATAATCGTCAATAAACATTTCTTTTTGTCACTATAAAAATAACATGCATATTAAAAACTCATAAGAAATAATGCAATAAAATAATAAAATAAAATGTATTCCATTATTAGTCCCAATCTCTAAGGTTAACATTATATATTATTTCTGTTTTTAGTAATTCCGTAGATTTTCATCAAATTCTAAAAACTATGTTTAATCCTACTTCTGGCTACACATAAGGTAGACGGGTTTTATTGCTTTATATTATGAAGATTAAAGAATTAGGTATATTTATACTACCTCTACCTTTTTACTCACACAGACAAATAGTTTCCCTATTTGTTGTTCTTCTCCATGATTAAGAACCTTAAACATGCTTTTCTGAACTAGCAACTTTAGTCTGGGTAATTTCTACTATGTTAGCCAAGGACCTGGCCCATCTATACTTTATATCTTTCAACTCTCACATCTTGGCTATTTTCAGATATGTAGTTACTTTAGGATTCAAAATTATATTATTTATTATTTGCCTAAAAATATAGACAAACCTACAATAACTCGTGTTTATAGGTTGATTATACTAATTAAAAATAAATAAGGCACATACAATATGAAGATCATTTGATCCCTATTTACAAAAATACCAAATACTGTTTTATTTGTAAAAAACTAAAACATTGCCTTGTCGTCAAATGTGTGTCATTCAAAAGACAAAAATATTAAGTATCATGCTCAACTGAATTCTTAAGCTCTAATCATTAAATAAAAGTGCACTTTTTTTTTCTTGCTTTGTAGTGGCATCATATTTTTATTATAAAGCTGTTCATTTTACCTTGAATTAAAAAAAAAGATTTTATCTATTTCTTTTTAAAGAGAGAAGAAGGGAGGAAGAGAGGGAGAGAAACATCAATTTGTGGTTGCCTCTCATGTATCCCCAACTAGGAACCTGGCCTGCAACCCACACATGTGCCCTGACTGAGAACTGAACCTGTGACCCTTTGTTTTGCAGGCCAACATTCAAACCACTGAGCCACAACAGGCAGGGCTACCCTGAATTTCTTATCCTCCCATTTAAAAAAATTTTGGTGTGATTAGGTATAGAATAGTATTATTTCCTTAATGATAAAAATGACAACCAGCTCTCAAAATTTCTTTGAATGTGTCTATTTTTTATTTCAATTAGCACCAATTTTTAAAATACACATCAATATGTATATCTGTATTTTCATTAATAAAAACTCAATTCATACTGGGAAAAGGTGAAAATTCATTCACATAGTTTTTATCATAAATTATTACCAAACATTAACTACCATTATTTTTTGTATATACATTTCATATATTCTGATTACATATGGTGAAAAAATAGATACTAATTTATCAGTAGATGAGTATAAAATGTCAATAGATATAGAAGCATTATGTAATGGAGAGGATTCTGGGGATATGAGGACAGTGACAGCATAGTTCTTGAATCTTTCTGAATTCAGACACATGTATACACATGTACACACACAAACACCCATCATACATGGCGGGGAGAACATATAGAAAGAAAAACTAAAACATGGGAATTTCTAACAAAGTAGATGTCAAGATCTCTACCACCACCAAATAAATAGGTGGTACAAATTACAATCACAAGATTGTACATCAGAAAAGTTACTTTCAGTTGACTAAATAGGTGGAAACTAGAAGAGCCAGAGAGAAAGTTCAGTTTAGACTTCTTTGAGAGGGATGATTGAAACAATGAGAGAGCACAATTAGTATAGTGATGGGGGAAACCAGTAAGGTAAGAACAAAATAAGCTCTTAGTAAATGTTTAATAACTGTTTAAATGTACAATCTGTGAAATTTCTATCTAATTGAATAAAGGAGGTAAGAGATATTGAAAGAAGAGCACCAGTAGACCATTTCAGTTGGCCCCTTTACAGGAAAGAAATATTTTGGCAGGAAATGCTTCCTGAGTAAAGCAAAGCCCATCAGATTCAGTGAAACATTTCTGTTAATAACTTGTCAAAGGGAAAGGATGTGGATGTTAGGTATCCATGCCAACATGTGCCAGCTTCTCACTTCTCAGAATATTTTGCCAAGGTATAAATGTAGAATGATTTCAGACTTTCACAGGCAATGAAAAATGGACTAAAACAAAGATTCTAAAAATGTAGACCACCATACTCTTATCTGAATATTAAACTCAGAATCATTCACTTTTTCTCATCTCTAACAATTTATCAGCTATTTTTAATTGACATACAATGTATCCATTCATTTAATGAACAAGTATCAATGAACTTTTTAAAAAATTGATCAGTACTCTGCTTGGCAGTAGGAATCAACCCCGAGCAGATTGTGCTAATCAGAATATGGTGCCTTCATACATAAAATGAAATATTTTACTGCCATCTGCTGGAGTAAAGTCATAGTGACTCTAGAAATCTGAACTGAATGTGACTGTTGCATCCTGGAGCTGTTTGAAGCCGAGCTCACACAACCATATCCTTCAGTCATGATAGGGATTCACATGTAAACGAGGCACTGTTTCCTAGTAAATGTATTTTTATAGTTTTCACAACCAGGTTTATGTAATCCCACTTACATATTTAATTTAATCCAAGAAAGAGCTTGTGGTTGACCATATTTAAGTTAGGTATTTACACGTGGTGCACTCATTTACGTCCAAATCACGTGATAAGATTATAAAATACTTGCAGAGGCTCAACCCTGTTTGAAGTGGAAGTGATGAACAAAAGCAAAAGCAAAAAAAAAAAAAAAAAAAAAAGCAAAACAATCAAGCAAACAAATCAAAACAACGAAAGCAAAAACAGGAGTTTGTGGCCAAAATCTGCACTTGATTAAATGACTAGGAACAGAGGCCCAGTGCTGAGCTAGCAGCCCACAGACATTTGCTACCCATGGCCAGGAGGAGCACTAGTCATCAGGTATCAGGGGCTGAGCCCGTAAGTGAAGTCAAAGTGCTGGAAATTTTTCCTTGAATAAAATTTAATTTAATTTAGCTAGATAAGTTTCTGGGTGAAAAAAGAGGCAGAATAGAAGAGCAAAGCCTTGTCTCTTCACTTTGCTTTCCTTTCCCAGGCCCCATGGAGACCCTGGTAGTGCTGAGGCACTCAGCTTGTTGCAAAACATAATTTGGAATCAATGGAAAACCTCTTTTCCCTTTGGATTATTTTTACTTATCAAACATATTTATAGCTTATATTTTCCATGGGGAAAAACATGATGAACATATGCTTGTAAAATAATTTTAAAAATAAGTACACATTTTTGTAAAATAGCTGCTTTTTCTAGAACAGAGGATGTATGACACTTTTAATTTGAATTGAGTGCATAGACATCAGAAATGTGAGGAAAAAATGTAATAATATTCCAAAGTATATTTAAAATTATACTTAATCATGTAAATAGAAATAATTCTGCAAATTAATATATAACCACCACATTGTACATTAGCATATGTCCCACTTCAGTATATTTGGATTATATTTACATTGCCCTGGAATATAACCATCTAGGCAGAATTTCCATCTCTTCATTAAAGGAAGTAGAAACTCATCTATTGTATGATTCTGAACTGAGGTTTCTCTTTCAAGTTTTAAAAAAATCAAAGCTACAGAGACAGGAGAGGGATATTATGATGATAGGCTAAAGAAGAATTGTAACACATGGGGAAGAAATGATGTGATTATGACTCAGTATGGGAGGGTGGTATGAAAATTGTCATAGAGTGGTAAAGTTAAAATAAGAAACAATCTCTTTAAGTTGCCCTGTTCCAAACCAGGAAGAGACTTGATTCCCTGCAAGTATATTTAACAATATATGTGGGTCAAATATTATTCACATTTCTTTTTGTCATACTAACTATTGAAAAAGAATCACCGCTGGAGCCTCATTTTTGTCTTTCTCATATTTATTTCACACATTCATATATTGCCAAGTTTGATTTATTGGAATGGACTTACAGTTTTGAGGTTGATATTTCCCATATGTACGAGAGTACAAGTTATAGATTAAAATAAACTAGTGGTCAAGATGTGATATGAATTTGGGATCTTGAGTTCATAACTTCAGGTCCTTAAATAATACCAAAATCTTATTATCTGTCTTCTCTGACAATAACCCTTAGGACATCTGTACTATTCTATGTAGTATAATTATAATTGTGTGTACATGTAAATATATGTGTGTGTTTTTAAACCCACACTAACAAATCTCATCTTTTAAAGAAAAATTTTATTTTTTAATCCTTAAAATATCATCCATAGATTCTTGTGTTGGCTGGGTATTCTAAGGAACCGCTTTAGTGAGAGCAGTGTTTCTCTTCATATAACTATTTAATTGTAACTTCCAGGTTAATTTTTGAGAAAAGTAAAAGGGTTTCTTAGAGGTCTATTTAGGATAAAGAAAGAAGACAGGAGAGGTGGTCGGGCAGCAAAGAAGGATTTCAGTGGGAAAAAAACAAATTAAACAAATGTTTATGAACTTAGATGTGTGATAAGCAATGCAACTACTCTTTAGTCATTTCATCAATAAAATATACTTTTTTTGATATAATCCATTACATGTATCTTTAATCTATTTTGAGTATAAGACAGTGTGAAGATTTTCATCTTCAGCAGGAACAAAGATTTATCAAGGGGTAAGTATCATGCTTATGAAATATCTATCTGTCTATCTACATAGCCATCCACCTATTTTTTAAAAATTTTAGGAAACAGATAAAAGATAAATAAATGCTAAAAGTCACATACAATGAGAGTTAAAACAATAAAGAATTTTAAAAATGAGACTAAACTGTTAATTCTTCCCCCCATTGGATATAATTTATAAAAATTAAAAAAAAAAAAGAAAAATTACCAATAAATTCTAATTATGAATAATTTAACATTTAGACATATCAATACATCTGCTATTTCTTCATTAATTATATTTATATCATTATAAAATAAACCTTTGTATCTTATTTTCAATAGCTCATAAAAACTGGAAATTTGTACCTTTGAAAATACAATATTTTTAACTAGATTATGTCAATAAGTAGGAAAGCACATTCATTACAACTGCTGTAACACATGGAATGTTTATACACATCTTCAGATAAAAATAGTTTAAAGTATTGAGTGCAATGTTTGAATTATTTTTGGTATTAATTCTATAAATTACTTTATTACACTATTAAAATGCTATTATGTTAACACTTTTAAGTTGTTTCAAATGTGCACTTAATTTAGATCTAATAATACACGTTTTGCTTCTGAAAACCAAGGCAATTATTGAAAACATTTCCCAAGGTTTAGCAATTATTTAAGGTCTGCATTTACTATAAAGTAATTAGCTCAAATGGCATGTTCATGAGAGCAGATTTAGAACTGTATATATTGGTACAAAAGGAAAACATTTAATTCCAATATAGTAGAAAATAGTCAAATTTATTTGCTCTAACAGGCATTTATTTTCATTAAAGATACAAATACATATTTTCAGCACTTTTTTAACATTATCAAGATGTAAAATTGCCATATTTACAGTTAGAATTTGAAATAAAATAAAAATGTCAATTCAATTAAGTAGTGTAAAAATTTGAGTTCTTATTTTGTTATTTGTTACCAACTTTCTTATTTGAATGATATATTTGCAAAAGAGCATAGTTTATGTGTATAGTACACTTTATATGTTACCTCATATGATGAAACAAAATAAAAACATCAGGATTCTGGTTACAAATGAGAGCAATACAGGTAAATTAATCTCTGCTGTGTGCATTAGCTAATCAGATCACCTACCCTTCTTTCCTGAGAAAAGCATTCTTCTGAATTTTGGGTTATTCCTTCCCTCATTTTGCTTTACAGTTTTAAAATACATACATGCATACATTTAATTAATATAGTGCTTGGTTTTGCTTTCTTTCAAACTATATATATACACACATGCTTTATTTTTTGCTCGTAAGATACACTTTTTCCCCAAAAAGGGGGGGGGGTATGTCTGTGCGTCTTATGGAGCACATATTGCATCACAGACCGTGATGTTTATTACCTGACCTATCAGCGGTGGTGACAGCTGTTAGAAGAGGAAGCGGTGGGCCCATGTGAAACCCCTGGGGACACTTAAATGTCCCACTTCACTGCTGAATCACAGGGCATCTTGTCAGTTGCCCTCTTCCTCTGCCCAACACCTGTGACCTGGGTGAGTGGAGAGAGCTGCCTCACACTCCCAGCTATAACTGCTTACCTGTGGAATCAGCTGAGGCCAATAATGGGTATGAGACACAGTACCAGTTGTCTTTGACACTGGGTAGGTTCTGTGTCAGTAGAACCGCCTCCAGTCACCAATCACTGTGTCTTAAGCTCTGTCAATCATGAGAAGCAGGTGGGTGGAGCTAAAGTAACATGTTCTCAGCTGGCTACTGGCTCTGTTCGTTAGATGCTACAGATCTTTTGTCTACCTCCATACTGTTTCCAGTGCACACCAGATTTCTGTGTGAGGAGGCCAGCAGTAACTGGGTGAGCAGCCATAAATGCTGAAGGTTGTAGTATAGAAAGGGAGTTATGGTGGGGTCACTCTTCTAGTAGTAACAAAGGCACTGAGGGGATTAAGGGTAACACTAGCCATAGCGGGCACTGGGGGTAGTCCACCAGAATCTGTAACTAGGGTAATAATACTATCAGTGACTGTTACTACTAGTGATATATTTTAACTCCCTCGATGACTGTTATTAAAGGTCCCCATAAATTCTGACACTAACAATGATGAGTTCTTTGGGTTCCCAGAAAACTAGAAGAGTACTGGAACCTTAAAGTCTCTCCTCATTTGTTAATGCCAGTGATGATGGTTCTTAATACCACTGTTGACAACTGTTCACTTTACATGGTTGAAAATTATTCTGTTATATTTTATTAAATATTTTAGTACACCATTTGGTTCAGAGTATTTTCTTTCTAGTTTTCTCCTCTAAATCTAGGTGCATCTTACAGTCAAGAGTGTCTTATAGTGTGAAAAATATGATATATACACAAATATGTATATATAAAATAAATATATATCTACATATAAAGTGTTTTATTATATACATATTTAAGTATTTACTTTTTGTCTTTTAAGAAATTGTGGTAATATTTTTTTCTGTTATGAAAAAAGTTTTTATTGACATCCTTGTACATGTGCCCTATTGCACACATCTAAGATCCTCTAAGTGACATAGTTGTGAGTGAAATACTCAGTCACAGCATATGTATATATTTGACTTTAGTAATTAACAACAAACTGTTTTCCAAAGTAGCTGAACTAGCAGAGATTTGTAAGAATTTTTCTTATTTATATTGCAACTGGCTTAGTAATGTTGGACTTTCTTTCTTCAATTTTGTAAGAATGAAATGATTTTTTTGTGGTTTTGTTTTCATTTTAATGATTAATAATAAAACAATTTTTCTATTTTAGAAGTCATTTTTTTCTCTTTGAAATGCTTGTTTGTGTCTTTTCCCATTTTACTACTGTGTAACTCATTTCAAAATTTTAGAACCATTTTATATATGTAATTGATATGACTTATTTTTATATGTATATTGCATATTTTTTCTTGAGTATAATTTCTCTAAGAATGTTTCTTACTTTTATTTTTTAAAGTTTTTATTTATTTATTTTTAGAGAGAGAGGAAGTGAGGGAGACAGAAAGGGAAAGAAACATGATGTGTGAAAAATCAAAATCAATCCATTGCCTCTCATGTGCCCTGAATCGGGGACCAAAACCACAACCCAGGCATGTGCCCTGATCTGGAATCAAACAAGCAACCTTCACTTTATGGACTGACACCCAAACCACTGAGTCGCACCAGTCAGGGAAGAATGTTGTTTACTTGTATTTTATACAGACAATGTGTTCTGTATGATAGTAATATTTTGAAATATTATTTGTTGCTTTTTAATCACCTGTCAGTTTATTTATCTAAATATTCCAAATTAATTTGAAAGAAATGTATATATATATAATTGTTGGGGGGAATAGTGTACACGTCTCTTCAATCAAGTATTGTGTATACAAATATCTTCTATAGCTCTACACTTGTGGTTTTTGTTTGACTCTTTTTAATAACTGATATATATATATATTTTAAAACTCTTACTATACAGGTGAGTTTGTCAATTTATTTTTTAGTTCTCTACATATGTATATAATATATGTCATATATAGATATATATGTTTAATAAATTATATGAATATAATTTATAAAATTAATTTGGTGCCAAAATAATACCTGCAGCCTGTTTTTTTGAAACTTGTCAAATTGATACTCAAATTTATTTTCAAAACAAAACAAAAACGAACAAGTATAACCATGTAACACTCGGGAAAGAAAATGCAAAGAGAGGAACTAAAAACCCTCTGGCAGTTATAAACACATTGTAAAGATTCAATATTTAAATTAGTAGTGCACTCTTTTTTAAAATATATTAATTAGACCAATGTTACCCAATTAAAAAAAAAGTCTAGAAATAAAGCCTAATATAAATGGATATTTAGTAAATGATAGAAATGCCATATGTAATTTATGCAAGAAGGTAAACTTTATAATAAATAATGCTTGAAGTACTAGTTAGCCATCAGAGAAAAGATAATAATGATTTAAAAATATCATGGCATACACCAGGATTTATGAGTCAATAATTAAAGTTCTAGCCTTGGTCAGGTTTCTCAGTTGGTTGGTACATCATCTTGTACACCAAAAAGGCTGCAGGTTCAATTCCTGATCAGGACACATATGTAGGTTGTGGGTTCGATCCTTGGCCTGGGTACATGTGGGAGGCAACTAATGTTTCTCTTTGACATCAATGTCTCTCTATCTATCTATCTATCTCTTCATCCCCTCTCTCTAAAAATTTATAAGCATATCCACTGATGAGGATTAAAAAATAAATTAATAAAGGTAATCAAAGTTCTAAATATAAAAAGGAAATTTAAAAGACAACCAGGAATCTGAATTTTTAAAATATCCTTGGAATTGGGTAGTCCTTGTTTTTACAATATATATGTGTCATAAATGAAAAAAATGGATAAATAAAATAACAAAAATTAAAAATCATGCATAAAAATACACCCTTAGAAGAAAAGTGACCAATGAAAAAATGTGTGTGTATGTGTGTGATTCATACTTCTTACTATAGATAGGGAAAATATCCAAACCCAACAGAAAATTGATAAAGGAGTCTTTTCTCTTTTCACTGACTGCTTTATAGAACTTCTATTTTCTGTTCTGCCATTTACTAAATGTGTCTAAGACTGATTTTGATTTTACATTTCTATAATTTTAAATTTCATTTGGCTTTATGAATATTTCTATTTTTCCTATTTTTTAGTTTATCTAGTTTGAGATTGTGATTCGTCGGCCGTTGTCGGCAGCCGTCCGTCTCGAGAGACGATGGTGTAGCTTCTTAAGAGTCTATCTGCACTGCCGAGAATGGCTGTGCAGTCCGACTCGGGAGTGACACGGCATCTGTCTCCTCCCGTGTTGAATCGACATCTTGTGATGACGCTGGAGTGTCCTCTCCAGTGAAGCTGAAGCTACAGAGCCTGGGCAGGGTGATATGGAGGGTCTGCTGTTGCCCATGCAGCAGACCCCCCCTCTCTTCGCAGCTGAAGGGTCCAAGGGAAAGACGGAGTCGATACAGCTTGGCTTCAGGTGCGCCGCAGGAGTTGCCGGTGTTGACTACAACGTCAAACCGCCTTAGGGACTCCGGCTCCGGATTTTCTGTCGGGGTTTACTCCCTTAGCCTTTCCCCTGAAGAGGTATGCCGCAAGGCAGCGGAGGTTTTTTGGAGTCAGAGTTTTCCTTCTCTGATGTGCCCTGACTGGAAGATCGAACCAGCGACACTTAGCTCGCAGGCCGACGCTCAATCCACTGAGCCAAAGCCATGTTACCAAAATCATAATTTTCCTTTGATATTCTCAAACTGTTTGACAGTGATATTCAGATGCAATTACTCATGCTGTAATTTATTCAAATCTATCTAGCAGCTTATCAATTCTCTCCCATCGTGGTCTGCTCCTTTTTAACTCATATATTTTTATTATTTTATATTTTCAGTTTAATTTCTAGATTTTTTTTTTAGGTTCCTCTTTATTTTAATGCCATCTGTTTTATTTTTTATAGTATCAACATTTTTTATTATTTTAACTCCTTTTAGCTTTTCTTATTTTATTAAATTTATTGGAGTGATATTGATTAATAAAATTTTATAAGTTTCAAGTGTACAATTATATAATACATCATCTGAGGCCAAAGATAATCAACAAAAGATAGTATAACATTGGATTACTCAGGGTGGGCTAGGCTATGCCTCAGTAGCAAATGACCTAAATTTTAGCAGTTTAAAAATGATCAAGATTGTTTCTTATTCACACTATGTGTCAATCGGGTATGTGTGGGGGTAGAGGAAGGACAGGCACCTGTCACACATCATTTTCTCTTAGGGACCCAGGCTGAGGGTGGCTCTTCATTGTGTTTCTGCAACTCCTAGAGAAGGCAAAGGGAATGTGACAGTAGTCACTGGCTCTTAAAAGTTCCATCAGAAATGACGCTCACCACTTCTCACATTTTACTGGCCAAGGGAATAGGGGAGATTAATCTTACCATGTGTCCAAAGGACAGCTGAAAATATTTGATGACAGCATTAATGACAGAGAACTGTAGGTATATTGGGGAAGAGTGAGTTCTGGAATCAGACTCTCAGGTTCAAATCCCAGCTCTGTCACTAGTTGTGTGACCTTGGGCAAGCCATTCACCCTATTGGAGCCTCAGTCTCCTCATCTATAAAAATGAATATAGTCTCTTTCCTCTGCCACTGTGGAATTGCACAGAGGCAGAGGCTTGGGTGCATTCAAGATTCTTCTCCAGCCATAACCCACCGCCATGGCCCAGGAAGGCATTGCTGCTGGAGGTGTAATGCACATTAATGCTGCTTTACAAGAGCAGTGTTAACTGAAAAGTGCCTCCTCCATGACGGCATAGTACGTGGACTTCACGAAGCTGCCAAAACCTTAGACAAGTGCCAGGCCCACCTTTGTGTGTTTGCATCCAACCGTGATGAGCCTAAGTATATCAAGTTGGTGGAGGCCCTTTGTGCTGAACACTAAATCCACCTAATTCAGGTTGATGACAATAAGAAACCAAGGGATGGGTAGGCCTCTGTGAAATCAGCAGAGTGGGGAAGAACCCATAAAGTGGTTGGCTGCGCTGTGTGGTGGTGAAGGACTATGGCCAAGTCTCATGCCAAGGATGTCATTGAGGAGTATTTTAAATGGAAGGAATGGACAAACTTGGCTTTTGTTTTAAATATATATATACATATATATATATATGTGTGTGTGTGTGTGTGTGTGTGTGTATATGTATATATATGTGTGTATATATGTGTGTATATGTATATATATAGGCCCTGGCTGGTTTGGCTCAGTGGATTGAGCGTCGGCCTGCGAGCTAAGTGTCGCTGGTTCGATCTTCCAGTCAGGGCACATCAGAGAAGGAAAACTCTGACTCCAAAAAACCTCCGCTGCCTTGCGGCATACCTCTTCAGGGGAAAGGCTAAGGGAGTAAACCCCAACAGAAAATCCGGAGCCGGAGTCCGTAAGGCGGTTTGACATTGTAGTCAACACCGGCAACTCCTGCGGCGCACCTGAAGCCAAGCTGTATTGACTCCATCTTTCCCTTGGACCCTTCAGCTGCGAAGAGAGGGGGGGTCTGCTGCATGGGCAACAGCAGACCCTCCATATCACCCTGCCCAGGCTCTGTAGCTTCAGCTTCGCTGGAGAGGACACTCCAGCGTCATCGCAAGATGTCGATTCAACACGGGAGGAGACAGATACCATGTCACTCCCGAGTCGGACTGCATAGCCATTCTCGGTGGTGCAGATAGACTCTTAAGAAGCTACACCATCGTCTCTCGAGACGGACGGCTGCCAACGACGGAGGCCCTGGCTGGTTTTGCTCAGTGGATTGAGCGTCGGCCTGCGAGCTAAGTGTCGCTGGTTCGATCTTCCAGTCAGGGTACATCAGAGAAGGAAAACTCTGACTCCAAAAAACCTCCACTGCCTTGCAGCATACCTCTTCTGGGGAAAGGCTAAGGGAGTAAACCCCAACAGAAAATCCGGAGCCGGAGTCCCTAAGGCAGTTTGACGTTGTAGTCAACACCGGCAACTCCTGCGGCGCACCTGAAGCCAAGCTGTATCGACTCCGTCTTTCCCTTGGACCCTTCAGCTGCGAAGAGGGGGGGGTCTGCTGCATGGGCAACAGCAGCCCCTCCATATCACCCTGCCCAGGCTCTGTAGCTTCAGCTCCACTGGAGAAGACACTCCAGCGTCATCACAAGATGTCGATTCAACACGGGAGGAGACAGATGCCGTGTCACTCCCGAGTCGGACTGCACAGCCATTCTCGGCGGTGCAGATAGACTCTTAAGAAGCTACACCATCGTCTCTCGAGACGGACGGCTGCCGACGATATTGCATTGTGTGTACACCATCCAAAGTCAAAGTATTTTTAATTCATTGACTATATTTAATGTAGTATTTATAAGACTGACTATCTATAGTCAAAATTATATATACATATATGTTGTGTATGTGTGTCTGGTCTAAGGTATGTGCTAAATATTGCTTATTATATTTTACAAAGGAGAATCCAAAAACACCTAAAATTCATTTATAAAAAAATGTGCATTTATTCTAACCTATATAAACTTCATTCATCTTCAAAGTACTCTCCATTTGATGCAATATACCTATCAAGACATCTTTTCCACTGTTCAAAACTGTTTCTGAACTCATTGATTTTGATGCCTTTTAGTGCTCCTGCTATTTTTTGTTTCACCTCCTCTAAACCAGAAAAATGTTTCCCTTTGAGGACTTTTTTTATCCTGGGAAACAACAACAACAACAACAAAATGTTGCTCAGGTCTAGATCAGGTGAATAGGGAGTGTGGGACATTGATGTCATGTCGTTTTTGGTTGAAAACTGCTGAACACACAGCGTGGTGTGGGCAGGTGTGCTTGTATATCACCCATCATGAAATGGGCACATATTTAAAGTAAAAAAAAAGAAAAAAAGAAGTCACTGAAGCTGAATGCAGCCTCTCACAATAATTCCAGCTGGTACACTCATACAAATGGGTTGCTAGAATACTCACCTAGTTGGGGAAGCTTGTTATAATGGGCCAATCCTCCAGAACATAATTCCAGAAGTGCCTGGAAAAGCATCAGCAACTGGCACTTTTCCCTCTCAGACCCCTCCCCCACATACAGCAACAAAACCCAGTGAAACAGTCTCCAGCATTAACGAATACCTAAGGTTTCACCCCCTATAATATAAGAGGTGTGACAGCCCTACCCAAATCACAAAGGCAAACACAGAAAGCTGTCATGATGAGGAGACAGAGAAGTACAGTCCAGAATGGGGGGAAGATCGAGGTCCCAGTGACACAACTAAGCAATGAGCAGATAGCATAACTAACGGATGAGGAGATAGCAAATTAACAGATGCACAATTTAAGGCATTGGTGATAAAGATGCTCACAAACTTTACAGCAAAGGTTAAACTGGATGAGGAAAGAATGAAAGCTATCCTGGCTGAAATGAAGGAAAATCTATATGACACAAGTAGTGAATGAAAGAAACCAGAGTTCAAATCAACAGATTAGAACATAAGGAAGAAATAAACAGTCAACCAGTACAGAAGGAATAAATGAGAATTTAAAAAATGAGGAGAGGCTTAGAAACCTCTGGGGCAGCTATAAACATACCAACATCCAAATCACAGGGTTGCCAGAAGGTGAAGAAGGAGAGCAAGAAATTGAAAACTTATGTGAAAAAATAATGAAGGAAAACTTCCCTAATTTGGGCAAGGACATGGGCATATGGGTCCAGGAAGCACAGAGAGTCCCAAACAAACTAGACCCAAGAAGGAGTACACCAAGACATCACAATCAAAATGCCAAAGGTTAAGGATAAAGAGAGAATCTGAAAAGCAGCAAGAGAGAATAGGTGAATTACCTACAAAGGGGTACCTATAAGACTGTCAGTTGATTTCTCAAAAGAAACTTTTCAGGCAAGAAGAAACTGGCAGGAAATATTCAAAGTGATGAAAAGCTAGGGCTTACAGCCAAGATTACTCTATCCAGCAAAGCTATCATTCAGAATGGAAGGGCAGATAAAGTACTTCCCAGACAAAGCAAAGCTGAAGGAGTTCATCATCACCAAGACATTATTACATGAAATGTTAAAAGGACTTATTTAAGAAGAAGAAGATCAAAACTATGAACATTAGAGTGACAATAAACACAACTATCAGCAACTAAATCTAAACAATAAAAACAAAATACAACTAAGCAAACCAGAATGGGAACAGAATCATAGATACAGGGATCATTTGGAGGGTTATCAGCTAGTAGGGGGAAGGGAGAGAAATGGGGAAATTGTGCAGGGATTAAGAAGCATAATTTGTTGGTACAAAATAGACAGGGGGAAGTTAAGGATAGTGTAGGAAAGAGTGAAGCTAATGAACTTATATGCACAACCCATGGACATGAACTAAGGAGGATGGGATTGCTGGAGAGAAGGGGGGTACTGGGCAGAGGGGAGCAAAGGGAGAAAAATTGGGACTACTATAACAACATAATCAATAAAATATACTTAAAATATTTAATACATTATTTAAAATTATGATAAATAAATATACTCTGACCCAGAAAATCCATACTATATACCTTATGCAAATGTATTCATGCAGATGTATAACAAAAAACACATAAAATAATGTTTATGATAGCATTATTTATAATAGTCTCAAACTGAAAACATTTAATTACTAATCAACAGTAGAAAACATATAATGATTATATTAATACAATTGAATATTACATATTAGTTGAAACTACTGTTGTGTTCTACAACATGGGTACTTTTCAAATCATAATGTTCAGTGTGTATGTCCAGGCAAAAAGGTCAGAGCAAGTAGAAACCATCTACGGAGATGGTGACTAACTGGGAATAGATATTATGGGGAGCATCAGAAGTACTGATAATGTTTTGTTGTTGTTATTGTTGTCTTTCTAATATTCCCTTTATCTCTTTCTGTTAACAGACTTTATTTCTTAAAGCAGTTTTAGGTTTATAGCAAAAGTGAATAAAAGCTACAGAGGTTTTCCATATACCCCCTACACCCATACATGTAAACCCTCCTCTGTTATTACCATCCTCCACTAACATGGTATATTTGATACAACTGATGAAGCTACATTGACACATTTTTATCACCCAAAGTTCATAGTCAATTTTTATTTCTTGACAGTGTATTGGGTAACTTTGCCTGCAGGAGCTTTTGGGGAGTGACCTCAAGAATGCAACCTTTAAAGGTGTGAGGGAGCACAATATATACCTATTCAACATTTAGAATTTGAGATAACCCTTTAACATTTATGCAAATTAAGATAAGAGGACCAGTATCTTTAGCCCTAGAGTGAGTGACAAGTTATTGAATGCAAGATGTTCATAGGAAGAGACATAACCTTGGGTGGGATGTCTCCTCAATCAGGGACATTCTGTGTAGAAGTCTTCAGCAGACAAAATTCCAATTAGTTTGGGGATATGAGGGCCTCAATCATTGTTATGGGCCAAACTGTGTCTCCTTGAAATTCATATGTTAAAACCCGGATCCCCAGTACTTCAGAATGTGACGTTATTTTGAAATAGGCCCTGCAAAGAGACTATAAAAATGAGTAATTTAGGGTGGTCCCTAATCCATTCTCACTGGAGCCCTTATCAGATGAAAAATTCAACACACAAAGGGATAGTTGGGTCACATGCCCACAGAAAAAAGGCCATGAGAGAACACAGTTAGAAGGAGGCAAGCCAAGCAGATTGAAGAAATCAAACCTTCTGATGCTTGATATTGAATACCAGGCCTCCAGAACTCGTCGTCGGCAGCCGTCCGTCTCGAGAGACGATGGTGTAGCTTCTTAAGAGTCTATCTGCACCACCGAGAATGGCTGTGCAGTCCGACTCGGGAGTGACACGATATCTGTCTCCTCCCGTGTTGAATCGACATCTTGCGATGTCGCTGGAGTGTCCTCTCCAGTGAAGCTGAAGCTACAGAGCCTGGGCAGGGTGATATGGAGGGTCTGCTGTTGCCCATGCAGCAGACCACCCCCCCTCTTCACAGCTGAAGGATCCAAGGGAAAGACGGAGTCAATACAGCTTGGCTTCAGGTGCGCCGCAGGAGTTGCCGGTGTTGACTACAACGTCAAACCGCCTTAGGGACTCCGGCTCCGGATTTTCTGTCGGGGTTTACTCCCTTAGCCTTTCCCCTGAAGAGGTATGCCGCAAGGCAGCGGAGGTTTTTTGGAATCAGAGTTTTCCTTCTCTGATGTGCCCTGACTGGAAGATCGAACCAGCGACACTTAGCTGGTTCGACGCTCAATCCACTGAGCCAAACCAACCAGGGAGGCCTCCAGAACTATAAGAAAATAAATTTATATTCTTTAAGCCACCTAGTTTGTGGCATTTTGTTATGACAGCTCTGCCAACTGATTCCGTCATGAAGTGGGAAATGTAGGTGAAACACCACAAAAGTTACTAGAAAGTTTAGCCCAACTGAGTTTCTCCAGGATTATAGAGGACTTTTTTATTTTTCCTAGAAAAATTTAAGAGGAAAGTTAATGAAATAAATCACAGGCCAGGGCTGCTGCTCATCTACAGACCACAGTTGGTATCACTACTTTCACTATTGTATGCTTATATTAAGTTTCCTCACCCTCAACTTGCATCTTTGCTGATCTATATGGCTTTTTTAGTGAGGGATTTGGTCCATTGGTCACAATGCCTTCTCAGACTTGTTGCTCTTTGTCCATTTGCCATCATCATTGTGCATGGGGTAGCAAGAGGTACTGTGTTGAGCTATCTGGCTGCCAAACATTTTTAAGTACATTGATTCAGATGTTCCTATCCTGAGTCCAGAGTCCAGTTTCTACCCAATTATGGCACTGATCTTAGCATAGCACACTTGCTGGGATTGAACATCACTCTTCTCTGGAGCTCTGCTACCACTATAATTAAGCCCTGCACCTGATGATCACCTCTTTCTGCCCTCTTGCTGCAGAAAATGAGTCTCTTTATATGCTGCCAAAGAGGCCCTCTGGCTCTTATGCTTCACCTTAAGTTGGTGATTAATTACCATAAGTCTTTTATTGTTTTTCTTCAATACATGGTTAGTTCCATCCAATTTCATAATACTTGTAATTATTATTTTCCCCTAATGTCTCAAATTCTTTAGATCGTATACCTACCAATGCACTCAAATTTATTAGTATTCCAGTCCAGTTCCCTACCAGTGGAAGTTTTAACAATTGCACTGCTACAGTATACCACAGCTATCAGTATTCTACCTACTGCCTGTAATTAGTCTCATTTCAAGGAGACCAGTGAATAATACATTTCTAAAGTCCTGTTTCCAATTCTGCTTTCTAGGATTAATTCTGTTACCAACTCTTGTAGGTCATATTCCTTTGAAAATAGACTCTGAGGCAGAAATTCAGATTTGTGGACTCTTGGGAAAAAATGTCTATAAAGAAGTGAAAGTAGGGTGAACAGAAGAAAAAAAAAAAAGAGTTGAACTGCACAACAGATGCAGGAACTTCAACAGACACAATGGTGAGCTTTGGGGCTTAGATAACCTTTAAGATTTGTTTTATAAAAAGCAAGTATTTGGGTCCTTTGTATTCACCTGTCAAACTGTCACTCCAGGAGTTCTGTACCAGGGAGGCAATGTAACTTTGAAAAAGGCAGCAACTTTTGGCCAAGGAAGTTGCTGTAAAGGCACTTAGTTATGAATTGTGAGGTGCCAACAACACTTGACAACTGAAGGAATGAATGTCTCACTTCCAGGAAGAGCATTTTAGTAGCATGTAGAGCAGACCTTGCATCTAGGAAGTGATTGCATAGATATGATAATGTTGCCATAATTCATTGACTGCAAACTTAATGCTTTTTGAGTTTTTAGATGTTTTTTTTTAAATAAAAATATTAAAAATTGGAAGGCAATGTTTATGGCAATGGTTGTAAAACCTGAAGTGTAAACTGTAAATGTAGGTGAACAGATAGTAAAGGCATTGAGGTGAGATACAATTTGAAGTGTCATTGTGTCACTTTTTATGAACTTCTATTTTACTTGCCTAATTGGAAATATTTTGCTCAGTTATATCAGCTAAATGAATGAAAAACTGCATATAGTTCTTGCATAATTTATTTCTTTGGAATTTGTTACCTCTTTGTATTCTTAAATTACTAAAAAGTAGACTTATCTGATTATATATTGTCTACTGATATCTTTGTATCATCTATCTATTGTTATATTTATTGAGCATACTATTTCTTGACATACCTTAGTATTTACTACTCACTTTCCCTTTCTTCTGTTGGTGCTATT
Source organism: Furipterus horrens (assembly GCF_987537825.1). Taxonomy (NCBI): domain Eukaryota; kingdom Metazoa; phylum Chordata; class Mammalia; order Chiroptera; family Furipteridae; genus Furipterus; species Furipterus horrens. The sequence continues at coordinate 151,747,935 of NW_028327171.1, read as the reverse complement.
TATGCCTTGTTGAAAGACACTGGATAGAGATATGCAAGGGGAAGTGCCTATCAAATTCTGCCTCATGAATATTATTAGCAGACCGACATATTCATGTGGAGGCACCCTGTGTTCTTCAAAGGGTAAAATGTGAGGTTCTCAAAAGTTATCTGAAAAGACTAAGTTGCTCTAAATGAAAAAATAATTTAAAAATGATGGCTGTAAAGTGAAGAGGAAAAAAAATTCCAGAGGGAAAAAGAAAAAGAGGACCAAGAATATGGCATTAGACAAAACATGGACTTTTTGAGTTTCATAAACAACTTTCTGTGGTGAAAATAGTAGACAATTAACTTTAATATGCATAATTATTAAAATTTTATTTATGATGATTACTTAATTGTACAAAGTTAAAATTTCTATAAATTATAACATCTTAAAATAATTCTTCCTATAAAAATATAATTTTAAGAGAAATAATGGAATCATGTGAGGTAATTATTGTAAGAACACAAGATTGTCAACAAGTGTAAATCAGAATAGGTATTATTTTTACGAACCAGGGGTATGGACTTGGGGGGGATTGCTGGGGGAGGGGGGTGCTGGGTGGAGGGGAACAAGGGGGAGAAAATTGGAACTGTTGTAACAATATAATCAATAAAAAACATTTAAAAAAAAGAATTCTGCAGTGAAAGGTAATTGAACAAAGTGTTTAAAATAAATGTAAGATTATATGAGGTGTTTTAAAACTATTTGAAGAGGTGTAAGCTTTTTCACATTACATGATGTAATTTGTTTTCTTTCTCCTCATCTTTTTCTTTATTTTGATGAGGTTCAATTTATATAAATATTCTTTAATGAATTTTGCTTTTAACGTTGTATTAAATAAATTATTTCCCAATACCAGTTCACAGAGATTTTTTTCCTAGAAATTTTCTTCTAGGCATTTTATAGTTTTGCATTTTGTATTTGGATTTATGATCCATTTTGAATAAACTTGAGTATAACATTGTGATATATTATCATAGGTAACTTAGGCATTTGGCTATTCAATTTTTTAGCATCATTTGTTGAAAAAAAAGCACTTTTTACCAATATTTTTTTGCATTGTGTTTGGAAAGTAATGTATGTTTATATATGTGTGCATCTATTTTCTTTTAAATATGTTTTATTGATTATGGGGTTACAGTTGTACCAATTTCTCTTCCCTTTGCTCTCCTCCACCCAGTGACCACCCCTCCCTCCAGTTGTCCTCCCCCCCTTAGTCCATGCCCATTGGTTATACATATAGTTCTTTACAACTTCTTCCTATCTACTCCATTCCCTCCTACTATGCTTCTTAATTCCTGCATCACCTCTCTCCCTTTTCCCCCTTCCCCCTCCCACTTCCCCCTCTCTGCTGACCTCCCCTCAATATGTTCCCCATACCTATAGTTATTTCTCCACTCTTGTTGCCTACTTAGTTTGCCTTTGTTTCAATTCCCTAGTTTCTGTTGTTGGTTGTTGTGATGCAGTTTTCATTTAAATGTTCATAGTTTTGATCCACTTTCTTCTAAAATAGTCCCTTTAGCATCACATATAACAGTGGTTTGGATCTAATGAACTCCTTCAGTTTTACTTTGTCCTAAAAGCACTTTCTCTGCCCTTCTATTCTGAATGACAGCTTCACTAGATAGAGCAATCCTGGTTGTAGGTTTTTGATTTTCATTACTTTGAATATTTCTTGCCAGTCCCTTCTTGCCTGCAGAGTCCCCTTTGAGAAATCAGCTGATAGTCTAATTGGGACCCCTTTGTACATAATTTTTTTCTTCTCTTGCTGCTTTTAAGATTCTCTCTTTATCTTTAATTTTTGACATTTTGATTATAATGTGTCTTGGTGTAGTTCTCCCTGGGTCCAGTTTTTTTGGAACTCTCTGTGCTTCCTGGACCTGTAAGCCTATTTCTTTCTCCAAGTTAGGGAAGTTTTCCTTCATTATTTTGTCACATAATTTTTCAGTTTCTAGTTCTTCTTCTTCACCTTCTGCCAACCCTATAATTTGGATGTTCATTTGCTTATAGCTGTCCCAGAGGTTTTTGAGCCTCTCCCCATAGTTCTCACTTTTTGTTTCTTCTTTCTGCACTGGTTAATTGTTTGTTCCTTCCCTATGTACCAATTTATTGATTTGATCCCTGGTTTTTCTTTCCTCACCACTTGTCTTATATGTGTTTTCGTTCATTTCAGCATGACTAGCCTTCATTCCTTCCCTGTCTTGTTCAATATCTTTTGTTAATTCTGTAAGCTGCCTTATGACTATAGCTCTGAACTGAGCCTCAGAAAGATTATCTATTTGTTCATTGGTTAATTCACATATCTGCTTTTTGGTAAGCTGTGTGATTGGTATTTCAGTCATCATTCCTGCCATCCTGACTGTTTTCATTTATCTTTCCTTCATGGGCGGGGCTGTCACTCCTCTTATGCTATAGGGGGCGGAGCCCTGTGCACTTGTCACTATCGGGTGACCCTTCTCACCACACAGTGGCACTTTGTGTGGGGGCGGGGGTCCAAGATGAATTTCTGCCATTACTCTTGGCTGAGAGACCAGGAGCCTCCTCTTCCTTCCCCACACCCTCTGGGCCTAACAGTCCAAGGCAATGGGGGTCTGCCTTTCCCAGTGTTGGAATCGTGAGCTGATGGGTCTGGACTGCAGCTGGGGGTGCTCCCCTGGCACTTCCCACCTTCCCTTAAATATGGGTGTCTGTGCTTATCACAGTTCCACCACCCATCACTGCAGCTGCTGCTGGCAGTACATCTTGATCTCTTCACCCCAACTACACCCTTCCTACCCATCTGGACGAGCACCACTTGTTTATAACTTCATAGACTTCATACATTAGACTTCCATATAGCTTTATTTTCTGGAAGTTCTGGTTATTTCTGTTTTTTTGGTAGTTGTATTCCTTCTTAGTTGTGGAGGGAGACAGAATGTGTCAGTCTAAGCCTCCATCTTGGCTGGAAGTCTCTAAATTGCTGCACCTATTTTTTTGGTTGTCTATTTTGTTTCGGTTATCAATATCAGTCTTCATACTAACACCATGCTGTATCAATTATAGAGTTTGGTAAATTTTGAAATCTGTTATATTATTTCAAATTTAGCTGGAAAGGATGCAGATAATTATATATTTTTAACTGGGAATCCTTGTACTCTGTAAACTTTATACCAATGAAAGAAAGAGTGAACATAAAAGGGACAACTTATCAGTCATCATAATGATTTGTTCCTTTTGACAACCAACTCTTTTTTCCCATAAACAAAAAAATTCACAAGTAAACAAGAGGAAAATATCAGTGTCACATATAGTAATTACATTCAGTTTCATATCCAAAATATATCTTCTCATGATCAGGTGACCAAAACATTTGAAGAGAATTCTATGCACCATTAAGCCAACTGAATATATGATGATGGGTTAGAAATGTGACAAGTGTATTTTATAAGTTTTATTTCCAAAAGTTAAAAATAGAATACATAGAGTGCTCACTGTTACAGAAACGACAGAGACTCAGCACTGAGAGTAGAATAAATTCCTTAGATAGATAGAAAAGAAAATGTTTTGATTATGCCCCATGGTCCCAGTTTGCTCTTGGGAAGAAACTTCTTTCTACATTACTCTCCATGACCCTATCTGTAGTATATCATGGAGTATCTTTTGGTGTCTATGACATTTTGATAACTTTCTTCCTATTAGTGCAGGTTTGGAGAAAAAGAAGAGGCTTGAAGTGTCACGTGGATATACATTTTGACAAGTTCGACTTGTGATTTCTTTGGCAATAAAAATTTTCCAAAATCTCTTGGGCTTTGGATCTATTTGTTTCCACTCCTTTTCACATACTAGTAACAACATAAAGAGGGCTTATCTTGATATAGTTTTTAATTCTGAGAATTTGGCTTTTCCACTTACTGGTCTATGTGCATGGCCCCTTTGCCTCATCCACAATTTAATAAGAGTTATGGGTGTCATAAGCAATAGGTTTGTGGTAAGACAATACCTGTACTTTAAGAGCAGGGGTGGTGGATCTAACAGTACATGTTATAGGTACTATTACAGTAGCTGACATAAGAAAAGATGCTGGTTTGGAAAAAGTTGATAGAAGGTAAAATCTGAAAGGAGAGAAAAAATCTGGTACATATTTTAGAAATAAGACATATACTCATAAAATAAGCTATTGGATTATATAATAAAAGAGAAGGAAGGGAGATATTGGGAAAAATATCTAGGATTTGGGCCAGAACAATTGTTTGGATTGTAATACTCTTTACAGAAAAAATATTTGAGATTAGTAAACATATATTGTGAAAAACAATCTTATAACATATTGGAAAACTTGTACTTGGATATTGGGTTTAACCATTGTGTTCTCAACAACTTTATTTATCAATGTTTCAAATCTTTTTCATCAAATTAAAATATAATTAATCCAAACATACTATGCAATTTTTTGTAGTGTTTTGGACAATAGAATTTTATGCTTAATGTGCTTTCATGAACTTTGTTTTTAAATTTGAACTTGGTCTCTTTCTTCTTTATGCTTTTTATTCTCATATGTCAACACTTACTCTTTGCCTGTGTTGTCACAGATTTTTAACATTCCCTCGTGTTGCTACAATCAACCAGTTAAAATATCGTTATAATCACAGAAGAATTCAAATTTTTCATTACCAAAAATGTGTGCATGAACTCTGATAAGAACACTGAGAAAATTCATCAGTGGATATGTACAAAATATACCAGTGTTTTTATCAAAAACCATTCAGAATTTCTCCTTTAGGGGCATTCAGTTAAGACACCATCAAGGCAGAGTTATTAAAGGATCCACTACAATGTGACAAAAATGAAATCTAACTTCCTCCCTTGGGAATTGATCATCTAATTTTTTAATCAATTTTAGCTGCATTTCCTTTCTGTATTCCAGAAAAACACAGAAAATCGTTTAGAGTCTTTCAATAAAAACACAGAATAAATTAACATAGACCCATGGAACTGCAAGAGAAAATACTCTTATAAGAGATTACTAGGAGGCCACAGTATGCTGGCGGCAGCAGTGGCGGAAACAGCAAGCCAGTAGAAAAGGCAGTCACACATTTTAAAAAGTCAGGAGGAAATCTGGGGAGCATTCCCAGCTCCTCACCAGACCTTACAGCCCACGGTTCTGGCACTGGGGAGGACCAAGCCTTATTGCTTCTGATGCAGACCAGTGGGGATTGGGATAGAAGCAAAAACTGCCAGTCTCAGCAGAGTCCACTGGTATAAAGGGCCCCCACAGTCCTAGAATGTCTGCAGACCCACCCATTCTGGGGATGACAGCCAGGGCAGCAGCTAGAGTAGCACCAGTCTGGCGTGGAAGTAGGAGGGGTGCCTGGAAAAAGGCCGAGTGATGGAGGGAGGATCCAAGATGGCGGAGGAGTAAGTGGAAGCTACACTAACCTCCTCCCAGACCAGTCTGGATTTACAACTTAATTGTGGAGAAATCATCTGGAATAACCAACTGAACACTAGCTGGAGAGAAGTCTTATAACCATGGAGAGACAGCAAAGCTTGCTACATCACAATGTGACCAGTAGGAAGTGCAGAGACATGAAAGGACTGGCTGGGCTCTCATGGGTGGCAGCTGAAGGGACTGAGAAACAGCTCAGCAGCTGTGAGTTCCCCCTGAGAAGGAAAGGGTCTAAACCCCCAGGTGGGCTTACCAGCCTACAGAAACAGAGTGGAAAGTAAAATAGTATCCAGCTGTGAAAAGCAAAAAGCCACAGGGTTTCTTGATAGCCTGAGAGAAACAGCTGGAGAAAAAGAGCTCTTAAGCAGATCACGTATGAAAATATTTTGGCTGCTACTTACCCTGGGCTTAAGCAGAGGGAAGGTAGAGAGGACTAGAGATGCTTGGGGAGAGTTTGGTGCGGTGTCTTTGAGGGGAGAACTGGGGGAGAAGCCAACCGGGTCCCAGTGCTGACTCATTCCCAATACTGCAGGCAGACCATTCCCCTATAAGTGGCGTCAGCCTGAGGGGAAGCAAAAGCCCTGCCTACAGGAATTAAGCTGCCCCACTCTCGGTTCTTAAGCCTGACAGCTGATCACAGATTAAATAGATTAACAACTAAAGGAGACAGACAAAGGCAGTAGATCCAGACTGGTACACAATCTAATGCCACCAGGAGTAGAACCAGAAAGTGCAGATCAACCTAAGAAGCAGCAACAAACTATAAGAGTCACAAAAATGGGGAGACAGAGAAACAACACCCCATTGAATAAAAAGGAAGAATCCCCGGAAAGAGTGCTAAATGAAATAGAGGGATGCAAACTACCAGATATGGAATTCAAAACATGGATTATGTGGAAGCTCAATGAGCTGAGTTAGCTCAAGAAAAACTACAATGAACTCCAGGGAAACTATGAGGAACTCCAGAAAAACTACAAGGAACTCACTGAGAATTACACTAGCATGAAAAAGGACATAGAAGCTATCAATAAGAGCAAGGAGGAAATGAAGAATACAATTTCTGAATTGAAGAACACAGTAGAAGGAATTAAAAACAAGCTAGAGGAAGCAGAAGATTAAATAAGTGAGCTGGAGGACAACGTAGAAAAAATTCCCAGACAGTGCAACAAAATGAAAAAAGATTGTACAAGACTGAAGAGGCTCTAAGACAGCTACAGGACAACATGAAACATAATAATATCTGTATCATAGGAATTCCAGAAAAAGAAGAAGAGGAGCAAGGGATAGAAAACCTCTTTGAAAAACTAATGACAGAAAACTTCCATAACATGATGAAAGAAAAAGTCACGAAAGTCTAGGAAGCACAGAGGGTCCCAATGAAGATGAACCCCAACAGGTCCACTTCAACACATCATAATGAAAATGGCAACATTCAAAGACAAGGAGAGAATCTTAAAAGCAGCAAGAGAGAAACAACTAATAACATACAAGGGAGCTCCAATAAGGCTATCATCAGATTTCTCAGCAGAATCACTACAAGCCAGAAGGGAATGGCAAAAATATTCCAAGCAATGAAAAACAAAGGCCTACCACTAAGAATACTCTACCCAGCAAGGCTCTCGTTCAAAATTGAAGGTGAAATAAGAACTTTTGAAGACAAAAGAAAGCTAAAAGAATACATCTTCACCAATTCAGCCTTGCAAGAAATGCTAAAGGGTCTGCTATAAGAACAGGAAGAAACAGAGAGACAGAGAGGAACACAAGTACAAAGGGGGAAAATGACAATGAACAAGTACCTATTGATAATAACCTTAAATGTAAATGGATTAAATGCTCTAATCAAAAGACATAGGATAGCTGAATGGATTAGAAAGCATGACCCACATATATGCTATCTACAAGAGACCCACCTTAGAACAAACAATCTACACAGACTGAAAGCGATGGGATGGAAAAAAGTATTTCAAGCAAACGGACATGAAAAAAATAGCTGGGGTGGCAATACTTATATCAGACAAAACAGATTTCACAGCAAAGTCCATAAAAAGAGACAAAGAAGGACATTTCATAATACTTAAGGGAAAAATTTATCAAGAATATATAACCCTTGTAAACACATATGCACCCAATTTAGGAGCACCCAAATATGTAAGGAAAAATTTTGAAAGATGCCAGGAAGAACATAGACAGCAACACACTCATAGTAGGAGATTTTAATAATCCATTGTCTACAATGGACAGATCTTCGAAGCAAAGAAACACCAAAGATATTGAAACATTGAACAACACTCTAGATCAAATGGACTTAGTTAATATATATAGAACTTTTCACTCCAAAGAAGCAAAATATACATTCTTTTCAAATGCACATGGAACATTTTCAAAGATAGACCACATGGTAGGACACAAAACAAGCCTCAACAAATTCAAGAAAATTGAAATTATGTCAAACGTCTTCTCAGATCACAATGGCTTAAAATTAAAAATCAACCTCAAGGAAAAAACTCAAAAACATTCAAACTCATGGAGAATGAATAGCATGCTATTAAATAATGAATGGGTTAACAATGACATCAAAAAAGAAATCAAAAAGTTTCTGGAAACAAATGATAATGAACACACGACAACCCAAAACCTATGGGATACAGCCAAAGCAGTCCTAAGAGGAAAGTTCATAGCAATACAGGCCTACTTAAAAAAGCTAGAAGAATCTCTAATAAAAAACTTAACCCTACAGCTACAAGAACTAGAGGAACAACAAGAAGCAAAGCCCAGAGTGAGTAGAAGGAAAGAAATCATTAAGATCAGAGGCAGAATTAAATGACATAGAGACTAAGCAAATAATACAAAAGATTTTAAAAAGTAGGAGCTGTTTCTTTGAAAAGATAAACAAAATCAACAAGCCTTTAACCAGGCTCATCAAGAATAAAAGAGAGAGGACACAAATAAATAATATCACAAATGAAAGAGAAATCACCACCTATACTACAGAAATACAAATGATTGTAAGAAATTACTATGAACACCTGTATCACAAGAAATTTGAAAGCTAGATGAAATGGACAAATTTCTGCAAACATATAATCTTCCAAAACTGAATCATGAAGAAGTAGAAAGTCTCAATAGACCAATAACAAAGAAGAAAATTGAAGCAGTAATCAAAAAACTCCCGGAACACAAAAGCACTGGTCCAGATGGCTTCACAGGTGAATTTTATAAAACATTTAGGAAAGAACTAACTCCTATCCTTCTTAGACTATTCCAAAATATCCAAGAAGAGGGAAGACTCCCAAACTTGTTCTACGAAGCCAGTATTACCTTAATTCCAAAACAATGTCAAGACACAACAAAGAAAGCAAACTACAGGTCAACATCACTGATGAACATAGATACTAAAATCTTCAACAAAATATTGGCAAACCAGATCCAGCAACACATTAGAAAGATTATACACCACAATCAAGTGGGATTCATCCCAGGGATGCAAAGATGGTTTAATATTTGCAAATCAATAAATGTAATACACCATATAAACAAAACAAAAGACAAAATAACCTGCTCATATCAATAGGTGCAGGAAAAACATTTGATAAAGTACAACACCCATTTATGATGAAAACACTCAGCAAAATGGGAATAGAGGGAGCATACCTCAACATAATTACGGCTATATATGAGAAACCTGAAGACAACATCATACTCAATGGGCAAAAACTGAGAGCATTGCTTCTGAGGTCAGGAACAGGGCAAGGCTGTCCACTCTCTCCACTCCTATTCAGCATAGTCTTGGAAGCTCTAGCCATAGCAATCAGACAAGAAAGAGAAATAGAAGGTATCCAAATTGGAAAAGAGGAAGAGGAACTGTCATTTTTTGGAGATGACATGATAGTGTACATACAAAACCCTATAGACTCCACAAAAATACTACTCGACCTAATAAGTGAATTCAGCCAAATAGCATGGTACAAAATCAATATTCAGAAATAAAAGACATTTCTGTACACCAATAATAAAATATCAGCGATAGAAACTTTTAAAAAATCCCGTTTACTGTAGCAACAACAACAACAACAACAAAAAGTACCTAGGAATAAACTTAACCAAGGAGGTAAAAGACCTGTGCTTAGAAAACTACATAACACTGAAGATAGAAATTAAGAAAGATAAAAATAAATGGAAGGATATAGCATGTTCATGGATGGGGAGGATCAATATCATTAAAATGTCCATACTACCCAAAGCAATTTATAGATTCAATGCAATCCCTATTAAAATACCAATGACATTTTTCACAGATCTAGAACAAATACTCCAAGAATTTATATGGAACCAAAAAAGAGCCCGAATAGCCACAGCGATCTTGAAGAAGAAGAACACAGTAGGAGGTATCACAATACCTGATATCAAACTATACTACAAGACCATGGTAATCAAAAACAGTCTGGTACTGGCATAAGAATAAACATATAGATCAATGGAACAGAATGGAAAGCCCAGAAATAAACCCAGGTCTATATGGTTGACTAATATTTGACAAAAGGGAAGGAACATAAAATGGAGTGAGAAGAGCCTCTTCAACAAATGCTGTTGGGAGAACTGGACAGGTACATGCAAAAAAATGAAACTAGACCACCAACTTACACCATACACCAGAATAAACTCGAGATGGATCAAAGACTTAAATATAAGCCATGACACCATAAAAGTCCTAGAGGAAAACATAGGCAGGAAAATGTCAGATATTCCATGTAGCAACATTTTCACAGATACATCTCCTAAGGCAAGGGAAATAAAGGAAAGAATAAACAAATAGGACTACATCAAATTAAAGAGTTTCTTCTCAGCAAAAGAAAACATCAGCAAGATGAAAAGGAAACCAACCATATGGGAAAACATATTTGCCAACGATACCTCAGACAAGAGATTGATCTCCAAAATATATAAAGATTTTATACGACTCAACACCAAGGCAGACAAGTCAATTAAAAATTTGGCAATGGACCTGAACAAACATTTCTCTGAATGAGCATTCAGAACATCTATAGGCATATGACAGAATGCTCAACATAACTAGCCATCACAGAGATGCAAATAAAAACACAATGTAATACCACTTCACACCAGTCAGAATGGCCATGATCAACAAACAACTTGTGGCGAGGATGCGGAGAAAAGGGAACCTTGGTGCACTGCTGGTAGGAATGCAGACTGTTGCAGCCACTATGAAAAACAGTATGGAATTTCCTCAAAAAACTAAAAGTGGTACTGCCTTTTGAACCAGCAATTCCATTTCTAGAATTATATCTGAAGAAACTTGAAACACCAATTCAAAAAGAATCTATGCACCCCTATGTTCATAGCAGCAGTATTTACAATAGCCAAGTTCTGGAAGCAACCTAAGCGCCCATCTGTAGATGAGTGGATCAAAAAACTGGTACATTTACACAATGGTGTACTACGTAGCAGAAAGAAAGAAGGAATTTCTACCATTTGGGACAAAATGGATGGAACTAGAGAGAATTATGCTTAGCAAAATAAGCCAGACAACAAAAGAAAAATACCTTATACTATCACCTATTACAGGAGACTAATAAACAACACAAACAAGTGAGCAAAATTGAACCAGAGGTATGTAAACAAGGAATAGACTAACAGTGACAAGAGGGGCAGGGGCTGGGGGAGAAGAGGATAAGAAGGGGAAGGGTCTAGTCAAAGAACATGTATAAATGACCCACAGACATAGACAACTGGGTGGGGATTGACTGTGGGAGAAGGGGTGGGAAGGCTGTGGGGAAGCAATAGAGATAAAATTGGGACAACTGTAATAGAAAAACAAACAAACAAAAATTTTAGTGGGCGAAAAAACAAAATATAAAGAATGGAAATGCAATTTTAGTGAATATTAGAAGGACAAGGATTTTCCTTCACATTGTATATTTTTCTCCCTATTTGATCCCTCCAGAATTTGGCATTCTGAAGAAGTAAGTAATGATATAAGGTTCTTTGCATAAAACTAATAACACCAGTTGTTAATAGAGGTTTTGTTGACCAAGACTTTGACTGGAATGTCATGCCTAAAGGAGACATGCTTGGGCTTTGGTTGTTACCAAAAAGCCCTGAGGAACTAGGATTGACTTTTGAAGATAATAAAAGCCCACGAGAAAAAGGCCTGGTACCTAGGTTAGGTATACATTCCATGGCAATCTTTCCCGGGAAGGAATGAAGGTTGTTTTCCTGAAAGATGGCTAGAAGGGACCTTAAGGCACATTGGAAAACCTGAAGGACTTTGAAAAGAGAGGTGTTTACAGGCAAGGCTGAATGGCAGGTATGTGGCTCAGCTTCTGTGTCCTGAAGGGCAGACTGAAGGTCACCCTAAATGTTTTTTGTGTAAGTTCCAGCAAAGCAGAACTAAAGATCATAAGTTATCATTTGCTGCTCTTGTTGTGTTTATGCAAATGAACAGAATAAATAAAAAATGGACTTAATGCAGTCCCTTTAATGACAAGGAGGGTAATCTTAGGGAGAAAAGTTGTTATTCAAGGAAAATCATAATGATCAGTGATAGAGTATAAAGTAGTGCAGCTAACTGTCTTTGCATTTCTTTTCATTTGCAAGTTAAACTATGTCTGTGGCATCATCAAAGATGCTTAATTTATAGACAAGAAGAATGTCAAATGCCTTGCAACTGGATGTCTTTCCAATAAGACAGTCCTACAGATTTAGAGACTCGTTTGTGGATTATGCTGTATAAATTAACATGTGTTTTTTATTTTCAAAAAGTATAAGCCTATGATCTCATTACCTGAGTGATTGTCTGTATGTATAGACCTCACTTAATCCTGTCTGCCTCACTGCCTATTGAGACTCAACAGTTTGGGTGAACTAAATATCTGGGTTGGTGAAGAATGGGGTGGTCTGTGGGCTTCACTTTAAAACTGATTTCTCTTTTCTATCCCAATGGCTTGGACAGAAAGGGCCTAGAGGTCTGAGAGGGGTGAAACCTAAAATATTCCCCTCAGTCCAAAATAAGTATAGTGGGCAAAAGGGTTTTGGACAGGTGTGGTGTGCCTGGCACACCTTCCTCCAAAGAAGCCCTTCTTTTCCCTAATGTGGGACATTGAAAAATTAATACCTGTCTTTTGTCATCTAGTGGTTATGGATTGAATGGTGTCTTTTAACCCTGTTGCCAAATCTGTTGCCCCCAGAATACAATGAGGATGTGAGCCTGTTAAACCAAGCACGCCGTTGTCTGGGGACAGCCAACTGACCTGGAGTCTGCAAGATCTTTCACCGTGTGGGAAGGCTCCCCTCCCCTCCACACCCCCACTCTTATTAGGGATTTTCTGGACCCAATGGTAGTAGGACGATGACCATGCCCAGCTTGAAGCAGCTAGAGGAGTTCAAGACCTTTGCCCATGGTCCTTTATAAGATTATAAAGGGTCTTAAGTCTGAGAGGGGGTGATTGTTATTTTTTATTGTTATAAAAAAATAATTAATTAATTATTTAAAGAATAATAAGAAGAATAATATAGGAAAGGGTGAAGCCAGAGAACTTGTATGTATGACCCATGAGCATGGACTGGGTGAGTGGGAGGGTTGCTGGGGGAAGGGTGCTGCTGGGCAAAGGGGAGCAAAGGGGAAAAATTGGAACTTTGTAACAATATAATCAAGAAAATATACTTTAAAAAAAGGATTACTAACTTGAAAATTTTTTATTCTCTAAAGAACCTTATAATATACAACAATTAGAGAGAACATTAATAGCCACTCAAATTGTGCACAAAATATTGAAGGGAAATTAGCAGTTCATAGTTCTTTATTATTTATTAAGACTTTTTAAAGAAAAGTTTTAGGTTGACATCAAAATTGAGAAAAAAGTACAAAGATTTCTTATATACTCTTTTTCCCTACACATGCATAGCTTCTTCATTACTTACATGCCCCATCAGAGTAGTGTGTTTGTTGCAGTTGATTGATATACATTGGTATATCATCTCACCCAAAGTCCATTGTTTATATTAGGGTTTACTCTTGGTATTGTACATTCTAAAGATTTGGTCAAATGTATAATAATATGTACCTATCATTACAGAATCATAAACTGTATTTTTTCCTACACTAAAAATTTTCTGTATTCTGCCTATTTATCTCTTCTTCCCCCTACTCCAAATTCTAGCAATCACTGATCTTTTGACCATCAACATAGTTTTGCCTTTTCCATAATGTTACATGGCTTCTTTTATTTAGTAATATACATTTTAGGTTGCTCCATATCTTTTCATAAGTTGATAAAATATTTCTTTTTAGTACTGAATAATATTCCATTGTCTGGGTGTACCACAGTTTATCGATCCATTCACATGCTGAAGGACATCTTGGGGGCTTCTGAGTTTTGGCAATTGTAAAGAAACTGCTATAAATATCCACATGGCAGATTATTTGTGTGAATATAAGTTTTCAAAAACATTGAGTAAGTATCAAGGATACTTATACTGAATAATACGGTAAGAGTATGTTTATTTTTGTTAAAAACCACCAAACTGTCTCCCAAAGTAGTTGTTCTATTTTGCATTTTCACCAGCAATGAATGAGAGTTTAAGTTGCTCTACATTACTGTCAGCATTGGTATTGTCAGTGTTCTGAATTTTGGCTATTCTAATAGGTGCAAATAGTTTCAAATTGTTTTGTCAAAATTGTAACAAAGCTTACCAAATTAGTACCAAAACAATTTCAGAAGTGAATATTACTTCTATTTGAAACAGTCAAATAAATAGAGTATTAGGAGAAAAAAGGAAGAAAACAAAGGAAATTTACAAAATATGAGAAAAGTTGACTGTGCCAGTTTAGATTTGGATTACAAAATTCTCAGCCAAAGAATCTACACAATGCTTTTAAATATCAGTCTATTAATAAAGAATTAATTTTGTCAAGAATAATAGCCATGGTGTTCATCATATTCTTTAACAAATTCTAAAAGTCTGCTGTTTGCATGTAAGCCTTATCCACGAGACATATCTTCCTCAGTTATGGTGTTTATATTTCCAAGCAGAGAACACCAAAGTATTTAATGAACCCCAGTGTGTGAAAAGATGATCTTTTGGAGAGATGAGAAAAATATTAGAGCTTCAATTTGTATTAGTCTTGTAATCTTAAAATAAGAAGGAACCAAGCTCTATTAATAGTTAATGTCCATATTGACACTCAATATGGACAAAAAACTACAAAGTAGTTTTTTATAAGAAAATAAGATTATTTAGGATGTGCTTCCTTATTTTTACTCTAATTAAAAATTAAAATCCACCATGGTAGAATTATTAGAGGAGGAAGAACTCAGTGACAGAAAAATACATGAAGCTATCAAATTTCATAATGATGTTAGATTTTTTTTTTCCAGAGAGCTAAATAGATGTATGGGGTGATGGTGGTAATTGAATATGGTTTTCAAGAATACATTTTTTTTATACTGTTATCCCCCACCTAAAAAAATGTAAGACCTTGTTCTTACATTTCTAAACCTAAAATGTTAATGTTAAATCCTAGTTTGGGCCTAAATTCAGCTAATACATTTTTATTATACCACCACCATTTTTAGTATATTAGCATCTTATCAATGTATACAAAACAACATTCACTTATAGTTTTACTCTTGCAATAAATTCAACTTTGGTTTAATGTGCCTTTTTTTTGTTTTGTTTTATTCTGTAAGTCTAAATACTTTTTCTATATTCTATATGTATTTTATTATCTTGCTCCATTTCTTATCTTACTCCCCTTTCTGAGTTCAATTTTGCATCATGACATTGTTTGGAGAGAGAGAAAGGAAGAAGATAAATCTCTGCAGCTATTTCAGAGATATAGAAAAGTTTGTAATAGTCAAAATTTCAGTCATTTGAAACTTAGAGAAAACTAAATATGTCATGTTATATATATATATACATATACATATATATATATATATATACACACATAGGTATGTATATATTTTTTCTTCCTTTTTTTAAAGTATGTTTTATTGATTATGTTGTTACAGTAGTTCCCCTTTGTTTTCCCTTTTGCTCCCCTCTGCCCAGTATCTGCCTTCCCTCCAGCAATCCCATCCTCCTTAGTTCATGTCCATGGGTTGTGGATATAAGTTCATTAACTTCCCTCTTTCCTATACTATCCTTAACTTCCCCCTGTCTATTTTGTACCAACAAATTATGCTTCTTAATCCCTGCACAATTTCCCCATTTCTCTCCCTTCCCTCTACTAGCTGATAACCCTCCAAATGATCCCTGTATCTATGATTCTGTTCCCATTCTGGTTTGCTTAGTTGTATTTTGTTTTTATTGTTTAGATTTAGTTGTTGATAGTTGTGTTTACTGTCACTCTAATGTTCGTAGTTTTGATCTTCTTCTTAAATAAGTCCTTTTAACATTTCATGTAATAATGTCTTGGTGATGATGAACTCCTTCAGCTTTGCTTTGTCTGGGAAGTACTTTATCTGCTCTCCCATTCTAAATAATAGCTTTGCTAGATAGAGTAATCTTGGTTGTAGGCCCTTGCTTTTCATCACATTGAATACTGCTTGCCAGTTCCTTCTTGCCTGAAAAGTTTCTTTTGAGAAATCAGCTGATAGTCTTATTAGCACCCCTTTGTAGGCAACTCTGTGCTTCTCTCTTGATGCTCCTAGGATTCTCTCTTTATCTTTCACCTTTGGCATTTCAATCATGATGTGTCTTGGTGTGGTCCCCTCTGGGTCCAGCTCACCTGGGATCTCCATGGTTCCTGGACTTGTATGTTTCCTTCACAAAACTTGGGAAGTTTTCCTCCATCATTTTTCACATAAGTTTTCAATTTCTTGCTCTTCTTCTTCTCCTTCTGGCACCCCTATGATTTGGATGTTGGCACATTTAAAGTTGTCCCAGAGGTTCCCAAGCCTCTCCTCATTTTTTTCAATTCTTGTGTTCTCATTCTGTACTGGTTGACTGTTTTTTCCTTCCATATGTTTCAAAACATTGATTGGAACCCTGGTTTCCTTCCCTTCACCATTGGTTTTGTGTGGATTTTCCTTTATTTCACTTAACATAGCCTTCACCTCTCTTATGCGCTTGCCATACTCAAGCATATCTGTCAAGCCTGTGAGCATCTTTAGCACCAGTGTTTGGAATTCTGCATTTGTTAGGTTGGCTATCTCCTTGTCACTTAATTCTCTAACTGGAATCTTGATCCATTACCTCTTTTGGACCATACTTCTCTGTCTCCTCATTTTGACAGGCTCCTGTGTTTTTTTGCCTCTCTTTCTTAGGTAGAGCTGTCACTCCTGTTACATTGTAAGGGGTGAAGCCTTGGGTATTCGTCAGTGCAGGTGACCTGTTTCACCACATTGTGGTGCTTTATGTGGGAAAGGGATCTGAGAGGGAACAATGCCACTTGCCCAGAACTCGCCTCTTTTCCAATCACTTCTCTCAGTTCCATATGGGACTGGCGCCCCTCTAGCTGTTGCCCTGGCTGTCATTCCCAGAATATGTGGGTCTGTGGATGTTGTAGGACCATGAGTGTCTCTTAAATAAGCAGACTCTACTGAGAGACCAGCAGTTTCTGCCTCTGCCCCAACCCCCACTGATTTGCACAGTCAGAAGCAATGAGGCTTGATTTTCCCCAGTGCTGGGACCATGAGCTGTGCTGTCTGGTCTGGTGTTGGGAACGCTCTCCAGATGTCCCTCCTGACTTTTTAAAACATGTAACTGTGCGTTCCAGTGGCCTACCACTGCCACTGCTGCTGCTGCTGCCACCATACCACATCCTCTCTGCCCTGGCTCCGCCCCTCCTACCTGTCTGGATGAGTATTTGTTCTTTATATCTTTGTTTGTTGGACTTCCATGCAGCTTGATTTTCTGGAACTTCTGGTTGTTTCTAGTTCTGAGGTAGTTCTATTTCTTCTTAGTTGTGGAGGGAGATGCAGCGTGTATGTCTAGGCCTCTATCTTGGCTGGAAGTTCCTTTTTCTTCTTCTTGAAAGGTTGCCTGGTCTGCCACTTACTGTTCAATAACCATAGGGACACAGATTAAAGTTATATTACTAAAAGTGGATATTCATAAATTTCAGTTAATGTTGTCCATTTTCAAAAATTACTTTGGCAAGATACTGGATAAAGCATGAAAGACTTTCCAAGAATTTTGCTACATAGAATCTATGAAGAAAATGATTGGAAGACAGGAAAAGTCCCCAAACCTATGCTGGGAAGGCTTATTTCACTGAAGGAAGTTATTAATGGTTCTTAGAAATCTGACACTCCAGGCACCTTGGAGGTCACAGAAGGATTGACAGAGACCTAGGAAGGGGCAAATATAAGCAGCTGAGTAGAGAGACTGCTAGGGAAGGATCAGATGTACAGCAATTGAGAGAGATACAGAATTATATGATTGCAGAGAAAGAAACCTGGAAAAAATTAAGTTTCCTCTGACAGGTATAGCAACAGAGCAGAGATATTGTTTACACAGACTTTTTAGACTACTAGAAATATTTCAGCATTAGCTGAGTCCATACTTACTTTTTCTCTTATAAGACAGAGGCCATTTACCATTAATTCCATAAATAACTTTTCTATCACAAAATCTGTGGTATCTTCTTTTGTTCTTATTTCTATAAAAGGTAATATTTCTGTTCTAAATTGTCTCCACTTGTGGCCTTGCCTTTTTTTCTCCCCATTTTTTCAAAGACTTATGAGTCATTTCTGCCTTTCTTCAAAGCTCTAATCTCCTTTCCAACACTTTGCTGAACATCTCCACTAGTAAGTCAAACAAGGTAGGGCCTTTCAAACAAATGTCTTTATAGTTCTCATAAGCTCAAATCATTTCTTTCCTCGAATTTTCTCTTCCTGAGAATATCACTACTTTAACAAACACTTTTTGAAAGGTTTTCAAATAGTTAGTAATACTATAAACAGTACCCAGACATACATATTAATAACCAGTGAAATGCAAATAAAATCACAATAGCATTCAGGTGTTCAAATGTCAAAAGCTCTTAAATTAAGGAAAACAATAGTGAATATCAGCAAGGTGTTGGAGTAATGAGAACTCTCCATATAATATTGGTGGGAGTATAAATTGATATGAATTTAGAAAAATTGTTTGATAAAATCAGGTAACTCACCCATGCATAAGTTTTGATCAAAGAATTACACTCTCATTTTATACTCAGCAGAAATTCATACAAATATGTAACAAAAGGAATTATAAGAATATTTGTTGCAGCATCAATCATAGTTCCAAAGGACCAATGTGGTAGAATGGATAAATACATCGTGGTTTATTTATGCAAAAGAATACCATCCATCAATGGAAACACACTGCAGCTATATGCCATGACATAGATGAGTCTCATGAACATAATATTTAATGAAGGAAGTCAGGCACGAAAAGATTATGTCCTGTAGGCTTCTGTAAAGCTTTAAGGGTCAGATACCTAAAATTTAGTAGGAGTTCAATAAATGCTAGCTGTATGGTAGAATGAATACATGATCTCCCCTTGGCCTATATATTTTTTCTATGTTTTGTCCATTTTTGTCTTAACTTTGAAAGCACAATTCAACCAGAAAGAATTTTTATATCTTTACTCTTATACACTCATGGTTCTCTGTATCTTAGGATTTCTCACCATGGATATAATTAATTCTGACACTTATTTCAGGTTAATTTATTTTTATTTTTTAATCTCTCATTTAAAACCTGTGGAAGCTGGGTTGTCAAATAGTTCTCTCTAAGAAAAAGAGGACTGTTCCCGAGGAAGAAAGCAGCACTGTGCCAATTGCTTCTCCACCACTCACACACACACACACACACACACACACACACACACACACACACACACACAATGTCTATCATCAAATGGGAACCTTTTAGATCTTATTCATCATGTGTCATCATTCTGTTTCTTTTTCTGTTTACCTTCCTTCTGGCTTACAGATCAAATAGTCAAAAGTTCTCTAACTCAAACATAACTTCAAAATGCAAATTTAGCATAGTTACATGTACTTTTATTGGAATTTTTACTTGTGTGTTTTTGAGTGGCTAATAGATAAGAAATTTAGTTTCACATCTATTATGGAAAAAAGAAGCAAATATATGTTGTTATGAGCTACACTTTCACTTCAGACCCTCAAACAAATATTTCCTATGAAAACACAGGTAAGAAATGTGTTATAGTATAGCACTATATTTGTTACTTAGCTTTTATAGTCCAAATACGCTCTTCCAATGATAATTCCATCTTTAAAACATTAAAAAGTTCTGTTTTTATACTTCTGATCTAGAAAGACCAGCCATGCTGGTTTAACTGTAGGAGTCTATATACTTTATATTTTTCTAAGTAATCTTGTTTTAAGCATATATTAAATATATTAAAAAATATAAGTTGCATAAAAATATCTTTCAGAGTATTAAAATAAGTCTTTTTATTACTTTGTTTTTATAGTTAAGTTTTTATGGGACCGTAAATGTAGGCATATATGTGTGTGAAATTCTAAATAAAGCCACTGAGAGGAGCTCTAACCAAGACAATACAACATGTAGGCTCTAATCCATATCCCCTTTAATTTAGTGAAGAAGTTAACAAGAATTGATTTCAAAACCTTAGTTTTGAGTTACATCCTTTGGGAAGCTAAAGAATATGTTCTGCCTTAAGTTTACAAGATTTATCATTATTATTTTGCTCTAATATTACAAACTTTCTGTAGCTTTGACCATTCTAAAGTGGAAATGAATCCATGTTTACATACCAGACAGAGATATAGTAAAGACTTTGATCTTGAGGAAAATATTTACAAGGATCCTGAAATATACAGTAACATGTAAATTAAAAAATCTGTACATTTATCTAAAATTAATATAATTTACTTTATGGATACAATATTAATCTTCTTTTGTAAATGTATCATAAATTCAAACTTACCTAATAATAATAACAATAATTCCTCTCTACATATCATTTACTCAGGTGCATCAACTGTTAACATTTGCCTTATTGTTTTTTTCTATCATAATTTTTAAACCATTGAGAGTAACCTGCAGATACAGATGTCCTGGTAATTTACTTTTACATATTTCTATGTGTATCCTAAGAATAAGGACATTGTAGTCTCCCAGATGACAAAGGTTGTTACCTTAATTGAACCTATCTGTTGTCTTTTTGCCTCTAGAATAGCAGTCCTACAGAATGTCAGCGTAATCTTTTCCCAGCCGCCTCAGGGCACAATCTCCTATCAGAGCAGGAGAACTCCTTGTTATCTTGTTCCCCCCCACATTATCTCTCTCTGCCTTAAATTTAGTGTTAACTATTCTATACCCAACCTCAGAGATTTCCCTATTTTGCTTTCTCCCTAATCTACCAACAATGGATTTCCTGTAACTCTCATTAGGCCTCCTCCTTTCATTGTAATGTGTATATTAAAACTGTAGAACTGATCTTCTCCAGAGCATTGTCTCAATCCATTTAGATTTTGCTTCCCAGCAACTGTTGTTAGTTGGGCTCAAATAAATTCATATAAATACGGGTTTGGATGTTTTTTATATCAACAATAAAACACTGTTGATATAATACTGTTATGTAATCCATAGTTCATAATAAAAATGTTCCAGTGTTCTCAAAATGTCTTTCATTGCCATATTTTTTCTCTGTTTGGGATCCGATACATACTGGTTTTAGTTGTCATGACTCTTTTAGTCTCTTCATCTGGAACAGTTTTCAATCTTTCATGACCTTGACAGTCTTAAAAGTCCAAGCCAATTATCTAGTTAAGTGTCTTTTAATTTGTGTTTCTTGAATGTTTCCTCATGTAGATTCAGGATATGTATTTCATCAAGGTTTCCACAGAAGAAGTGTATCTTTTTCAGCTCATTATATTAGTTTCTTTTAATTTTGGTGATATTATTTTCATCACATAGTTAAGGTGGTATTCTTTGAAATTAATTCACCTATAGGGAGACTATGCTCTTCATACTTATATCCACTAATTTATGTGTTTCTTATACAAAAGCACCTTTAACTAATGTTATTAAAAGGCACAAATGACTTTTTTCCCCCTATATAAACAACTTACATAGAACACTGAGGACAGAATCAAAGATTAACTCTTATTCCTGCCTGTAATTTGTTTTTGTTCTCTGAAAAAAATCTCTCTCTATATATATATTAGTTTTTTACTCTCTAGTATTGTAAAACTCTGAAACAATTTGGCTCCCAGTGTGGAATGATTCTAATCCTTTTAAACCAATAATTTACTGTTACTCTTAAAAATGTTATGTGATATATTTTCATAGTGCCATAGTCTTAAAGCTATAAACATTTGAAAATTAACCTATTTGTCTTTCAAAAGCTTTTAACAAGAACTAATTTACATTTAAATCACTATAATTGTTAGTTTATGTAAGCCACAAAACCTAGGTGAAGAAATATTAAAGCAAGTTTTTGGCTTTTTAATGGACACTTAAATATTACAATATTAATCAATATTTAAATGTAACCTTAATTTTAAAATGAAACTTGACTTTTGTTTTAAATTTTGCTGTTAGAAGGAGCAAAGAGCTGAATTGTATAACTCATCTATTTAAAAATTGGAGAAATCAGATTTTAATTTTTAATTTCTAGCAATAGCTATTCAGGGAGATTTCTTTTTCTAATTTAAAAATTGGAGAAATATTAAATGAATAATGCATTAATTTGGGAAATTAAGGTTTTGTTTTCTAAGCCAATTTTCCAAGAGGCACAGAATATATGTTCTTAATAAACCATGACTCTCCTGAATTTCTGTTCATTCCTATTAAAAAAAAAAAAAAACAACTCTTACACCTTTTCTTTTGGGTGGGATTGGGACTCAGATCTCTCCCTTGAAAAAATAAGTTTGCATACAATGACCAAGGGTATTACAATACTCTATAGATCGAATACTGTGTAAACATGACCCTATTAGCTGACTCTAGGACTTTTCTAATTTGGCAAGTAATATAATCATATAAACAACATATTCTGATGGAAAGTCAAGACTCTTCATTTGAAATTTAAATTTAAGAGGCTCCCTGTTGTTAGTATTTTCACATTTGTACACATCATGGTTGTTAACTGTCTCTTAAAGTGTGTGGAGGAGGTCCTAGTTAGTTAGACCTGACATGACTATTAGGTGACTTTCTGTCTTCTTGAAGCTTGTATTTCAGATGTTATGTGCAACCTCTCAAAGATCATTAATTGCTACCCACTCCTGGTGAGCTAAAAAAAAAAATCTTACATTATTTTTAATGGCTTTAAAAACATAAAATATCGAAGTATATGTTACTGGCACAGGCAGTTAAAACTTATTGTTTAATATTTTGTTTGAAGGGAAATAAAGGTCAGGGTATCAGCGATTAAAATGTAGATACCTAAAAGCTCTTGTTTCAACATGGTTTGAAGAACCAGACACTAAAACTTCCAGATATACACCAGAGGGGGAAAAAATCATCACTTTCTGAAAGAAGAGTGGGTATTGGCTTAAGTAATTCTTGGGCACTAGCTTATATAATTCATTTTCTTCTATCAAGACTCTCAAAATGTTTGTTTTGAAAAGCTGGCCTACACCAGAAAATTAACTACAAAGCTGTGTGTGAAATAAAGGGGTTAGCTTTCAAACCACTGCATTCTGGAAAAGCATGCTAGAAGCCTGTTGAAATAGATGTTGACAAGGCAAACAATATGACTCACATAAAAGTGGTTTTTCTAGTGGGGTGGGATTTTACATTCACTTGTCTAAGGAATATCTGAGTGTCTCATACGTCCCAGATACTCTTCTAGGTGTGGACACACAACTGTGAGCAGATTAGAATTATGCGGGATATATTAACTGACAATGTAGTAAATTAATTACAAAATGGTTCTAATTTTACATCCATTTCTTTATCCAATTCTTCAAAAGCAGTATGATTTACAGCTCCTCCTCTCAAGAAGTACACTCTACTCCCCCCACCTCTTAAATCTGGGCTGGACTTGTGAATTGTTCCACTTCTACACTCTTCTTGAGAACCCTGTCACCCCCAAGAGGAGAAGCCTAAATAAGATAGCATGCTGGATAATAAGTGACCATATGGACAAGAGCCACATCACCCTAATTCTTCTAATAAAGTCATTCTAGAGCTGATATCAGTCAACCAACTCTCAAACATCAGAAAGCTAAGTGAAGATTAGTAGAATGGTGTATCAACCCAAAGATATACATGTATGAGCCTAGTCAAGACAGGAAAAGCTGTCCAGTTAACTTGAAAAAATGTGTTTTGAACTGCTTTTCTTACATAGCAATAGCTAACTGATGCAGATGCTATATTTTCTTTCAAAAAATGTATGTAAGTAGCCCCAGCTAATGTGGCTCAATTGGTTGGAGCATCATGCTGTAGACCAAATGTTCAGAGGTTCAATTCCTGGTCAGGGCACAGACCCAGGTTGTTGGTTTCCTGTCAGTGTGCATAGAGAAAACAACCATTAGATGCTTCTCTCTCACATTAATGTCTCTCTTTCTCTCTCTCCCTTCCCCTCTCTCTAATATATATGTAAATAAAAGGAAGATGTAATAGCAATATATAGATATATAATACTTTGTATATTATATATGTACTTAAAAGAGATGTAATAGTAACATACATTGCATTTTATAAATGTATATATAGATAGATTTATTTTACATAGAAATGGCTAAAATGTGTTAGAGAATATTTTATTGAAGTGAAATTAATGGGAATGAGGAAGACATATTGTAAAAATTAAGATAGAAATTCATTATAGATTGATGAGTAGAAGATATAGATAACTAATTATATTAATGTTTATTTTAAACATTATAAAGTCAATACTAAGGTAAAATATAACAATGATCCGCTATCTTAATTAATTAATCAATTAATATTTTAATACAAAATTCACATTTTATTTAGGATAAAATATACTATACAAAATTGTTTTTCTTTACTAAAAATAATGGCAATATTTTTGTATTATTCCTAGATAAACCAAAAAATGCAATTTTGTAGGTTTTGCAGGTTTTGATTATAAACCAAGATGAGGCAGTAGATATGGTCATAAAAAAGGACAGAATAAAACAGACAAATCAGTTGTCAGTATCCATGGCTTTAGTGTTTGACATATACCTGCTAAAACACTTATGAGGATACAGGCTCAAACAAAGGCATGTAAACAGCAGCAACTAGATGATGAACAACAACGGCCAGTTCTTCCAGTCAACTTTAACTATAACTTGTTCCTTTAAGAGCACTGAATAAATGATACATATATATTCCAACAAACATGGACTTTATAAATGTCCTATACTGACTCACACAAAATTTAATTTTTAAGAAATAAATGAGACTATGTTGAGATCAATTATTTTTATCTAAATTTCTACTGGTAGGAACACTTATTTGGAAATGTTTAAATAATGTGCTCTTCAGACTTTGTGACAATAGAAAAACTCTCAAAGGAAAGAAATTCCATTAACCATGGAATAAAACTCAAGATAATGAATCAAGTTGGGTGGCGAAATTCCAAGAAACAAAATTTATAATAAGTAATCTCACTAATTACTCTTAACTAGGTGATAATGATATTACTCTGACCTTATATAGAGAGTATAGTAAAAGGTTAAGAATTATAATTATAGCAATTTCTAGAATAAAATTTTCTATTTTTTAAAGATTTTTAAATTTATTTTTAGAGAGGAGAAGGGAAGGAGAAACATTGATCAGTTGCCTATCACATGCATCCTGACCCAGGACAAAACCACACCCCAGACATGTGCCCTGACCTGGAATCAAAACGGCAACCTTTCACCTTGCTGAATGATGCCTAACCAACTGAGCCACACAAGACAGGGCTAGAATAAAATTTTCTAAAATATTTCTTTTTCTTAACTAAGAAGTGCTTAAATGATGTGACATAAGTTGTTTCTATTTCTCAGGGGTATAAAGAGGGACCAACCAATTTGTTAGATTCTTCCTTTAACATTTGGAATTAATCTTGTGCTCTTATATTTGTCCCACTACCCTACGATTTCCCACTGTGTAGTAGGTGCTGATTGTGTTTATGAAATCATCAGGAGGCTGTATCTCTGAGACGGGCAGGTTCTTCTTCTTATATACTTCTCCACTAGAAAATGTCTTTTTTCTATGTTAAAATTGTGGAATTATAGACCTAGAAAATGATTTTCTCTACTGAAAATAATAGCACTATATCTGTATTATTTCTACATGGTTATGAAGAGCAAGATCTATTATGTGGTCACTTAAAAATGTAATTTTTAAAGTTATTTCAACTGTGTATTCTTTACAATCATTTTTAAGTGAAACAGTAAAATCTATATATTCTAAATTTCCTTGTTATTTGTCATTACTTCTTATTCACAATAAATCTCTACTGGGCACTAGATGTAATTATTGTGGCAGTGACAGAAGGTGAAGAGGCATTGCTTGGGTAATTACTAAAGCAGGCCAGGTTTAGTAGCCAGCACAAAGGGAAAGTGGTAGATGGCTGTCACAGAAGAAGCATGCAGATGTACACCCTACTCATTTGTATGGAGCATAAATAGAAGGAATGGAAATCAGTTATATAATATTTATGGATATCAACTGGTCTATAACAAGCATCAAGGCAATTTTCCCTGCTGAGTGGCATTCTAGAATGACATAGCATAGAAAATTGATAGATGATTTCTATTCACCTTAATACAGTATTAACCTGTACCTTAGATTGGGCTCCTCCAACTCTCAAGGGATGGTGATCACTGGGGATTAGGTTAATCTGACTAATTTAAACTGTAAAATATAAGGTTTTCCAGAAATATTCTTCTAAACATATTTGAAATTGAAAATGTAGAAATGTAACATTTCATAGATTTAGTCAATAAAAAGAAATGAGGGTTTATTTGATGATTCAAAATTTACAATTTCTTTCTGAGCAACTGTCATGTGCTTAAATGTATTTTGAAAACAAAATTTGTATCCTTGATAACCTCTTCTAAAACACAAGTCCAGAAAGAAGATATTTCCATATTCTTAAAATATTTTATTCTTGCATAGTATAACTTATTTTATATAATTAAATATGAATTTTACTTTTATTTTCTTTATACTTTGATGTTATAGAAAAACAGGTCAAATATTAATTTTCCTACAGTACTTTATTATTTTGAAAGTAAAGGTGATATTACAGATGTTGAGCAACTAATCTCTATTTCAAAACATTTTCATTTTCATGATAAGACTGTTTCTTTTCTGTTGGATACAAGAGTAAAGATACTTTCTAGAATACACATAGAAGTCTCCTTCCACCTGCATAGAAAAACTTACCAAGAGTGGAAATTCTGAAAAAATTTGGATAATTAAGTTTTCTAAAATTCATCAACATTTATAATATACACAAGCAAGTGTGTTATAAGGGTGGTAGTAAATAAAAGTTTTTAAAATGATCTAGTTTAGACAACTTTCTAGTTAATATAAACAATTCATGTGTCACATGAATTTTACATTTATTGACAAGGAAACCTGTTAGTAAAATCGTAGCTTGGTGAAGCATTATGATTGCTCAAATTTTCCTCAGTTGCAGAATATTGTCATAAAGTATATATACCTTACGAAACTGTTCAGCATTGGATGATCTAAGAGAAATACCAGTTATAACAATTAGGGACTGGATTGGATTTTGTAACCACCAAAGACATACTGGAGAGAGAAAAAGAGAAGTCAGGGGCATGCTATAGATAGAGAGCCTCCATGGGAGTATATACAAAAATTCTCATTTCCTCTACTAGAAAAGAGATAGTGCTGGCAATAAAGCCCAAGATTTAATTGTTAAATAATACAAAGAAATTTGTATTCATTATCCTTGCAAGACTCACATGCAAAGGTCAAAAATTCTAGCCTACAAATAGAATCCAGACCACAACCTTTTAAAAAACAAAGTATTGAAATACATCCATTTCCCATTCATTTACTTTTGGGGGGCTTACTTCCCTTCTATAATGGTAGAGTTGAATAGTTACAACAGAGTCCATATGGCCTGCAAAACTGAAAGCATTCACTATCTGGCACTTTACAAAAGAAATATTAGCTGATTCCCATCCTATGCTTTAGTCTGGGCCTAACATTGTTCAGGGCTCTGATAGGAAAGAAGTGTAAACCTGAGAGATGTCATGAGAATGTTTAGAAACACATTAAAAAATCTTTGAATTCCCATATTCCTCCACTGATTCTGGTATAAAAGAAGGCAGCAGCTCTTTCTTTTATAGGGGAGACTGGACCTCCCATTTCTTGGGGACTAAACAAAGAGTTGGCCAGTTGAAGTTAGGCTTCATTATTGGCTGTGCTACAACTATCACAATGGACACTTGTATATGATGGCCAGGGTAACAAAGATAGAAACTACAAAAGTGCTCAAAAGCATGAACTCCTCTTATCAAGGCCAATCAAGCTACTGTGGCCTATGGGTTTTCTATTTTTTAGCAATAACAACCAACATTGTATTATTATATTTTGTGATCATTTTGGCTGTATTAATAAAAACCTAAATATGTCTATTTTCTGAAGGGCAATTTTACTTGTAGAAACATATACCAGGAAAAGGCTAATGTAGTTAAGCAAAGGTTTTATGATTTGATACATTGCATATACAAATCAAATTGTCTCAAAGTAGTTCTACTTCATTTATAGTTCTTTTGCTTTAAGATTTTCTTTCCCCTCATCTCCCTTCCATTCATTCTTACCATTGTTTTTTTATTATTTTTTCTTTTTTAAATTAATTTATTTTTACTCGTTCTATTACAGTTGTCCAAATATTTCCTCTATTGCGCTCCACTGCCCTGTGCCCTCCCCGTCAACCTCCACACTGTTGTCCGTGTCCACAGGTCATTTATACCTGTTCCTTGACTAAACCCTTCCCCTTCTTTCTCCCTCTTCTCCTCTCTTACCTCCCCTCTGGTCACTGTCAGTCTGTTCCTTGTTTCCCTGCCTCTGGTTCTATTTTGCTCGTTTGTTTGTTTCATTCATTAGGTTCCTGTTATAGGTGAAATCATATGGTATTTGTCTTTCTTTTTTTAATTGACAAAGTGTATGAGGTTACAAGGTTGCCCTAGGCAAGGTTAAATAAACAGAATTTTAGATGCTTTGCTTTTATCTTTATTCATGTTGGTGAAAATATATACTAAGAGAGATGAATACTTAGAAGACTTTGTTTCCTAAGATTGTGGTGACTCCTTCTGAGGGTAGAGTATAGCAGGAAAATGTATTTTCATTATACTTGGGTCATTGGTGACAGGTGAGATTGTGAAAAATAAAAGAAAGAAAAATTTACATTGAGTGCCTTGGAAAGCAACTGGCAAATTCTAGAAAAAGTTGATGTGATTGTGGGTTCATAATTGCTTGAAATTTGTTTTTCTAACTGGAAATTACTGCATCTCAAGAAAACATTTTACTAAGAATGTTAAAACAGGAAGATACCTAAAAGATGATTGGATCTCAAATGCTTTATTTTGTGAATGATAAAACTATAATCTCTTTGTTTACAACTGTCACAATTTTCAGTTGACCTTGTGCTCTTTAGTGTTACTTTCTTATTTTAATATAATTTCTATGCCAAGTGATCTTGGTAAATTTCCATTCCTTAGTTCTGATGATTTATCTAATTTATATTTTAATAAAGTTCTGTGAATTTTATTCTATCACAAAATACAATTAGTATTTAAATATTTTGATTAATAATGAACTTTCAATTTTAGGAATTATACCCCAAAATACAGGAAGTTTGTGCCCCTTTGTTTCCTGGGAAATAGAAAAATCAGAATTATTCAGAAAAAAAGGTGTTTTTTTGTTTTGTTTTTTTTCTCTCAGTTTTGGTAACCTAAGATTTTCCTCTGGACTCAGCCGAATCCAGAAAGCAACAGTATAATTAATTATGAACTGTGTAATTTCTCTGTGGATTATCCATTAGATGGCAATGTTATCATACACACACACACACATGCACGCACACACACAGAATTTTAGATCTATTCCTAAGAAATAAAGAAAAACAATATTGCTTTTTTATTGTCACAATTAAAAAATAACTTTTATAATGGAATGCTATCTTATAGCTTAAGGGTGATTGTGAACAAGAGAACACTCCTCGTGGGTATATACATGCTGTGTTTGAAAGTTATCTAATGACAACTTTGCACTTCTCTACAAGACCTACATGGCCTCTTTTTAAACTGAAATTAAAATGGTGAATTCAGTCATGATAACTTTTCATAAAATCTGACCAGCTCACGGAGAGATATGTGCGATAGAAGTGGGAATTCTGTTTTATGACATATTACTCCACTCAGTGGAGATTAAAGTCTTTTATTATACTTATTTAAAAACAACAAAATTCCAGGACTGAGTGGTGGTAAAGAATGCAATTTGACTGAAAATAGTGCTTTCCTTAGCAACGGTATAACCTTTAGGACAGCATTTAAGTTCCTTGGCATAAGGAAAGTGCTGTACCACTCAAAATATGGCCCGTTGACCATGACTGACACCTGGATCACCCGCAGCAGCAGCAGCACCTGGAAACTGTTAGAAATGCAAATTCTGAAGCAAAGCCCAGAAGTTCAATCGACTTACCATGGATGGGACCCAGTACATGCCAGCTTATGTACTTTAGGAGAGCTAAAGGGAGAAAAAAAAGAAAACAAGAAATATCTTTGAAGGGGAATTAATCAGGGTGAATTAATTATACAAAGAAATAGAGAAAGGCTTTAGTGCTATAAAACCCAATAAGGCTTTTAAAAGTATGTCTTTTGAGGCGCCACGAGGAATTCTGATAAAGGTAGATGCTCATCCTTTCCGTTAGGCTGCAGAGGTGAAGAGTGAGTATGACAGACAATCCATTGAGGCATTAGATAGAAGTGTTAGCACTTCTACTTCTTTAAAAAATTATTTGTAATTATAAAAGACTCAAATATAAATAGTATAAAGAATAAAAGATGATTACCCAAGTGCATAAAATATTTCTATTTTGAAGCCCCTCTGTTCCTTGACTGGGCCATCCCTTTCTTTTCTCAGATTAAAAACAACTGTCCTGAATTTTGTGGTTATAAATTTATTTTTTTTATCATAATTTTACATGTGTTTATTCTAAAACTTCATTAGTTCAATTTTGTAGGTTTATGATGAAATTATGCTGTTCATATACTCCTGTGACTTGTATTTTTAAATCATAACTAAGTTTTTAAGATCTGTTTGTGTGTAGTTGTAATACACTCATTTTTAATGCTGTGTCTTACTCTAGTCTATGAATATAGGAGGAAGTTTTAATCCATTCTTCTTTTAGTGGTTGTTAATGTTCTTCCCAGGTGTCTGCTAATAAAAGGTTATCCATATTCCTGAACAGGTCTCCTGTAGCATATAAATAACAAGAACTTCTCTAGGGTATATTCCCAGGAGTTGAATTTCTAGTGTTTTACAAATCTTCAAATTTATTATATAACGCAAATTGTTTTCTAGGCTTGTTATACCATACTACATTATCACAAGCAGTTTAATAGCCTCTGGCAGTTCTATTGCTTTTCTAAAGCTTGACATTTTTAGATGTTAAAATTCTTGCCTGTCTAGTATATGTGTAAAATAACATCTTATTGCAACTTTATTTTTCATTCCTCTGATTTTTAATGAAATAAGGCAAAATCACATATTTATCACTTGTTCCTTCCTATGTAATGTTTCTGCAAGACTTTTTTACCTATTTTTTAATTGGGTTGCTTTTTTGTCGTTGTTGATTTATAAAAGTTTTTTATAATTATATAATAAATGATAGATGATGCATGACACAGAAACATAAATATTGAAGTTTCTACAAAAACTCCTTGTTGTTTTTTAAATTGCAGTTATTCTATGTATTAATTAAGAACAAAGTATTATTTTGAACTATTTGACTTTCTAATTCATGAATATAGTATATTAAATTGAGCCTTCTTTATTTGGGTCTTAACTTACAATATTTAAAAGAAAATGTCTTAAATATCATTTGTTATATTTATACCTAGACATTTTATATGTTAAATGGTACTAGAATTGCTTAATTTCTACAAATTCTATTTTTGCTGGTGCTTAGCAATATATTTTTCAGCCAGCCTTTTTATTGAGCTACAATACTTTTACATTAAAGCACACTAATAAGTAATAGCAGCTTAATAAAATTTTAACTATTGAATTATATATATTAAAATGTTGAATTTAGTAACGTCGTTAAGTTATATTTTTAATGCTAATTATATATATCTAATGTATATTCTTTTGGATTTTCTAAAAAAATTTTCTGATAGTAACAATAATTTATTTTTCTAATCTTTAATTTATTTTTATTTTCAGAATAAAGGCAATCTTAGTGATTTATAGGTTAAATATTTCTTCCAAGGTTTTAGAGTAATTTGTGTAATGATCCTTAATTTTCTTTATGTCTTCACTATGTAGTTTATCAGCTTTTAAAATCTTATTTTTATTTTGTGTGTTTGTTTTCTTCCTTGCCTGAAGAATATCACTCTTATTTTATTTTTTTCAAGGTACCCAATATTCCTTTTTTTTAAAATTTGTAAACATTTATAAGTATACAATTCTCTAAGAATTATATATTTAAAAATTATCTTAAATCCCAAGTTAATTGATAGGAATGATTTTGAAACAAATACTGTAATACCTTATATATTCTATTACTCCACACCCCCAAAATAACACAAACCATAAACACACATATGTGCATATACATTGAGGAATTCTTATACTTTTCTTGGAATATCACATGCATTGTAGATCTAAAATTGAGCTCTTGATTTAGTATGCCTCTAGGATCTATGCATATTTCCCTTGTATAATTAAAGCTCTTAATGTTAGCCATCTCTCCCTAATCAGAACTACTGGAAAAAAAAAATTAGTGGTTGCTGAAAACTGTCCTCTGGTTGAATCCTCTAAGGAGGAATAGTTCTATGGTACATTTCTAGGCAATGTCAGGCCCATCTTAAGGTTTAAGGATGAGACCACTTTCTTGATGAAGAGTCTATAAATTCATATTCTGAAGCTGTAGCTGGTTCATTCCTTTGAAATAAGGAAAATAGCCTCCTCCTTTTCCTTAGTTCAGGAAGGAAGAGCGCAATCTTAAATTGTGGACTATGGGAATCAGAGAGCATGAAGATTATGTTTCTTCCCACATCTGTGGCAGATGACACTCAAAGTGTTCAAGGCCTCCGTTTCTCCAACAAGTTCACTACGTGAGAGCCTTGTTATATTGCAGGGAGAAATCCTGTTCCTGCTGCTCTGGGTACACTTGTAGTGTTGCAGGTTTCGCCTACAGGATGGGGCCACTGATTCTTTCAGCTTCTGGAAGGGCTGGTGCTGACAACTCATAGCTGAATTCCTCACTGGAAGGAAGATGTGGACTCACATTCTAAAAAAATCTTCAGGCTTATATTCATTTTCATACATACACTCTTCTGTAAGAAAAATACCTGTTTTTAAAGAATTTCCAATCAGTACATTACTTACCATAGCAACATAAAATTACTAAAGACTATTCCTCAGAGGAATGTTAGTCTTGTAAGTCATGTGCTATAGATACATAAAATAAAATGTGTAAATAATCCTCATACCTGGATTTTTTTTTTTTTTTTTTTTTTCAGTTTTCATCAGCATTTTTGGAAAACTGAACTCACAATATTCATTCAGGGAAAATCTCCTTCTTTAAAAAGTTTTTTTTTTTTTTTTTAAAGAAAACAATTTGATAAATCATAAATGGTTACTACAGAAGCTGTCGCAGCATTCCCGGGATCTTTAAAATCTTTAAAATCATAGCCTAAGAAAACATATTCTAAGAAAAAAGATCTATAATCATCATTTTCTTCTTATTATTTTTATTGTTGTTGTCCCGTTTTCCCCCATTCCTCTCCCCTGCCTCACCCACTTTCCACCTCTACCACAGTCAGTCCCTGCCCTGCTGTCCATACTACTTTGGATCTGAGGACAAAGTGAGTATAAACATAATATTAGGAAATCGAGTTCTCCTGCATCTAAATTATTGCTATTAGAAATGATTACAAGCACACAGAGTTGGGTAAAAATAAAAGGGCTGATACAAGAATTGGTATATTAAATGTTTAAAACTTGATCATTTTTTATAACAGTTCCCCTGATAATCTGCTATTATAAGCATGTGCATTCTGATGTAGAAGAGAATTAACATAAACCTAATAATATGTGTTCAAATGAGGAAATTTAGATAAGGTCAAAAATTTAAAAAAATAGTTGGGGTGGGGAAAGAAGAAGTTGGAAGAAGGTGGTTAAAAGGCACAAACTTCAGTTATAAGTCCTAAGGATGCAATTATATTATGATTATAGTTAATACTGCTGTTTGATATATAGTAAAGTTGTTAAGAGAGTAAACTATGAATTCTCACCACAAGAAAATATTTTTTCTTTTCTTTTATTTGTATCTACATGAGAAAATGGATGTTAGCTAAACTTATTGTAGGAGTCATTTTACAATCAATATATGCAAGTCAAACCATCATGCAGTATACCTTAAATTTATAGTGATATATGTCAATTATTTCTCAATAAAACTGGGCAGAAGAAAAATAAAAAATAAAATAAAAATTAAAAAGTGTTTTTTAAGTCTTACATCTTAGAAGTCTCCAAATTGAAGGAGTAATGAATATAATAATGAACTAAATAAGATTTAGGATATTGATGGTAAATCAGAGAATAGGCAAGGAAATTCCTATTCCTTAATTCCCAGTTCGGTTCACCAAACTGTGTCAATGTCGCACCTTGAAGGTGAAATACCAATGAACAGATCTACCACACTTGGCATTTAAAAGTGAGAAAATGATAAATGAGGGATTTCTAACTTCTTGTACCCCTGAAACATCAGGGAATTTATAGTCTTACTGCCAGGTAAATCATGAAATTCTTTATGCAGATAGTAATTTTTTTACTTACCATTTACTAACCACAGTAAAGAATATGGAGGAGGTTTTACTGTTCATACCAGTTGTTATGGGTTGAATTGTATACCCTTTCCCAGGACTTTAATGTAACCTTATGTGGCAGTGGGGTGATTAGGGATGTAACCAATTAAGGTGAAGTCATACCAGAGTAAGTTGTGCTCCTAAACCAAAATGACTGCTGTCCTTAAAAGAAAATAGCCATCTGAAGACAGAGATTCATAGGGAGACAGGTTTATGATGATGAAAATAGAGACCAGATGGAGTCATGCATCTTTAAGCCAAGGAATATCAAAGACTGCCAGAAAACCACTAAGACCTTGATTTCAGACTTCTAGACTCTCTAACTGTGAAACAATAAATTTCTATTGGTTTAAGTCACCCAGTTATGGTATTTTGTTACAGCAGCCCTGGAAAACTAATACACTAGCATTCTAAATATTTACTGCTTTCTTTTCACTGAAATACAGGCAATACTTTAGATGATTTTGGATGGCTTTGTATATCATCTTTTGGATTCCTAATTTACTACAGTGCTAAAATTGCAAAGAGCCTTAAAAATGAACCTGTTCAGGTTCATTTTATAAACAAGTTTAGTGAATTTAAATGTGGTAAAATTGTCTTTAAAGTACTAAATTCTAAATACTAAAAGAGATAATACTGCCTAAGTGATAATGCAGTAAAAATGTTAATTCTTGAATGATTCAGTTTTCCTAGGGTTATACAAGCATAAAGTTAGGACCTCAAGAAGCCAGGGTAGTGACTTTGATACCTAAGACAAATGAAAACCAATGACTTCTCCCCCCGCCCCATACAACAAAGTGTCAGGAATGTAACTTGCACTGGAGAAAATATTATTGCCCAATTGAATACTTTGCCTTTAACTAGAGGCTTCCTAACAAACAACAAGGCCAACCACCAATTAAAGCACCTACAGCCAGGCACTCAATTCAAAGGAGCATCTTGGCTTCACTGCCTTCAGCCATGTTCTTATTCTTGAATTTATTCCATTGTCATCATAATTTTTAATCACTTTGTAAACAAAGATTTGTAAGAATTGGCTATTTTAGTCCCTTGCTATTCAGTGGTGGACTAGACAAAATAATAAAGTCCTGCTCTTAAGTTGTTTATTACATTTTGACTTTGTCACCAAAGCCCTTAGATGGTGTCATGGATGGGCACTCGACATCTCTTCAGGATCCACTGTGTTCTCAACTCCAGGTTTTCTATAACTCTGTCTTTAGTTGAAAGTCCTTTCTGACCAACCACCAGTCTCTGAGATCTCTGGTCCCTAGCGAATGCATATCTAAGCAGGGATACTTCAAACATCCCTAGAAGAGAAAGGGAAAGTACAGCAGAGTTGGTTTGATGGCTTACCAAAGCAGCAGGGTTGACATGGATTCAACAATTAAAGTCACTCTTACATAACAGAGGCTCAATAAATATTTGTTGATTTTATGCTGGGGTGAACACCAGTTTATTGTTTAATCTGATTACTTTATCCCAGGATGTAAATTAAATTAAATTTTAGCTTATATTTCCTGATGAGCCATTATAATCTTTTCAGCATACTGAACTTGAACAATATACTAATCATTGGAAACAGTTAAGTCAACTCATTCTACTGGCTTTAAAATACATTCATGTGATAAAAATATGTTGTGATTTTATCAACAGAATCACTTATAGTCAACTACAAAGAGTAAGCCATTCACCTACACACAGAAAAGTAATCCAGGTTAATTATCTCTTTGTTAGAGGTCATACAATGCAAAAAATTCTCAGATGATGTTCTTTTTCATCATATACTTATGGGTATTTGTCATCTTTCCTAACTCTTACAGTATCTCTATTCATTACTGCCTATCCCATGACTCCCAGCTATTTAGTTCCTCACTCACACTTTCCCTTAGCTCTGTTTTGTAACCACTGCAGACAGACCAGTTTTGCTATCATCACTGATGACCAGTCCTTCCTGCCACTAAAAAAGTATGTTCAAAATCCGGTACTTTTGCCATTAACCCTAATTTTTGTGTAACTAAACTTAAAAATTATATATGTATTATATAAAATATATGTATGTATATTGGTATTATTCATATATAGATGCATATATAATATTTTACCACCATTATTACCCACTGTGGCTTATAATATTCTGTCATAAAACAGGACCACTGCAACCATGAATCTCACTTCCATCCTTCAACACATAAAATTTCATTTTGTGGAACCCTCTATTTTCTCTAATATATTTTAAATTTATACAACTCAATACCATGTTTATGTTATTTACTCCTTCTTAAAATAGAGTATATTTTCTTAATACCTAGGGCCTAATATCTGTAATCAATTTCCTGGAAACTAATGTGAAATTTTAATTTTTTAATGCTGATATTGACAATACACAGTCTATAAGCCAATTACAATAACATTATTTGTTTTCTCTTATTTTTAAATGTATTCTGCCTTATTCCAAAGACAAGTTAAATTATTTTTAGAGTATAGTTATTTTTCAGTCTTGCCTGGAATCCTAATGTTTAGAGATGTTATTATTTTTCTGAAAGAGTTTAATCTGTGTTCCAAATAACTTAGTTAAAACAGGCCTAACATAACACAGTCTATAATATGGATTAAAAGCATGATTTTTAGCATATGCTGAGATATTGAGTTCTTTATTTCACATATTAAAAATATACCAAACAAAAATTCATAGTAAAATGAATGTAAACCACTTCAAGATTGACTTTTGTATTTCCCACAGAGACCAATTAGGTTTATTATACCAAGACATTCTCCCAAATTTATTTGGAAACATTGAAAGATGGGTTATCAGAGGAAATTACAATTCATTCCCCCTGGATTTAATTATAAGATGTAACTCAAAATATAAGGCAATGTGTGTGGAAGGCAAGCAGATCTCTTTGGAATTGATTATAAGATAACCATGCAACATTTCCCATCTTCATGTTTCATTTGGACATCTTTTATTAATTAAGGAATCTAAATGCAACCTCACTGCCCATCATCACATTCAATAGTTTTATATGACAGACCCACAGTTGATAAAAATATAATTGCAATAAAACCACAAGCTAATGGTTGGTTTTTATAGTTAATTGCACATGTCTAAGTCAACCACTGACACTTTGATTTCTGATATGCTTTTATTCTTTTTGTCACTTATTTCTAAATGGCTGTATTTTCTCAATTTAATTTTTCCAAAATATTAATACCAGGCCTGAAGATATTTAAAGACCAGGTTGGATTGCTCTCTACAAACATAAAGTTCATCAGTGAAGAGCAATATGTGTCATCATGGGAAACACTTTGAATCCTATAATTATTCTCTTCATTTTCACATAAAATCAAGATTCCTTGAATTAGCCCATGGGTGAACAACCATGCTCAGATATGATTTTTCACTTACCAAGTGCACAACAATCAAGAAGAGTAAAAGCATAAATATAATAAATTGAAACAAAATTATTTTGTGCTTCAGATCTGAATTTTTTTCTCTAGCTTTTTCTTTCTAACTCTTGAGACAAATTATGTTAAGTAGAAAGAACAAGAATTTATTCTCATGTGAAGATTGGCTACAGATGAATTGAGTTAAATTAGACTTTAAGCTCCAGTTTCTGGGTCCCAGATTCCAGGCTGCTGATACAGATTCAAGTTTGTCCCATATTTATTTTATTTTACTTGAACTGGCAGCTACAAGGCTTAGGGCTTTTATACATGTCCTATCCTGAGCCCATGCTATCTGAGGCATATTCCTCTCATGACAGACCATCAAATTATAAGATTAAGGCAAATCTTTGTTTTCAGTAACATCATTATCTTTCATTAGTTGAAATAAGTTACATGGTCAAACCCAAAATTAATGTAGGGAGTAATTATATTTAATCATATGAAAGGGACAGAAAGTTGAAATTTTACAAAAAAAAATCCAAGTGTTCATTTGTATACTTTTATTTTGCATTTTACAGCTTTACCTTTATCCTTATATTATAAATTATGGTTATATCCAAGGACTTTTACTCCATTAACCTTACTATTCAATAAAAATGATTTTTATTGTATGAATGGGATGATTTCAATAAATTAGCTATTTTATTATAAATAATGTAGAAATTATTCAATGATATTAATCTAAAATAAACACAATTCATATTAAGCTTTTTAAATTTACATATTTTCTTTCAATCATGAATGAATTCATTTTCCAAAAATCATTTTAATTTAAGACAATTTACAATTTTATGAAAATATGTTCTGAACCACGACATCTTCAAAGATTTTTGCATGTGTGCTCACCAATATTTATTTTAGAACTCCATTACTCTAAATTAATATTGGACTATGGTTTTGAGAATTTGTATTAGATACTTTTTCCTTTCTATATAAATTTTTTCAAAGAATAATAGCTGAATATGATTTCTTTTTTATTTTTATTTTTTTTCGATATATACTGTCATTATCCTATGATGAATATGATTTCTAAAGACCAAGTTTGATGATATAGTTTATATCTATAAAAGAACAATGATGTCATTTTATTTTTATCTATTTTTAACATCCAATTATACTCAAAACTAAATAAAGAGGGATAAATG
This sequence comes from Furipterus horrens, assembly GCF_987537825.1. NCBI lineage: Eukaryota > Metazoa > Chordata > Mammalia > Chiroptera > Furipteridae > Furipterus > Furipterus horrens. Next base: position 151,708,861 of record NW_028327171.1, on the reverse strand, counting down.
CTATTCAAAGCTTCTGTCTAAGATAGAACCTACTAATAAGCAAAACAAATTTTACAGTTCTTTACTGGGTAATTATTATTCTAATTTTTAAAGGGTATTTTAGAAAGGGAGTTTCTAAGTGGCCTTTTGGTCCTGGAAAACTTGATTTATATTTGGTCACTTGTATTAAGATTGTCCAATTCACCCTAATCAGGTAGCTCAGTTGGTTAAAACATCATCCTGATTACACCAAGGTTGCAAGTTCGATCTCCAGTCAGGGCACATAGAGGAAAACACCCATTAATTTGTAAATAAGTAGAACAACTCTCTCTCTCTCTTTCTCTCTCTTCCTCTCTCTCTCTGTCCTCTTCTCTAAAAAAAATCAATAAATAAAATTAAAAAAAGTATCTAGCTCATTGTTTTCTATTTGAGGCATTAGAGAAAACATGAATGTTTTTGTTTCTTTTTTTTTTTTCAGATTTAATGTGTTTTATTGATTAAAATATTACATTTGTGCCAATTTCCCTTCCCTCTGCTCCCCTCCACCCGGTGGCCCCCCTCCCTCCAGTTGTCCCCCCCTTTTAGATTATGTCCATTAGTTGTGCATACAGTTCCTCCCAATCTCTCTCCATCTATTCCATTCCCTCCTACCATGATCCCCAATTCCTATATCATCTCCCTCCCTCTCCCCACTCCCCCTCCCTGTTGACCTCCCCCCACTATGCTTCCCTTACCCACAGTTCCTTTTCCACTCTCGTTGCCTGTTTCGTTTGCCTTTGTTTCATCTCCCTAGCTTCTGTTTTTTAAACCAGTCCCTTTAACATCTCATATAACAGTGGTTTGGATCTAATGAACTCTTTCAGTTTTATTTTGTCCTGGAAACACTTTCTCTGTCCTTCTATTCTGAATGACAATTTCGCTGGATAGAGTATTCGTGGTTGTAGGTTTTGGATTTTCATTACTTTGAATATTTCTTGCCAGTCCCTTCTTGCCTGTAGGGTCTCCCTTGAGAAGTCAGCTGATAGTCTAATTGGGAACCCTTTGTACATAATTCTTTTCTTCTCTCTTGCTGCTTTTAAGATTCTCTCTTTATCCTTAATTTTTGACATTTTGATTATAATGTGTCTTGGAGTGGTTCTCCCTGGGTCCAGTCTCTTGAGAACTCTCCTTGCTTCCTGGACCTGCATGTCTATTCCCTTCCCCAAGTCTGGGAAGTTCTCCTTTATTATATTTTCACTCAATTTTTCAAGTTCTAGTTCATCTTCCTCATTCTCTGGCAAACCAATGATTCTTATGTTGGGCCTTTTATAGCTGTCCCAGAGGTTTCTGATCCTCTCATTGTTGCTTCCCATTTCCTCTCTCTGCATTGGTTGACTGCTTGTTCCTTCTCCATATTCCAGTTTGTTGAAATGAACTCTGGATTCCTCACCATCTGTCTCGTATGTGGTTTTGTTCCTTTCGTTATGAAAGTTTTTCGCTTCTTTCATATCTTTTTCCTGCTCTTTTGTGAATTCTGTAAGCCACCTGATAACAATGGCCCAGAACTGAGCCTCTGACAGGTTTCTTATCTGTTCATCTGTCAGGTTCTCTATCTGCTGTCTGGTGAGTTGTGCCACCGGGATCTCTATATTTGTCTGCCACATTTTGACAGATGCGTTTTGTTTTCCTGGGCTGGCTGTTTGGGGCGGTGCCTGTGTACGCGTCACAAATTAGCGACCAGTGCCTGTCTGCGACCTATTTCGCAGCCCTGTGGTGCTTTCTCTGGGGGCGGGGGTCCAAGGTGGATTCACACAGTTATTCAGCTAGGAGACCGGGATCCGTCCTCCCGCCCCCCTGGGCCTCACTGTTCAAGGCGATGCTGCGGCTGCTCTCCCCAGCGCCCGGAGTCGCGCACGCCAGGGGCTTGATTGCCTCCGGGATTTTTCGCTGCCCCGCCCGCCGCTCCGCAAACAGCTTTGCCTTCTTTAACTCTTACCTGCCCAAATGGCACAGCTGGTTTATAACTTCATATGTTGGGCTTCCGTGTAGCTTTATTTTCTGGAATTTCTAGTTATCCTTTGTTTTGAAGTAGTTGTATTCCTCTATAGTTGTTGAGGGAGACCTAGCGTGTCCGTCTAAGCCTCCATCTTGGCCAGAAGTCTTCTGTTTTTGTTTCTACTGACTTTTGATATTGGTACAATATTGTAAATGAGTCTTTCCTAGGACATTGAACATCTCATAGAAAACTGGAGAAATTATGTTATGCAGAATGTATTTTGGGGTCTTAAATACAATTATAATTTCAAAGTTTTTGCCTCCAAATAAAAAAATGTATAGAAAAATCATTTCTCTGTCGTGTGGTACTTACTCTTAATTGATTGAATAAGTAGCTTTCATATATAAGGATAAAGAAGAACATATAAAGGTCATTGGTAATATTATTTCAGCCACAGTCTTTAGGATAAAGTAAGAAGTAAATGTAGCACTCAGGATTTGGGTCACTTAGCTATTTCCTATTAGAACAGGTATTTTCCAAACTTTTTGGTGAAGATTTTTGGGAGTTTTAACACCCCGTAATTACCACATGATTCTAGTATTTTATTGTAGGGTTTTAGAATGAGTCCACAGAGAACAGAAAAGAACTCAGTTTTGCTGCCAGTGTGTGAGATGTAGTAACATAAAAAATATATTTCTTCTCAATTTGGGTGAAGAAAATAATACTGTTAATTATTGGGAGTAAAATGATTTTATGTTCCAATACAAAAATAGATTTGGTGATAGAATATGGGAGTTGTGAAAAATGTGATATTTCATAAGTCCATTTTACTCAGTAGGTGCTACATAAAATGAAGACAGAAGGGTACTGACACATGCTATTTCTAGTCCTGAAATTCCTGAATCATGTAATCTGGGCACTCCCACTAAGCTTTCACAATTCTGCTTAGAAATCTCTTTTGTGATGCTTTCCTAATGACCACAGCTTCCTCAGATCATAATCTAAATTCTGTGTTATTTCTGTGACACGTACATACTTTTACTGCTACAAAGTGTTCTTTTCTATAACCCTCACACAAGGATATGTTTTTTATTAATTTTAGAGAGAAAGAGGAAAAGAGAGAGAAGGAAAGAGAGAAACATTGACTGGTTGCCTCACGCATTGGTCTTGACTGGGGAATGAACCCACAACCCAGGCATATCCCCCCCTTAGGGAGTTGAACCCACCACCTTTCGGTGTATGGGATATGCTCCAACCAACCGAGCCACACCATCCACAACACATGACATTGTTCTTATTTGTGCATTAAGTTCAGCTCATGTGGCTGTACCTTATTCTTTTTTTTTTCCAACCCCAATGCTATGCTTGATAAATGGTAATTAATACATATATGTTCAATGGAAATTATATGATCCAAGAAATGGGAAGGTTGAAAAATGTTATTGTCAATTTTGGGTTTACTAATTGTTAACTCAACTCAGATTTTTTTCCTTCTACCCTAAATATAAATTAGAAGATATTCTGTTGAAAGGGTAAGAATAAAAGCCATTGTATAGAAAAAACAATTTTGAAAAATTAGATATATGTAGAATATAATGAACAAACTGCACTAACAAGCAATATAGAGACAGACTCATAATAAATAAAGTGCAGGCTGACAGCTGTGCAGGGGGTAAGGAGTGAAAGGGTGCAGCAAAAAGAAGAAGGGCTCATGGACATAGATAACAGTGTGGTGAATGCAGGGGTGGAGGGGGTTATAAGAGGACCAATGTAATGGAAAAATATAATAAAAAAGGGAAAAATTAGATGAATATATCTGGCTGCCTATAAAGGGTATAGGAATTATTTTTGTGGGTCATCAGAATTTTTATTATTGAGTCTAAGAAATGGAAGTATGGGACAGTTTATTTTTGCTAACCAAAAGGGAAAATCGATTAAATTCGAGTTGCGCCTTCACTAGCATACCAGTAAGGGAACTGAGTGTGAGCAAGGAGGTAGAGGAGAATCTACCCAAGAAGAAAATATTTGAAACTATGAAGAGTTAACTATAAAGCAGACTGTGGAGGTCCAGCAATGCAGTATGGAATAGGTTATACTGGCACCATTTTATAAAAGATGCTTTTGAAATACCTGACTTTTTTTTGGAAGGTGGGAGAGAATTAGAATTTTTTTTCTTAAGAACCATAAACCTTCATTTAACAATTTCTGTTTTTCCTCATAAATATATGAACAACTTTTAGGTTTCAACATAAAATGTTTTAACTGAAGGATATATTTCATATTTTGTTATGAAAGAAACACCCAGGTGACTTTGTCATAGTATTGCTTAATTCCTAATTTGCTTTTCTTATAGTAGTGGTGACTTGAAGGAAAAAAAAAAAAAAAGTACAGTGTTGTTAATTATTTCAGGTTAGTATATAAACATAGTTTTCATGCACTAGGCTTATTTTTCTTTCTTATTTCTAACTAAATTTAAACTTGTTGAAAAATTTGCCTTTATATTTAAGTGCATATCACCTCACATTGGTCAGAATGGCTATCAATAAATCAACAAACAAGTGTTGGTGAGGATGTGGAGAAAAGGGAACTCTTTTGCACTGTTGGTGGGAATGCAGACTGGTGCAGCCACTGTGGAAAGCAATATGGAGATACCTCAAGACATTAAAAATGGATCTGCCTTATGGCTCAGCAATTCCATTTCTGGCAAGTTATCCAAAGAAAACAGAAACATTAATTCAAAAAAATATAAGCACCCTTATGTTCATTGCAGTGTTACTTACAAGCCAAGATATGGAAACAGCCCAAGTACCCATCAGTAAATGAGTGGATGAAGCAACTATTGGATATTTATACAATGGAATGTTATTCAGCCATAAAAAAAGGAGAAACTATTACCCTTTGTAACAGCATGGATGGACCTGGAGAACATTATACTAAGTGAAATAAGCCAGTCAAGAGAAAGACACATACCATATGATTTCACTCATATGTGAAATCTAATGAAAAAACTGAACTAACAAGCAAAATAGAGACAGACTCATAGATGGAGAGCAGATGACAGCTCTGTGTGTGGAGGGATAAGGGATGGAGGGATCAAGCAAAAAGGAAAAAGGCCTCCTGGTCATAGGCAACAGTGTGATGATTGCAGGGGGCAAGAAAGTATAAGGAGTATAAATGGTAATGAAATAAGTACAACAAAAATAAATTTAAAAAGAGAAGTTAATAAAAAAATCTAACTTTGTCTTGAGGTTCTGATTAATGATTTTAGAAGAAATTTGGCCAGAACTCAGGTTTTTTGAGTCTGACCAACTGCTTATCACTTCCACAGATTCATAAGGCAGAAGCACAAATCCGATTTCCCATATTAAATCATTTTCTGTACAACAAGACTCTTGTTTTATATCACAAGATAGTCCTCTGAAGTAATAGATTAGCACATTTTTCTTTTTTCTTTCTTTTTTGCAAAAGCAGCCAGAAGCTTAAGGTCTACACTTACAGCAATTGGAAGAATTCCCTGGGGAGTCACACATGACTGGCATGGGAAAGTGAAACAATATGGGAGGCAGATATCTCTATAACACATAATTTAAACTATTCACTACACATCTTTTTCTAAGGTCCCCACTATCTTCTGCTTGATTTTTTAGAGAAGTGGGGGTGGGGCAATATTGAAAAGTAGTTTTCCAATGTCTTTCTAAGCAATGAATACAGTAGTCCCTCTCTATATTGTGGTTCACTTATCACGGCCTCACTGTATCGTGAGATTTTAAAAATATTATATTTAATTATTTATCACGGATTTTTTGCTATACTGCGGTATTTTGTGGTACAGTATATGTATGTTGTTAAAGTTGCATAGGTTTAAGAGTAGAATATGTTTAAGAACATAAGTAGTATTTATAAAAGTGTGGAAAAGGCTGTAAGGGAGTGGGAAAAGTTAATAAGGGACTGGGAATGGTTTATAAGTGTGTGGGAAGGGTTTATAAAGTCTTAATATATATATAAATACTAAAATAAATCTAAGGTTCTTATTTTGCGGATTTCCACCTATTGCAGGGGGGTGTCTAGAACATAATACCCATAATAAGTGAAGGAATACTGTAAACCTATGTCCAGGAGGTCCATCACCAGAAACTGATTACAAAGAAAAAGAAATAAAAATAAACATTTAAAAAAAATAACCAGTCCTGCAGAATTAGGTACATTGAAATTAATCATCTTTGAATATATACCTTTACCTAACGCAACATGATTGCAGAATGAATATACCTAGATTTAACATAATTGCTTCATTTCTACACAGGAACTAAAGAAAATAAAAAGAAACATTAAACTCTCTAAAAGCCATTAGTTTTTCACAACACATTTTGCATAAATTAATAACTGTTACAAATGCGCCAATTAATTTTTTTTAATTTTTCTGCAGTTTTCCACTGTGATTATTAGAATTTCTGAATTCTTGATTTGACAATCTGTATTTAGCTGGTAATAAAAAAAAGAGAAGGTAACCTGCAGACGTAGCAGGAGATTTTAGGGGTCATGTGACATTGCTAGTGCCCATATACTATTGGACAGAGTTAATTTAAAAGTATCACTTCAATGAAAGGAAGCTGGGGACTGAAAGGAAAATAAAATGATTGGAAAAACATACTGTACATCTCTGTCTAAAGATAAAACATGTTCACTAATTTTCCACTTCAATCAGCCCACAATTCGATAAAACAGAGCTATATTTAGTCAGTCTATATTATTCAACATAAACTGATTTTACTGATTTCCTGGAAATGGTTACTGTCCCTAGAAGCTTACAGAAAGAGTGATAGAAGAAAGATTTTATAACAACAAACAGCAGTACAAAACAGTATAAGAACTCATTAAGATAAATAGTACCTAAGTATAATAGAAATATCAGGATTTCAGGAAAGTTTTAGATAGATTATTCTTGAGCTGATATTGACAGATAAGTAGAAACTTTTCAAGGTAAGGCAGTATGAAAGCAGAGGCCGAGAGAAACTTAATTAGCAAAGAAAGAGTAGAACAAAAACAAAAGGAGTCAGTCATTAGGGACTTTCAAGTAGTTCAGTCTGGTTATTACAAAGAGCCCAAGGCAGAAAGCAGGAACAGAAAGATTAATGGGGATTTAAATCATGAACTCTTTTATATATTGGTTAAGATTTTATCTTGGAGATGATAAAGCGCTATTAACAAATTTTAAGCAAATAACTGGTTAGATTTCAAATTAGAAATATCATTAGTTGCAGAGTAAAGAACTAGAAAAGGGGAAAGGAGTAGGCAAGAAAGGAGACAATTATTGAAAAAAAACTGAGACAATAAATGATAAAGCCCAGAACTAAACTGTTGGTGTAGATTTGAGAAATGTTTAAAAACAAAGTTGACAAAAGTGTTGTTTTTATAGATGTAGGCATTTAGTAAAGTTAGGTTTAGGACTGTGGTCAGGCTTCAAGCACTGGCATTTAAGGAGGCAGACACGATGTTTATAGAGCCATGTATCACAGGCCTTGTAGACCCTCTTTTCTTTTTCTAAATAGTGCATGATTCTCTTATGTCTCCTGGTGGAAACTGATGGAATTATTTCTGGAATAATTAAGTCTTATGGTGGAGGTGTTCAATAAAAATTAAAAGCACAGAACTGAGAAAAGAAGGTATTCATAAATGTATGTATATTTGGGAGTCATCAGCTTCTAGGATATCATCAAAACCACAAGAGTATAGTTAAGAAAGAGAGTATCATATTTAAAAATTGAGCAAGGAAGCAATAGCTCATAAAGAAGAATGAAATTCAGTGGCTGGAAAAGTAGAAAGGAAACTTAAAAATGTTAACATTAAATTATCAGTATCAAATTAGGGAACACTTTAGAGAAGCATTAGCAATAACCATTGTTCATAGAAGATTATGGATGACTTGCAAAAGAGTGTTATAATGTGATGATGGTAGAAATCAGTTCCAATGGTTGGAGAAATAAGTAGTGGAGAAGAGAAAGATCGGGGCAGCTTGGTATGGCTATCTAAAATATCGGTGCAAATGCTTATAGAGGGTCAAAGAAAATAGGAACTAGTACTATGTTCTCTGTAGAGTATTTTCCTTTTGATTATAATTGTCTTTACACTGAATACTAAAATCTGAAGAAAATTCTATGAATCACGAACACCACAAAAAATAATAATAATAAAGCACTTATAACATTTATACTTAAGGTTGGGTAATGATTGCTAATTAGCTAAGAGATGTACTGTGTCTTTTTTTTTTTTTTTTTTTTAAACCCACGACCATTCTTTATTATAAAGGTGAACCCTGATGGGCTTATCGGTAGGATTTCTGGTAGCGAGCACGGGCGCCAGGACCTCCGAACTTCTTGGATTCGCAGCGACGGGGATCAGCTACCAGCAGGGTCCGGTCATACTGGATGAGGATGTCTTTGATCTCCTTCTTGGAAGCCTCATCCACATATTTCTGGTAATAGGCAACCAGGGCTTTGGAGATGGACTGACGGATTGCATAAATCTGGGCCACATGGCCACCACCCTTTACGCGGACTCGGATGTCCACGCCAGCAAATCGCTCTTTCCCCAGAAGCAGAACAGGTCTGCTGCATGGGCAACAGCAGACCCTCCATATCACCCTGCCCAGGCTCTGTAGCTTCAGCTCTTAAGAAGCTACACCATCGTCTCTCGAGACGGACGGCTGCCGACGACGACGACGAGAACAGGTTCCAGTAGCTTGTATTGCAGCGTGCGGGGCTCGATCATCTCTAGGGGCCGCCCGTTCACCTTGATGAGGCCGTTGCCCCGTTTGCAGTGCGCCACCGCTGTGGCCGTCTTCTTGCGTCCGAAGACTTGCACGGACTGCAGAGGACCCTTGGATGGCATATTTGCGGGAGGGCGTACGCCAGAGATCCTCGCCGCGCGGCGCCTACACCGGAAAAGGTGTACTGTGTCTTTAACTCTTGCCACAAGGATATATTTATATGACAGGTTCACCAAAGAAGAGTGCTGTAAACAAAAAACACATTTATCCTAATTATATGAACTAGGTTCCCTGCAATTAAGAAAAGAAAACTGAAAGTTTTGCTTAATATTTTAGTATTATTTTTGCCTATAGTTGTACATTTTAATAGTTAAATATGTACTTCATTATATATATTTAAAGTATCACATTTTTATAATACTAACATGTCTGCTTTTTTCTTCAAATTAATTTCCTTGGTAGACAATGGTGTATTGTTCATAATATGTTAATTCATTCAAAAAGCACTCCAGTGAGTATATGATTATACTAAGTGTTATGCTAAGAACTGAGGATGGACATGAAAATGTATGTCATAGCCTCAGCTATCTATGAAAATTGAGAAAAGTCCATAAATAAGTACAAAAGCTAGAGTGGGACACTTGCACTGGTATATTCTTTAAAAGTTTAGAGGATCAAAAGATCACTTCAGTGTAAGGTCACCTGCCAGGGTTGGAGTAGGTGAAATTTACTTTGTATACCAGATCGTAAAATTATGATAGATGAATACTGGTGTGAAAAGTTAAAATAAACTTTTAAGGGGAGAATAAGACACTAAAGAAGCCTTAACTGAAAAGTGTAGGAACACCAGGTAGAGAATTTTGCAGTAGATTCAGGAATTTTGTAATAAATAACTGAATGAGAAATAAAAACAGAAGGAGAAAGTATTTTAGATATATTGGCAGGAAATATAAAAGTTTCTGACAGCTATTTTGAAGACTGTGAAGAAGACAAAAAATTAAATGATGATTCCGAGGAATTGAGATGGATAAGTAGAAGATTAAAACAAGGTGGCAGGATTTTTACCATTTTAGGGTAGAAATAAAAATTGGATTTAAAAAATTTACATTTTATGATAAAAAAAAGTCTATGCAGAAATGGTTAGAAGAAAAACATACTAAGGGAAAATGACCCACAGACAGAACTGATTACATGAAAAATTACTTACAAGCAAATTTTACCACTAATTAGCACATATAAGAGGGGGAGCATTAATTGTCACAAGAAACGGAAAATTCAAGGCTCTCAAGGCAGTTAAGTTATTCCACTGTAATTCTGTACAATCTTAAGATAATTATTTACATCAGCACTGTGGCCTTTAATGTGCAATTTTTACTCTTTAGGGAAAGTGCACCTTTATTCAGTAGCCATTCGTCTTTTGGCTTCACAGGTAGTTTTCAGGAATTCATCACATCCTAACCACTCCCTAGGTTCAATCTCCTGTCAAAATTTTTCTTAGAAAATTTCCCCTCGTGTGCCTTCAACCAGGCATCCATAATCTACTGCTTTAAAACTGTCTCCATATATAAATTGTACACAAAAAGCATAAAGACAATGTGATAATAATATCTATGCATAGACATTGCAGCTGGAAATATATAGGTGAAACGAGAACTAGAAAGGTATATTTGACATTTTCCACACAAAGGTAATAATATAATATTAATAATAAGATATTTAGTATAATAAATTATCCCCACTTGGTAATAGAGGAAGCTGAAACTTAGAAAAAAATAGGTTAAGAAACATTTTTTTAAATGCAATATGATTCTGCAACCTATTTTTAAAGGTGAACAGTGATCATACATAAACATTGTAGAATGATTTAACCATCTCTGTAACATGCCATCCTACGGCACAAGCCAGCAGAACTCAAACCTGGCCCTGAATATGTTATAATGTTTCCAACTGCAAGTAAAAGAACACTTGACCATGGGCATTATGGCAATAAAGGCCTATTTTTCTCATTTTATAGAAAGTCTAGAGATTGTTGGTCCAATTGATGGATCCAAGTCTTTCCTAAATTTCTACTCTGCCATCTTCAGTGTGTCACTATTGCCTCCCCTCATGGTCACACAAAAAAATTACTGTGATGCTTCTAATTGTTCTCTCAGAATAGTCTGCAAAATCAGAGTGGATGGGCTCCCTTCTCCCCTTCCTTGCCCTCAGATGACTTCTTTTGAAGTTTGTTTTCATTTAATTGGGACCTTCAAATAGTAGACATCAATTGTAGTCTATAGACAAAATAAAGGTATCCAAGTTATAAATATGATTACATGCAGCAAGTCATAGAACAATTATAGGAATCCAACCATTAAGTTTCTTATATTTTAAATATAAGATTGTCTACTACAGTTACATGGTATAATATTACTTTATTTCAATTTTTTATACTGCATAGATTTCATAATTTTTGAATCTTCTAATATCAAATCTTAAGTATTAGAAAAAAATATAATTTAAGGAAAATGTGCATCAAAGAAAAGAAATAAGTATATGTATCAGTCCAAAAAATCTGTATATAGATGTGGAAGAGCCATATTTGATATTGGCTTGCCTGAAAGGGCTTACCAATTTGGTCATGTGGGGTTTCATGAAGAAATTATTAATCAATCCAGTTTATATGTTTGACTATATGGGTCCATATAGTTAAGTTTAGAGTAGTCCCAGAATGTATTTTCATGACCATTTTAAAATTACTTTTCTCAATTGTTCAACACTTGCTGTCAATATTTGACATTGCAGAGGACCTTAATATATAGGTCCCTCATTTCACTGAAATAATACAGAAAAGTTCAGAGATGTACTCATTAAGGCAGAATGAGAGATGAGAAAAACTACTGAGTTTTAGTTAATATTCTAAGAGGAGCTGGACAAATTGAGCCAGTCTCCAAAAGATTTGGTAGACATAGGCATGATTATCATAATTATCACTGGTGACTAGTATAACACATAAGATGCAACAGAACAGTGGGACATTTTAAGCAGCCAATGATACCTGAGACCTAAGTGAAATTACGTCATTCCTGAGAAACTAGTCATAAACAGCCAGACTTCCAGAAGTTGATAGGATGTAGAGACAATGAGATTTAGTCTTCTTAAAGGTGGATGGTGGTCACAGAAGCTAGGCAGACTCCATGGTGCTAATCAGAAATATGAGTCAGAGTGACAAGTTCCTCAATGGGACAGGCAGAGTCATCAGCCACACTGTAAAGAGGATTTAAAATGGACAGAAATATAAATTGCTGAAACTTGAATGATTCATTCTCAACAAGTTCAAAAATTCATGAATCATCTCTGAAGTTAGAGAAAAATAGTCATGAGTGCTGCCAAGATAAGTACCTGGAGAACTTATGCTAGACCTGCCTGTGGCATAATTGGCTCAAAATCCACCATGGATCTAGAACTGTTTATGGTCACCAGCTACAGTTTTAACCAAAAAAAAAAAAGAAAAAGGAAGAAAGAAAGAAGAAAAAGAAAACAGAAAAACAATGGAAAAAAAACCTAGAAACTGACATTTTTTGTATGTGTGGGACAGATTATTTTATATTAAAAATGAAATGTATGTCTTTAGTTGATGACTGTAACAGTAGATATGGTGAGTAGGTTTGTGATTGACATGAATGCTAATCATCTAACAAGTAAGTCATATTATATTACAACAGGAAAACATCAAAGGTTATGTTTGATGAAAATCAGCTTCGGAAGAAACCACAGTTCATGAATAATAATCTTCAATTCAGGAAAGTGTAAATCACAGAAATGTTATCAAGAGACAAAATGGGACATCAGTGTCTGATATGGTAGTTTATTAACTGATGTAATAAAGATTTTTCTACTGAAAATCAATAAAAAGAAAAATGAACCTGCTGTTTATAGGTCATCTGTCTTTTAAATTCAGCTCAGTAGTTTCTTAAGCTAAATATGTGAATTTAAAGAGTCAAGCCACTTCATTTAATTTTATTTTCCTTATTAGTACTAAATAATGTTTTTCAACTTTTCATATTTGAGCTATTACTTTTGTTTTTACCTTAACTATGTTTCTGAAGAAAATTATCCACATTTTAGAGTGATTAAACTTCTAATACATTTTTTTAGTCTTAAAGTGCAACACATACAAAAAAAGATTGATGAAATGGAAACATCCAAATAAATTTTTAAATATAAAGTGAATGCCTATATAATTATAACCCAGACCAAGAATTACATTATTGGTGGCCCTTCAGAACCCCCTTCCCCTATCTTGTATACTTTCCTTAAAATAATCTCCTTCTTGCCCCATAAGGGTAACATATTTTTGAATTTTATGTAAAGGAAAGAAAATCTTGCTTTCCTGTTATTTAGCTGTTGTGCTTTATTATCCCTCCCTCACTTTAAATCTTTAGTTAAAAGACTTTTGTTTGATTTTATTTTATTGTATTTTTTCATTCTCATATAGCCCCCTTATATCACCACCACCCCCGCAATCACCACACTGTTGTCTATGTCCATGATAAAAGGAATTTTAGAGTATACATTTTTTTGTGTCTATCTTCTTTTACTTCACTACTGAAATAAAAAATTTACTATGAGGATTCAACTGCAGATTTGAGCAGACAGAAAAAAGAATAAATGGAATTCAAGATAAAGTATTTAAAATGATTCAGTCTGAGGATTCGGAGAGGGAAATGAAGAAAAAATGAACATAACTTAAAGGACTTCAATGACGCAATTAAAAATAAAATATAGAACCGAACACTAGCTAGAGAGAAGTCTTATAACCACGGAGAGACAGAAAAGCTGCTACATCACAACGTGATCATTAGGGAGTGCGGAGATGAGAAAGGGCTGGCTGGGCTCATGCGGGTGGCAGCTGAAGGGACTGAGAAACAGCTCAGCAGCCAGGGGGTTCTCCCTGAGAAGGGCAGGATCTAAACTACCAGCTGGGCTTCCCAGCCTACAGCAACAGAGTGGAAAGTAAAATAGTATCCAGCTGAGAAAAGTGAAAAGCTACAGGGTTTCTTGATAGCCGGAGAGAAATAGCTGGAGAAAAAGAGCTTTTAAGCAGATCGCATATGAAAATATTTTGGCCTCCACTTACCCTGGGCTCAGGCGGAGGGAAGGCAGAGGGGACTGGAGATGCTTGGGGAAAGTTTGGTCTGGTGGCTTTGAGGGGAGAGCTGGGGAAGAAGCCAACCAGGTCCCAGTGCTGACTCATCCCCAGTACTGCAGGAAGACCATTCTGCCTCTGACGGGCATCAGCCTGAGGGAAAGCAAAAGCCCTGCCTACAGGAATTAAGCTGCCACATCCATGGTCCTTAAGCCTGACGGCTAATCACAGATCGAATAGATTAACAACTAAAGGAAACAGACAATGGCAGTAGATCCCTGGAAGTCTCCAACAGGCTGCCTAGGCCCAGATTGGTACATGATCTGACGCCACCAGGGGCAGATCCAGGAAGTGAAGATCATTCTAAGAAGCAGCAACAAATTATAAGAGTCACAAAAATGTGGAGAGAGAGAAACAACCCCCATCAAAAGGAAAAGTAGAATCCCCAGGAAAAGTGCTAAATGAAATAGAGGGGCACAAACTATGAGATATGGAATTCAAAACATGGGGTATGAAGAAGCTCAATGAACTCAGAGGAAACTACGAAGAACTCCAGGGAAACTACAAGGAACTCCAGAAAAACTACAAGGAACTCATTGAGAATTACACTAGCATGAAAAAGGACATAGAAGCTATCAATAAGAACCAGGAGGAAATAAAAAATACAATTTCTGAATTGAAGAACACAGTAGAAGAAATTAAAAGCAGGCTAGAGGAAGCAGATCGGATCAGCGAACTGGAGGACAACGTACACAAAAACTCCCAGACAGTGCAACAAAATGAAAAAAGACTGAACAAGACTGAAGAGGCTCTAAGACAGCTGCAGGACAACATGAAACATAATATTTGTATCATAGGAATTCCAGAAAAAGAAGAAGAGGAGCAAGGGATAGAAAACCTCTTTGAAAAACTAATGACAGAAAACTTCCCTAACATGAGGAGAGAAAGAATCATGCAAGTCCAGGAAGCACAGAGGGTCCCAAAGAAGATGAACCCCAACAGGCCCACTTCCAGACACATCATAATTAAAATGACAACACTCAAAAACAAAGAGAGAATCCTAAAAGCAGCAAGAGAGAAACAACTAATAACATACAAGGGAGCTCCAATAAAGCTATCATCAGATTTCTCAGCAGAAACACTACAAGCCAGAAGGGAATGGCAAAAATATTCCAAGCAATGAAAAACAAAGGCCTACAACCAAGAATACTCTACCCAGCAAGGCTCTCATTCAAAATAGAAGGTGAAATAAGGAGTTTCCAAGACAAAAGAAGGCTAAAAGAATACATCGCTACCAAACCAGCATTGCAAGAGATGTTAACGGGTCTGCTTTAAGCAGAACTATTTACAATAGCCGAGTGCTGGAAACAACCTAAGTGCCCATCTGTAGATGAGTAGATCAAAAAACTGTGGTACATTTACACAATGGAGTACTATGTAGCAGAAAGAAAGAAGGAACGTCTACCATTTGCAACAACATGGATGGAACTAGAGAGAATTATGCTTAGTGAAATAAGCCAGGTAATGAAAGAAAAATACCTTATGCTATCAATATTACAGGAAACTAATGAACGACACAAACAAATGAGCAAAATTGAACCAGAGGTATGTAAACAAGGAATAAACTAACAGTAACAAAGGGGGAGATGGGAGGGAGAGAAGGGGTAATAAGGGGAAGAGTCTAGTCAAAGAACATGTATAAATGACCCACGGACATGAACAACTGGGTGGGGACTGAATGTTGGAGAAGGGGGGAGCAGGGTACGAGGAAGCAAGAGGGGAAAGAAAGTGGGACAACTGTAATGGGAAAACAAACAAAAAAATTTTAGTGGGGGAAAAAATGAAAATATAAAGAATGGAAATGCAAATTCAGTGAATATTAGAAGGACAAGGATTTTCCTTCACACTGTATATTTTTCTCCCTATCTGATCCCTCCAGAGTTTGGCATTCTAAAGAAGTAAGTGATGACATAAGTTTCTTTGCATAAAACTAATAAGACCAGTTGTTAATAGAGGTTTTTTTTTTTTTTTTTGACTAAGACTTTGACTGGAATGTCATGCCTAAAGGAGACATTCTTGGGCTCTGGTTGTTACCAAAAAGCCCTGAGGAACTGGGATTGACTTTCAAAGGTAATAAAAGCCCACCAGATAAAAGGCCTGGTACCTTGGTTAGATGTGTGGTCCATAGCAATCTTTCCAGGGAAGGAGTAAAGGTTGTTTTCCTGAAAGATGGCTAGAAGGGACCTTAAGGCACAATGGAAAACCAGAAGGACTTGGAAAAGACAGGTGTTTACAGGCAAGGCTGAATGCCAGGTATGTGGTTCTGCTTCTGTACCCTGAAGGGCAGACTGAAGGTTACCTTAAATGTTCCTTGTGTAAGTTCCAGCAAAGCAGAACTAAAGATCATAAGTTATCATTTTCTGCTCTTGTTGTGTTTATGGAAATGAACATGATAAATAAAAAATGGACTTAATGCAGTCCCTTTAATGACAAGGAGGGTAATCTTAGGGAGAAAAATTGCAATTCAAGGAAAATCACAATGCTCAGTGGTAGACTATAAATGAGTGCAGCTAACCCTCTTTGGAGTTTCTTTTCATTTAAAATTTGTTTTCATTTGAAAGTTAAACTATGTGGTATTATCAAAGATGCTTAATATACAGGCAAGAAGAATGTCAAATGCCTTGCAACTGGATGCCTTTTGGATAAGACAGTCCTACAGATTTAGAGACTTGTTTGTGGGTTATGTTACAGAAATAAACATGGGTTTTCTGTTTTCAAAGGGCATAAGCCTATGATCTCATTACCTAGTGATTGTCTGTACATATAGACCTCACTTAATCCTGTCTGGATTGCTGCCTCCTGAGACTCAATGGTTTGACTGAAATAAGTGGCTGGGTTGGTGAAGAATGGGGTGATCTGTGAGCTTCACTTTAAAATTGGTTTCTCTTTTCTATCCTAATGGCTTGGACAGAAAGAGCCCGGGGGTCTGAGAGGGGGGAAACCTAAAATATTTCCCTCAGCCCAAACTAAGTATAATGGGCAAAAGGGTTTTGGAGAGGTAAGATGTACCTGGCACACCTTCCTCCAAAGAAGCCCTTTTTTCCCTAATGTGAGACACTGAAATATTAATCCCTGCCTTTTGTCATCTAGTGGTTATGGATTGAATGATGCCTTTTAACCCTGTTGCCAAATCTGTTGCCTCCAGAATACAACAAGGATGCCAGCCTGTTAAACCAAGCATGCCATTGCCCGGTGACAGCCAACTGACCTGGAGTCTGCATGATCCTTCTCCATGTGGAAAGGCCACCCTCCCCTCCATACCCCCACTATTATTAGGGTTTTCTGGACCCAATGGTAGGTAGGACGATGACCATGTCCAGCTTGAAGCAGCTAGAAGAGCTCGAGATCTTCACCCATTGTCCTTTATAAGATTATATAGGGTCTTAAGTCTGAGAGGGAGGGATTGTTATTTTTTATTGTTAAATTAATTAATTAATTAATTAATTAATTATTTTTTAAAAAGAAGAAGAATATATGAAAGGGTGAGGCAGGAGAACTTGTATATACGACCCATGGGCATGGACTTGGTGGGGATTGTTAGGGGAGGGGTGTTGCTGGGCGGAGGGGTGCAAAGGGGAAAAATTGGAACTATTGTAACAATATAATCAATAAAATATACTTAAAAACAAAGGAAAAAATAAATAAAATATACATAGTGAAAGTTCCAGGAAGAGAGAGAGATTAAGAAATGGGCAGAAAAAACATTTGAAGAAATAGTAGCTGAAAACTTTTTAAATTTAATGAAGATATGAATCCATACTCTGATAATCATAATGAACTCTAAGCAGGATTTACTCAAAGAGATCCATACAAAGAAATTTCATATAATTAGACTATTGAATATAAAAACAAAGCCCAGGGCCAGATGGCCTCACTGGTAAACATTAAAAGAAAAATTAACATCAATCCTACTCACATTCTTTTAAAAATTAGACAACACATTGTCTGTCATATTCCATGAGGCCAGTATTTAATAATAAAACCAAAGATGCCACAAGAAAACTGCAGACTAATATATTTTATGAATATAGGTGCAACAATACTCAACAAAATACTAGCAAACTAAATCAAACAGCACATTGAAATAATAACACATGATTACCAAATGTCATTTATCTCAGGCATGCAAGGTTGGTTCAATATAAGAAATCAGTTGATGTTATATGTCACATTAGTAGAATAAAAGAAGAAAAAGATTCCATAAGATCATGTCAATGGATATAGAAAAGCATTTGACAATATTTAAAACTCTTTTATGATGAAAACACTCAGCAAACTAGTGTTTCAGGCAATTTATGTAATGCAATAAAGGGCATTTACCCCAAATCCACAACTTTCCCCTTATGATTAGTAAGAAGACAAGGTCACCTTCTTTCAACACTGTTATTCAACTTTGTACTTGAAGTCTTAGCCAGAACAATTAAGCAATTGTGTAAACACCATTGCATTTTAGTTATAGAATATTTCTGTCACTACAAATATTTCCTTGTGCCTTTTTGTAATCAATCCATTACTACCACATCTATCTCCCGAAAACCACTGGTTTATTTTTTTGTCCTTTAATTTTCCCTTCTTCAGACTGTCATATAAATTGAACCATATAGTATGTAGCTGTTGAATTTGGCTTTATCACTTGGAATAATATATTTGAAATTCATCCACATTACTATATATACCAGTGCTTTGTTTCTTTTTATTGCAGAGTAGAATTGCATTGTATATATGGTACAATTTATTAATCTACTAACTAGTTGAAGGATCACTGTTGTTCTCAGTTTTGGTGATTATAAATAGAATTACCTTAAACGTTTACATGCATATATTTTGCATGAACATATGCTTGATTTCATCTGTTTCTTCCTGAGTGAGCATTGTAATTTGTGTCTTTAAAGACTTAGTCACTTCCATCCAAGTTATCAAAAGTGTATAAGCATGAAGTTGGTCAAAATATTTTCTTATTGTTGCTTTTGTTTTTATGCATGGTATCTATTCTGTAAGCATTCTAAACACACTTGTTTAAGGTGATTTTTGAAATGGTTCAATTTGTTTAGATGAAATATTTTCTTGTTGTTTCTTAGCATTAAGTTTCTTTGTGCCGTTTGCAATTTTTGTTTGCCTGACATTTTTGAGGCAGATTCACCATTGTTAGCCACCCCAGTCATATCCACTGCTAACTTTACATGTGCTACCCGTTTTGGGGACTACAGCACAAAATTATGTTTTATATTGATGATTTGGGCCTTCTGAATCCCTATGATTTGGGGAATTTTGAAATAGTAGCCAGGCACATGATGGCTTTAATTCCTGGTTGTCTGTTTGTATATCCTTTCTTCTACCACTCTGATGCTGTGCTTCTTATAGGCTAAAACCCCAAGAAGTGGCTGGCCACTAATTTATTCTGATTATTTTCATGAGCTGGATGCTTTTTTCCAGGCATTCTTTTGAGGAAAGATGTTTTCATTTCAGCCTGTCTTTTATCTTCCACATTGAGAAGAACACTTTTTTTTTTTTGTCTATCTTACCCTTCAGACACTGAACTTCTAGCCTCCTGTTGCTACCCAGATACAGAGCCAAGCAGTTCTGCAGTATCAGCACTACCCACAGCTCATTTGTGTAACAGTTCATTTCATTTTAGGTGTATGTTGATATATAGCTTCTTTGTGAATACAGTTAGACATATCCAATGTTCTTTTTAAATCTGTTATCTGTTTGTATGAAATAAAGGAGTTGCTTCAAAATATCATGCAGAGCTATCTTAATCAGTAGTTCATCCTCTGTTTTTTCCCAAAAGTTTTTAGACATCGGTTTTATAAAATTGAGATGTGTTTGAGAATTTTGTGGTTACAAATATAGTAAAATACGATAAGATAATTTAGATGACTGTGCACTCAGATTAAATATGTAAATAAAGTAAAAAATACTAAAAGAAGATACATTATTAAACAAATGAATTTATTTAAAAATAAATATTCATGACATAACTTGACCAAATTAGAATTTCTAAGTATAATTATGTCAATTTGTTTAAATAGAGCCCTGTAGAAAATATTCTAAAAGAGAATTGTTGAAGAATCAAATAACTGTGGGAACAAAAGGGGACAAGAGGCCAGATATGAATCGTGTTTTTTTCCCCAAAGAAATCTCTAACAATAAACATTGTGCATTAAACATGAGCTAAAATTTCTGTTTCATTAAACTAATTTGTTTACCCAGACAGCCTCATGTGAATTTCTTGTTCTTGTCTAGAGTTTAGTAGACCTTGCTGTTAGTGAATGTATTTATATCAGGAATGTATCAATAGGGTACATTACATTTTTATTAGTAAAGTATTTAAAATAAAAAGTACTCAAGGGACTAGCAGAAAAGAAAAAAGAGTCATGGACGTAGACAACAGTGTGGTGATTGCTGGGGGAGAGGGGAGTAAGGGGACTAAATGGTAAAGGAAAAAATATAATAACAATTCAATTAAAAAATAAATGAATACCATTTAAATATTTAAAAATATAATAAAATAAAATAAAGAGCAATTATTTTTACTTAGTTCCTTGGTGTGACTCCATAAAAACTTTTATTCAAAATCTTAAATGAATGAAACATGATTTTTAGTACATTAACAGGAAACTAAATGTTGAATCTTTAGTAACCATCTCTTAGTCTTATTTTTCTCCACCTTTTTTATGCTGTTATTGACAGTGGCAGTTTCAAAACTATAGCAAAGCTTCTATGTGCAATGATTTTTAAATTAAAACATAATTTATTTTAAAATTTAAACTGATATTATATTTTAATAAAAAAATTTTAAAGCCTGCTTACTGTAAGTTTACAACCTGTATTATTTTTCCCTCATAGCCTGTATTGTTTATTGTAAACAATAAATTTATTGTTTACAATTTTGGAAGTTAGAAAGACCAAGAACATGGCGATGGCTAATCTGGAGTTTGGTGAAAGCCTGCTTTCTGGTTCAGAGACAGTGCCTTCTCCCTGTGTCCTCACATGATAGAAAGGGTGAGGGAGCACTTGGGGGCCTCTTTTATATTACTAGTATCATTCCTGAAATCTCTGTCCTCATGACCTAATCACCTGCCAAAAGCTCTACCCCCAATATTATCACTTTGGAGGTTCAAATGATAACATATGAATTTCAGGAAAACACAAACATTCAGTCCATAGCACCTGGAAGCCAGGCAGTTCTCTCCTAATCTATTTTCTTTAGTTATCTGCTTTTACTTTTAGTCAAGATATTTAAACTTGTTTAAAAATAATGCTCAAAATCATTAATCATCAGGGAAAAGCAACTAAAGCCCAAGATAAGGTACAACCTCACACCTGTTATAAAAAACACAAAATATATTGTGTTTGTAAAGATGTTGAGAAATTGGAACTCTCTGAGAATATAAAATGATGGTAATTGCTTTGGGGAAAAATATGGAGGTTCCTAAAAAATACTAAAAATAGAGCTATCACGCAATCACACTTCTGAATATATATCCAAAATAATTAAAATCAGGATCTTGCAGAGATATCTGTACTCCCATGCTTATTGAAGTACTTACTCACAATAGCTAAGATATAAGAACAGCTTACATGGACATTGACAGAAGAATGGATAAAGAAAATGCAATACATATATATATATATATAAAGGAATATTATTTTGCCTTAGAAAACAAGAAAATCTATGACTGTTTTTATGATTAGGAGCCTCATGGTAAAATGATCATATGTTTTATGTTTCTTTTTTATCCTTTTTTTACTTAAAAAAATTAACATTGTAAGATAACTGTATATTCACATAGTTGTAAGAAATAGGATTGATCTTTTCCACTTTTTTCCCAGTTTCTCCCGATAGCGACAGCTTGTGAAACTATAGTGCAACTGCAAACCAGGATATCTTGGTACAGTCAAGATACAGAGCAGTTCCATCACCACAAGGTCCTGCTTGTCACCCCCTTATAGCCACATTCACTTCCTACCTGCCCCCACTGCCTTCTTAGTTCCTGGCAATCGCTTTTCTAATTTCCATCTTTATAATACAATGTTTTTATGAATGTTTTATGATGGTATCATATGGTTTGCAACCTTTTAGGGTTAAATTTTTTTGCTCAGCACGGTTCCATGGAGATTCACTCAAGTTTTGAGTATCAATAATGTGTTCCTTCTTATTACTAAGTAGTATTCTGTTATATAGATACATCACCATAGTAGCTCAGGCTGCCATAACAAAATACGGCAGACTGTGGCTTGAACAAGAGGAATGTACTTTCTCACAGTTATGAAGGTTAGAAGTCCAAGATCAAGGTTTTGTGAAGGTTGATTTATGGGGTTCCTCTCTTCCTGACGTGTAGATGGCTGCCTTCTCACTGTGTCCTCACATGGCCTTTCCTCTGTACAAAACAGACAGAGAGAGAGACCTCCAGTGTCTTTCCTCTTCTTATAAGGGCATCAGTTGTATGAGATCAAGGTTTCATTCACTCTCTGATCCATTTAATCTTTTCTTCTTAATTCTATTCAGAATTAAAAATTTGTGGGGTATAATCTCAGCTTAAGTATATGTATCTTGGGGCAAATTTTAGAAATTATATTAGGCAAACACTTTCTTTGAATATTGATCTTTGGAAAGTTGCTTGTCTTATTTCACAGCAATATGTTAGTAGGTAAATTGTCCATTTGAGTCCAAATTATATTCATCGCCTGGCTGAATGTTTCTCAAACTATCCCATTTGTGACTAAGCCACTTAACTCACAATTATTTTGTGCTTAAAAATGAATTGCAGCAATAAATTACTTTTATATCAGAAAGGGAGATAATATACAATGCACTAGATGCCATGATAATAGAGATTATATCTGAAATACTAAGTGTAAAGTATTCAGTGATTCATTCAATACATGTGGTTTACTAACACAGTCCAGACAGTAAGTGAGAGGTGAATAGTTCTGCCAGCAAAATAATTGAGTATTTTTATATGAAAAGAGATTTAAAATGTGATGGCATCCTGCTCTTTATATTCAATAATGTGCACAGAACTTCCAGAAATTCCATTTTAGAAATATGATTAATATTATAACATATAAAATAGATAAAATATATGAAAATTATGTTTTCTTTGAATTAATTTTAATGTTATATTTCAAGCATATCTCTTAACATACATTTTATACAAAGGTGATAATCCAGGCCTTAAAGCACTGCAGCCATAAGGGAGAGAGGAGACTGGAACATATAGTTGGGTTTACAATTTGATGTTAATGAAATCATCTGTCTGGGTGTAAAGGAAACATCTGCATCCTTGTCTTCTGCAGGATGTTATGGCTAATTTTTGTGCATCACAAATAAGAGAGTAATTAGTGTTTGATGAGTTTTTAAAGATATTTTCATTTCCTAAAAGAGAATGTATAGTTCTCTGATACGATGTTGGGCAAATCTGACTTAATATCTGTGATTTTCTCCATAACACTGACATAATAGAAAGGAGATTGTTTTTCCACTTTATTCAAAATCAGTGAAATTATCATTGCTCTCTAGATTTAATATAAAATTTTTTTGTGATAACACACATCTGTTTATATCAATATATGGAGTACTGTAAAACTTGATTTTGTTTTATTTACATATTGTAAAGGTATAGATTCTCATTAACCTATTATTAGTTATCAAAATTGTATTGGTCTGAACCAGACTTTCAATTTCCACTGAAATAACTCTGTAGGCTGGGAATATTCTGTGCATTGTGGGATTTTCAGCAGTAGTAAGGGCCTCCACCCACTAGATGCCAGTAGTTACCCACTAGATGGTAGAAGTACTCCCCTCTCTATAGTCTTGATACCCAAAACCATTGTTTCAGACAATGCAAATGTCCCCCAGGGAGCAAAATCACACTCAGTTGAAAACCACTGCTAAATTGAAGATTGAATAACTGGTTGCATTTCATATGCATCATTAATTCATCCATTTGTTGAACTTATGCCGTAACAAACATGGTACAATGCTATTTTGAATACTAGAGACATAAGCTTAATGTGAAAAACCTATAACTCTTTTGGGGTCAAAGATGTATCTAAATTTCTAAACGTTAAACATTTCTTACCCCCTCTATTGAGGTTATATTTTTTATTGTAATATAGTTAGATTCATTATCACTTGTATGTATTCCATTTTAGGTTTTTACCACATTCTGGATGATTTTAATTATCTACTTATTAGGAGGCTCATGAATGTTAATATGGTTCTAGAACTAAAAGCTATACAAGATATAGTGGCATCCGCTCCTCTTCATCCCTATTACTCAATTAACTTTTCTTATTTATCAACCTTTTCTCATCTATCTCCTATAAGTAACCAATCTCTTTAGTTTCTGGTTTAACCATCTTAATTTTATTTTGCATAAATACACACACACACACACACAGATATATATAGTCATCAAGCAGTTCCTTACCAGTTAAGTGCATTGGAATGTTGTTAGATATTGCCAAATTCCTCTCTTAAAAGATTATGCCATTTTGCATTTCAACCAAAAATATAAGAACTTGACTGTCTCTCTACAACTTTGCTGACAGAATGAGTGGTTACTACTATTTAATTGTCAACCTGGTAGATGAGAACTTGAATTTAAATGTTTTAGTTTCGATTTCTCTCATTATGAGGGAGTTTGAACATTCTTTCATTTGTAAAAGTTTCATTTATTATATTAGTATCTACATTAACACAAAAAGGTAAACATTTCTTGGAAAAAGAAAGGTTTTCATGTGTATATTTGTGGGTGTTTTTTTTTTTTTGTTAGTTTGTTTGTTTGTTTTGGTACTGGGTGTTTGAATATTCCAAAAGACCTTTCCAAGTCTCCTATTATTATTGTGTTTATATCTGTATCTCCTTGCACCTCTGATAGATTTTTCCTTCATTCACACAGTTATTACATACCAGGGGTCCAGCTGCAGGCCTAGATCCCTGTATGATCTTCAGGCCCAACATTGGCGATTATAAAGCCTACCTGGCAGGCTTCCTGGGGAAAAGCTGCTATCCCCACACAGTACCTGTAGTCAAGTACCCAGCTCTCACTGCCTTTCCTACCCTTCTTCCCCCATTTATGCTGATTTCCCTGTCCATCCCCTGGTGCTCAGTTTGGCTTGTCTGAACAGACCAATTTGGCATTTAGCAGCAGTCAATGGTATGCACGTTAATAAGAGCTATGTATTCATTTTAAATACTATGACATGTTTGTCAATAAAATATAACTATTGTTAAAAAATATTTTATTTATTTTACCTCTTAGAGTGAGGGTAAGGGAGGGAGAAAGAGAGGGAGAGAAATAGCAATGTGTGAGAGATACATTGATAGGTTGCCTCTCACATGCTCCTAACAGGGGACCTTACTCACAACCCAGTCATGTGCCCTGGCTGGGAATCGAACCAGTGATGTTCTGCTTCTCAGGCCAGCACTCAATTCACTGAGCTACACCAGCCAGTACTGAAACATAATCCTGTCATAAACATAGTTATGTGCATTTTATAATATCAGCTATATTTTTGTCTAGGAAATGTGACACACATATTCGTGCTATACTGTTTAGTTTTGTACTTACACTTTTCTAATGCTCTTAGACTTATTTTTCCTTATTTAATATTTAATTTTATTTTCAAAACCTAGTGTCCTTTAATGTCCTCTTATGACAACAATTAGATTACTGTATTTTCCTCTGTCCCTTTCTCTTCTCCTCTTATTTTTTATTTGTATCATTTCTATTTTGTGACAACATGTAACATTTATTTGTCTTCATTTTTTCATTTTTGTAGTATTAAAGGAATATGCAAGATTCTTAGTCCTTTTCCAGCAGTAGAGCAAAAGCCAAATGATGTGACTGAGATGCGTGTTGGCAGAGGGCTGTCTTTGACTCTGTGGTAGGTGATGAGTGCATTATTCCTCTAATTTGTATGAATGCCTAAGTAATTTCTGTCTTAATAAATTTAGGTTGCTGTAACCATAGGTTGGGTGCCTTAAACAATAACTATTTATTTTTCACAGTTAGGAAGGCTAGAAGTACAAGATCAGGGTTGTCTTCCAGGTTGCAAACTGCTGACTTCTCCTTGTAGCTTCTCGTGGCACAAAGATAGCTCTCTGGGGTCTCTTGTATGAGAGCACTAATCCCATTCATGAGGGTTCCACCCTCATGACCTAATTACCACCCAAAAGTCCTACTTCTTGATACCATCCCATTGGGGGTTAAGATCTGAAGATATGAATTTTGTTTGAACTCATTTAACCCATTATTTTCCATTTGTCAAAAAATTGCAAAAGGCCGCTTCTTGTTTGCTTTTTATTTTTTGATTTTTCACTTAACTAGTTTTACATTTGCTTTCAAGATGCCCATATCAATCTTGTCTTCCTCTTTAAATCACAAACACTTTGAAGTCCCTTCTTTATTGTTCATGTTTTGGTTTTGGTTTTGTTT
Organism: Furipterus horrens; assembly: GCF_987537825.1. NCBI lineage: Eukaryota > Metazoa > Chordata > Mammalia > Chiroptera > Furipteridae > Furipterus > Furipterus horrens. Next base: position 151,682,504 of record NW_028327171.1, on the reverse strand, counting down.
TGTTTGTTTTTTCTGACCAGATCTGCTTTTGTTGTTGTTAGTAATTTTAGACTTAGAACAGACTTAGTAGTTCTTTCAGTGTTTCAGATAAACTTAGACACAATTGCCAGCTTTCCTCTTGCCTTACCTGCAGATTTTCTAACTTTGCCCTTGGTTGCCACACGGTTTAGGGCAGGCTGAGACTGAGAGGGAAGCATGAAAGTCTGTGAGCAGGTTTATTGGTTTTAATTCTTTTACTTATAGTAATTCTGAAGTCTTGGTAATATCTGCCTTTAATTTATGTAGAGAATATGGTTGGGGTACAATTTTATTTTTATTTCTTGTTCTTTTATTGTATGGGGAGAAAACACTGAGAAGTAGGTGGCTATACTGCCCCCATTGTCTTCAGCTATCTAGAAGTACCAAACCATTACATTATAAAACAATTATAAAAAATATGTTTTAGAATAGAATTAGACTTCTATTAACAAGTCAGGTGAACTTGTAGAATAAATTTTCTAGACTACAAAAACATAATAAGTACATACATAGCCTTATTCATGCAGTACCACTACTTACTACATTTATAATCATTTTGGTTTTAATGTTAATAATGAATATGGAAAATATGTATAGAAAGGTAGGAACAATTTTACAGAAAATCTCAAATGACCCGAAGGTTTTAAGGCACTCTAAATTATTCAAGTTATATCTGCAGATGCTGAGCATAAAACATCCAGTCATAGTGAAAGATCTCACTGATATAGTCCTTTCAACATCTATCACAGCTGCTTTGGTTTATATATATATATTTTCTTTTTTACTGTATTTTATTTATTTATAGACAAATGTTACCTTTCTGTGACTTCAACTGATAAGATAGTTTCTCTATTAATTAAAATTACAGTAAATATTTGTAAGTTTATCTCTTTAATGTCTATCTTTTTTAACAGAACTGTGGAAATGATAATGATACCATAACTTAATGCTTCACTGCAATATTTCTCAGCACCTAGCAGAGTCATTAACAAAATAGTCAGTAAATATCAATTTAAAATGTGAATATTCCCAAGGCATATACAAAACAGATCTAGACCTTCTAAAATATACCAGCTTTTAAAATATTGGAAGACAGGTATCATGTGCTCTAAATACTATTACACCTTTAATTAATTATTTATTTATTTTTATTATAGTTGTCCCATTTCCTTCCCCCATTGCTCTCCCCTACCCTGACCACCACCCCCAACCACAGTCAATCCCCACCCTGTTGTCCATGTCCATTGGTCTTTTATACTAGTTCCTTGACTAGACTCTTCCACTTCTTATATGATGAAAGCTTGAGGCCTTTTTTTCATCATAATCACCACTCTTTAGAAATGTTAGATCCCTTTATGTTACTCAAGAAGATTGACACAATAAAAATAACCTCTGTAATCTGATCAGATTATATATTTTAAACTTTAATTTATAAATCTACAAAATAGAAAAACCATTACTTTGAGGGGTTATTGTCAACATTAGTATTTATTATACTACTGAGTACATAAAATTGCTCAAAAATGAAAACTATGATATATTTAGGCATGCAATTTATATAAAACATCTTTGTAATATATACTCTTGGTTAATTACTGACTGATCTCCTGGCAGGATTCATTACACAGTAGCATGATTAGATTTAAATTATTTAAATACAAATGAGATAAAAATTAATACTATATATAAGAAAATAGTGCACTAGAAAAATTAATTATACATTTTTAGCAACACACCAGGATTGTGTACAATTCATTTAGTCCTGATATTGTTTGTAAATTAAATGTAAGAACTTCCCCTAGGAATTAATAACTTTTTCTTAACAAACAAGATTATGAAACAGGCAAATAATTAACTGAACTGTACTTAAATATGTGCTTAAGTTATCTTATTCCAAACTGCTTTTAGAAAAGTGTAATAAATAAAGTCTTTTAAAATAGCCTAAAATAATTATTTCAATGGAAGCATGACACTTTTCTGGTCTGTCCTGTTTCTGACTCTGGCATAATAATAAACAAGCTTATCTATATCTGAAACGTAAGATCTAAGAATCAACAACACTGGAGAATGTGAGCCAACTGAATATTGTACTGTTCAACCATATTTTTTTGTCATATGCATAAAAACAGCTTGTTATATTTTATGTCTTGATCCAATAAACCTAATTGAGAAAACAGGCAAAACTTGAAATTTTATTACTACTGCAATGAAGAGCAGAGCCACTGTGACATGAAGTGTGTCCAAGATTATTTGTGTCAAATCCATGACATACTATTTTTAACTTCTTATTCTTTCAGATAAAATGGCATATTATTCTATTCAAAAGAAACTATAAGAGGCTTCTACTTCTTATCTTTAAAATAAGTCATAAAGAATATTTCATTTCATAGTGTATCATTTTACAGTGACTTGTCTTTGCGGTATAATTTAGATATAGAAAAAAATACTAAGAATTTGTTGTGCTAATTATGATATAAAAGCCAAAAAAAATTGGAATCATTTAAAATTAGTGCTACGCCAAAAAATAGTCTGGGTTTACAAAGCATGTTGAACAATCAAGCTATTAGGACATAGAGTATCAGATCACACATATATTCATAAACTTACGGAATAATTTTCAATTACCACATTAGACTTCTTTGATAACTAGTACTGAAAATGAAAGGTGATAGAGGATAATATACTCAAACATTCCAGAGATCTTAGATGGCATGATCAGTAGTAAGTTCATATTTCTCAAGTGCAATGTGATTGCATAGACTCATTTTAACAATTGTATTTTGTAAATAACAGATATATGTTAAATGTGGCATGATTCAAAATATGACAGAGCAAACTGAGAAGTAGGAAGCTTGGTTTTATATACTTTTGAGTAAAATGAGATACTTTATTTGTAAATTGATTTTTACTTTAAGTGCTCAATAAATATTATTTCAAGGTTTTACATTACAATAAGTATACAGCATTTTAAAATATATTTGGAGACCCCTATTTCCAAGTATCAACTTTTCTATTGTTTTCTTAATTGATATTATTTTGTTGCTTTTCTTCTGGTGAACACATGATTTTTATTGATCCAAAAGAACATATATAAACACGTGGATTAAGAAGTCAGTGACAATAATGAGATATACTTTACTTTGAACTGGAATTCTAGAGTTGTTTATTGTATTTGATTTGATATTTACATCAAGACTTTAAAGTTTCTCATTCAAAATGTTAAAGTGAATACCCATTGCTCTGAAATAATTAATATACTTTGGATATATTTCTAAGGGAATCAGCACCATGGCTTTAGATGGAAATATAGGTAGGGAGAACATGTGGCAAAGATGAAATTATTTTTTTAGACTTAATAAATACCAAACAGCCCAATTCTAAGAATATAACCTTTATTTTGTCTGACATTGAAATTAAACATATAAAAAGCTAACAAAGGCTTATAGAGAAGTAATATATGCCCATATTATTTTTGAGAGAGTAAAACAGATATTTTTATGGTAATTCCATTTCCACAGTCATTAATATATGAAGTATGTGTGTTTCATACCAGATGTCAAAGAAGGGTAGAGGCTGTGAGAGCTATTTGGGAAGGCAACATAGTATATAGTAGTGTAGGGATTGCTTTTGGAATCATAAAATTATGTATTTATTCTGACCTCTGCTACCTAACAAGCTAAGTGGCATGGGAAGATATTTATCTCTCTGAATCATGAGTGGGACGCGAATAATGACCTCCCCAAAATGCCCACCTCCTTATCCCTGGAAACTGTGACTATATTACCTTTCATGACCAAAGGTTGTTTGAAGATGTGATTAGTTAAAAATTTTGAGATGGAATGCTTATCCTGGGTTATTTGCATTGGCCTAGTGCAATCAGAAGGCCCTTATAAGAGGAGGTATAGGAACAAAGGCAAAAAAAAAAAAAAAGAGTTGGGACAAAGGAAGCTGAGGCTAAAATAATGTGCTTTGAAGATAGAGAAAGTGGCAAGGAATTTGGTTAGCCTTTAGAAGCTGAAAAAGGCTTGGAAACATTCTTCCATGAAGCTTCTGTAAGGAACATAGACCTGCTGACACATCTTTTAGTTATAGACTTTTAACTTCCTAAAATATAAGAAAATAAATTTGCATTTTTTCAAGGCACTAAATTTGTGATTTGTTGCAGGAGTTAATAGGAAACTAATACATTGTGCGTCTTCATTTGTTTAAAAGCATTTCAAGTGCTCAATAAATAAATGTTACAGTAGGGTTCTTTTTTTAAAGTATAATACACAAATATAGCATCCACTGGGATGCGCTTACTGGCATTATATAGAAGTATAGATAGAAAGACTATAAAAAAGAGAAAAAATTAATTAGGAATTCTTTAGAGTGTTATAGCATTTGGAAATGTAAAAAAGAAAAAATCTGCAGAGTATTTATATACTGTGTGATAATTATTAGTTTTGCAGAACAAATTCACACAGCAGAATTTATATTGCATGTTCTGAGGGAGTGAATGACTGAAGAGTAACAGGAGGAATTAATGATGACAGTTTGAATGTGATTTTATAGATTTTGAAGTTAATTTTCACACAAGTTCTAAAATTATGATATCTTGGGAAATATAGATGTTACATCGTCTTAAAATAACAGTACGTAATAAAATTAGAAGGATATTTCACATGCAAAATCCATTTTATCTTAAAAGGAAATGGAAATTTGTAAGTGTATAAACTGATAACTTCTTGCTGTGTAAGTATAGAAACAGATTAAATTAAAATCGATTTTTTATCATATTAGACTTTTTATTTCCATACATCAGTTATCTCTTAATCCATTGTTAATGCAGGATATCAGAGTAAGTAGGCATCTTTTCATAATTATGTTTTACAACTGAAATTTCTCTTCTGTCTACTGAGATCTGGCAATTATTTTTATTTCTTAATGTTTATCTTACTATTCAATTAGACTTATTCTATCTAATGTTGAATTAATTATTGTCATATACCAATTTTACATCAAGTTTTCATTATTTTCTTAAGTACTCAAACTAAAACAAAAAACAAAACAAATAAAAATATCTTATTTTTCTTAGTTTTATCCTAGTTTGCTGTATCTTGCTTGTTGTTAAGTCCTATTGGTTCTTTTCTTTTTGTAATAACCCTATGTTTTTTTTCCTTTTCAGTCTATTTGTTAATATCCAAGTTTTAATCCTCACTAAGAATTAGAATGCTAGAAATTCCATTTAACACATTGTAAATTCCTTTAGCTGCCAAAGTTATTTTATTCTAATCCATAAGGTACACTTCTGCCTTAATTATCACTTTTATCATGTTACCCCACAAGTAAAATTTTATGAAATACTCTATAGCTCAAAAAGAAGTTTTAATTTGCCACTGACTTTAAAGTCCTATTATTACTACCTCATTGTATTTGAATGCATGATCATTCTTGGGATCAACTCAATTGAAACTCTATTTTTTCCTATTGTCCTTATTTAACATAGAATGAAGACCATTTCTAGGAAACCCCGTTAATGCATGTGCTGATAATGAAGAGCTTAGATAATAAGATCATATTGTAAAAGATTTTCTGAAAGTATATGGTAATATTGTTCTATTTGGATATTAATTTAAAGACACAGAAAAATTATCGAAAACCTGCAAAGAACTTCTGTGTCCCTTTAACATATTATTCAACTGTTGATATTTTCCCATATTTATCTAATATTCTTTACATATGTGGAAGTATTATTATTTTGATTATTACTCCATTTGATAATATGTTGCAACAGTGTGTTCCTTTACTTCTAAATATTTTGGTGTGTCTTTCCTTAGAACAAGGACTTTTACTTACATAAATCATAATTTAATTATTTAAATTCTGTCAAATATCACAATGATATTTTAAAGCATTTTTTTTCTGGTTTAGATTCTAATCCAGGATCATCCACGGCTTTTAGTTCTATCTATCTTTACTCTTTTTTAATTGGAATGATACATCAAGTTTTCTTTTTGTTTAATAACATTGATATTTGTTTAAGAAGCAACCAGGTATTTTGTAAGTTTTCCTTGTGGCAGACAGAATAATTGTCACCACCCAAAGATGTACACCTACTAAATCCCTGGAATCTGTGACTAAATTATATTTCATAGTAAAAGCGACATTGCAGATGTGATTAAATTAAGTATCCTGACATTGGAATATTATTCTGTATCATCCAATGGATAGTACAGTATTCATAAGGGTGCTGATAAGAAAAGGCATCAGGGATAAGAAAAAAGAAAAGGTTATTTGTTAATAGGTAGAGATATGAAGATGCTACATTATTGGCTTTAAAGATAGAGGAAGGGACCATGAGTCTAAAAATGCAGGCAGCCCCTACAAGCTGAAAAAGGCAAGGAAATAGATTTATTTAATAGGCTTAAGTAGGAAATCAGCTCTGCTGATACCTTGATTGTAGTTTCGTAATATCCATTTCAGGCTTCTAATCTCTAAAATTGTAATATTATATAGTTACATTATTTTAAACCACCAAGTGTGTGGTAACTTATCATAACAGCATAAAGAAGGTAATATAGTCTTCCAGTTTGTATTTGTTTGGTATTTTCTCATTATAGGATTCAGGTTATTTTGAGGAGAAATGCCATAGAAATTATGTTTTGCTATTCTCAGTGCATCAGATCAGGTGAAAGACCTGGTAAGAGTTTGCTCCTATATCAGTGATGTGAACTTTGATCATTTCAAAAACTGAAAACATTTCAGTTTTCTCCACTGCAGAGTTGCTAGGTTTCTTTTTGGTAACTAATAACTAATTTATGTAAAGATACCTCATGACTATTAAATGTGCTGTTACTCATCAAAATTTTGCCCAATGGTTTTACATACAGTAATTCTTTTTTTAAAAAAAAATATGTTTTATTGATTATGCTCTTACAGTTGTCCCAATTTCCCTTCCCTCTGCTCCCCTCCACTCGGTGGTCCCCCTCCCTTCAGTAGTCCCCCCCCCTTTTATTCCATGTCCATTGGTTGTGCATATAGTTCTTCTCAACCACTTCCCGTCTATTCCGTTCCCTCCTACTATGCTTCTTAATTCCTATACCATCTCCCTCCCTGCAGTATGTTCCCCATACCTATAGTTCTTTTTCCACTCTCATTGCCTATTTAGTTTGCCTTTGTTTTGATTCCCTGGCTTCTGTTGTTGGTTCTTGTGATGTAGTTTTCGTTTTAATGTTCATAGTTTTGATCTTCCTTCTTCTAAACCAGTCCCTGTAACATCTCATATAACAGTGGTTTGGATCTAATGAACTCCTTCAGTTTTACTTTGTCCTAAAAGCACTTTCTCTTCTCTTCTATTCTGAATGACAATTTCACTGGATAGAGTATTTGTGGCTGTAGGTTTTTGATTTTCATTACTTTGAATATTTCTTGCCAGTCCCTTCTTGCCTGCAGAGTTTCTTTTGAGAAATCAGCTGACAGTCTAATTGGGACCCCTTTGTACATGATTCTTTTCTTCTCTCTTGCTGCTTTTAAGATTCTCTCTTTATCTTTAATTTTTGACATTTTGATTATAATGTGTCTTGGAGTAGTTCTCCCTGGGTCCAGTTTTTCTGGAACTCTCTGTGCTTCCTGGACCTATAAGTCTATTTCCTTCCCCAAATTTGGGAAGTTCTGCTTCATTATTTTTTCACAGAATTTTTCAATTTCTAGTTCTTCTTCTTTGCCCTCTGGCAATCATGTCATCCAAATGTTTGATCTCTTATAGCTGTCCCAGATGTTTCTGATCCTCTCTTCACTTTCCTTACTTTTTGTTTCCTCTTTCTGCACTGGTTGACTGTTTGTTCCTTCTCTACGTTCTGGTTTGTTGATTTAATCTCTGGATTTTATTTCCTCACTACTTGTCTCGTATGTGTTTTCATTCATTTCAGTATGAGTGGCTTTCTTTCTTTTCCTGTCCTGTTCCAAATATTTTGTTAATTCTGTAAACCACATTATAACTATAACTCTGAACTGAGCCTCTGAAAGGTTTCTTATTTGTCCGTCTGTCAGGTTCCTCATCTGCTGCCTGGTGAGCTGCGTCACCAGGATTTCAATTATTGTCTCCTTCATTTTGACAGATTGTGTTTTGCTTTGCTTCCTGGGCAGGCTGTGGGGGACGGAGCCCTGTATACTCATCACTACCTGGCGACTGGCGGCGATCCCAACCTTTTTTGTCGAACTGTGGCACTTTGTGTTGAGGCGGGGGTCCAAGATGGATTCTTGCCGTTATTCTATGCTGGGAGACTGGTATCCATCCTCCCTCCCTCTGGTCCTCACTGTCAGAGGCAATGGGGGGGTCTGCCTTTCACTGCATTGGGGTTGCGAGCTGCCGGGGCTCGACTGCAGCTGGTATTGATCCCCCTGCCACTCTCCTCGCTGCTACCACAAACAGCACCACCCGACCTTTCCGTTCCAATTTCCCTTTCACCTCTCCTACCTGTCCAGGTGAGCACCGCTGGTTTATAACTTTATATGTTGGGCTTCCATGTAGTTTTATTTTCTAGAATTTCTGCTTATCTTTTGTTTTGAGGTAGTTGTATTCCTTTCTAGTTGTAGAGGGAGACCGAGCATGTCTGTCTAAGCCTCCATCTTGGCCGGAAGTCCTGTAATTCTTGACTAAAATAAATAATACTATGATGATTGCTAATTGATAATGTTTTTGAATCAATCTTGCCTTATACATTTATTAGTTGGCATTCTATTTTAGAGGAAAAATGAGAAGAATAAATCAGAAAAAATAAGATTGATTATTTATTGGAAATGGGTCTGTTAAGAGGAAGAGATAAAAAGAGGTGTTCATATTTCTGTGACTATAACTATTAAATAATGTAAAAGGTTTCAGTTCAAACTGAAAAATAAATAACTTTACCCTTTACAACATCGTGGATTGACATGGAGAACATTATGCTAAGAGAAATAAGGCAGTCAGAGAAAGGTAATACCACATGATTTCACTTATATGTGAAACTTAATGAACAAACTGAACTAACAAGCAAAATAATGACAGACTCATAGATAGAGAGCAGGGATCAAGCAAAAAAATAAAAAGAAGGAAAGAAAAAGGAAAGAACTCAAACAGTGTGGTGATTGCATGGGGTGGGATGGAGGTAGCAGAGGGTACAGGGGGATAAATGGTAATGGAAAAATACAATTAAAAATAAAGTATAAATATAATAATATAATTAAAATCTATTTTAATCAAGATGTCTATTATATTTCCCTCTGTCATACACAAAGATACCTTGCTTTTTTCTACTAAAAGTACATCTTTAAAATTGCTACATATCAGTTTATGGAGTTCTGTTTTAATCTTCTACACAATTGCATAGTATTTTATGTGTATATGACCATTAATGACTCATCCTGTTATTTTTTTAAGGTCCTTGAAAATTTTTTTTTATTAAAAATACCACAAGACATGATATTACCTTGTACTTTTATTTTTACTTTTTGGTGATATTGTTGTAGGGTAAGTTCCCAATAGTGATACAGTAGTCCCTCTCTTATCTTCAGTTTTATTTCCCATGGTTTCACTTTCTGCCAATTCAGTTAGCCCACTGTCAGCCACAGCACACACACACACACACACACACACACACACACACACACAAATAATAATAATAATTTAAAACTTCCAGAAATAAACAATAAGTTTTAGATCACAGGTCATTCTGGGCAGCATGTTTAACTTTAGCCACCCCACTCCATACAGCCAGGGATGAGAATCCTCTCTCTGTCCACAGTGTCCACACTGTATATGCTCCCTGAAGGTTAGTTACTTAGTACCCATCACAATTATCAGTTCAGATACATGGTATCACAGTGCGGTGTACATGTAACCCTTATTTTACTTGATAATGGCCTGAGAGAGACTCTGGATCCCTCAGAGTGGATGAAGAAACTACTCAGACACTCTCCATCTGAGGAAGGAAGGGAGGGGGTTTTCTCTAGTAGAAAATCGCCCCCGGTTTCTTTATCAGCCAGGGTTTTTGTCCACTTTCTACATGCAGAAGTACTTAAGGAAAATATGCAGCACTTCCCCAAATCGTAGGGAGTGAAAGGGAAATGCAGATTGATACAGGGTTGAAACATCCAGGTATTTTACACAAGGTCAAAAGCATTTCCTCTTACTTAATCATTCTGTTCTTCACATTTTACTGACAAGGATTTGAGGCTTTACAGAGAAAAACAGAACAGGTTCCCTTTTTCTTAAAAGCCACTTTGTATTTCTATTCTATCTTTAAAATCCCCCGGAGGGTGGGATTCAGAGCAGGCCTGGGAGACAACCTGCCGGCTAAGGGTCCAGCTGGGGGCAGCTCCACACAGCGGTCAGAGTCTTTTAAACCAAGCCTGTCTGCTTCCCACATCTCCCCATGCCTGTCTGTCCCCCACAATGGCCCAAAACACAAGAGCAGTGATGATGCTGCCAGTTATCATCTGTCAGAGAGAAGCCATCAAGTTCTTCCTTTAAATCAATAGTCTTAAAGCTCTCAATTTAGGCATTTTGTTACATCATTAACCTAAGAATGGGGACTACAGTGTGCCATTCACATAACTTTATTGCAGTATATTATTATAACTATCCATTTTATTATTAGAATTGTTGTTGGTCACTTACTGTGCCTAATTTGTAAGTTAAACTTTATCATAAGCATGTATGTATCGAAAAAACATGATACGTATCTGTGGTTTCATGCATCCACTGGGGGTTTTGGAACATATTTCCCATAGGTAAGGGGGGGACCACTGATTTCCATATTACTCTTTGTAAGAGTTTTATCTTGAATTTCCAATGCAGTGTAAAAATATATATACTATTTTCCTTAACCTCACTAACAAAATTTGTTGTCAGATTTTTAATTTTTGCCAATTTGATATTCAGGAAATAGTATCTCACAGTTTTAGTCTGCAGTTCTCTTATCCTGTGTGAAGTTGGCTATCTTTATATGTTTAAGTGCTCATTATCATGTATCATTTTTAAAAATTTATTTTCATTTTTTTTGCCCCATTTTCTCCCTGATTCTTATTTTCCTTCTGCAATTTTAAGGCTTCTTTATATGTTAAGGATATTAGCTCTTTGTTAGTGATGAATATGGTATATATTTTCCATCTAGTTCATCATTTGTCTTTTAATTTAAGTTTCTTGCAGTGTTTATTGTCATTTGAAGAATATTTAAATTATTTATTTAAATTTGCCAATTTTTTATCCTGCTGCATCTTGCTATTGAATAATTATTAAGAAATCTTTTTCCACATTCACATTACAGAAGGATTCATCCATGTTTAACTACAGTACTTTATGTTTTTAACGTTCTTATTTAATCTATGATCCATTTGAAGTTTAGTTTATTCATTGTATGCTGGGTGGATCCAGTTGTATCTTTTTTCTAAGTGATTATAATTTGTTTCAATGCTACCAAGAAACTCTTCTTTGCTTCAGTTATTAGAGATACCACATTAAAACACAATAAATTTCTCAATATATTTGGGCTTATTGCCTTGCTTTCTATGATATTTTACTGGTCCACCTGTATTCATATGTCAATACCAGGAATATAAAATTCTTTCAATATATGAAAATCAAACAATGTAGTTTTTGACCACATTAACAGACTATAAGAAAAAAATCTATATTATAATCTCAAGAAATATCTTTTATATTTTGTGCAACTTGATTTCTACCATTTTGTTGAAGATTCTTATTTACATGTTCATGAGAAATATTTTTTCAATTTTTTTTATTGCTACATTTTCAAGTACTCTGCTGTTTAGTTGCTTTAAGCAATGCAGGAAGTTTAGCAAGGGCTAAGCTAGGTGGCTCTTTAATTCATTTGACTTCAGTTGAGGTGGCTGGAGCTGGAATATCAACTACCATAATGTTGTTATTGCTCACATATCTAATGCCCAGGTGCTCTTTTGTTTTTCTCTCTGCATAAATCTTATTCTCCAGGCTTCTTCATGTTGGTTGACTTCTCAGAGCATGGCAGTGTTTGGGTTACTGCACTTCTCTATGGTGGCTGTCCTCCAAGTGTCAACTAGAAGAAACTCTCTGATCATTAAGTGATATATTCAGAATCATCCAGCCTAATATCACTGCTACCATATCTTAATAAACAAAACAATTTAAAGTCTCAAATTTACGGGACTAGAAAAACTGACTGTAGTTGGTAATATCACATTGTAGAAAGCATGTTGGATAGGAAATATTTTTGCAGACATTATCAGAAAATAAAAAACACATTTAATAGAAGTGCATTATACAAAAAACATCTGATAAAAATCAAAACAAATTTATTACAAGAATTTTCAGCTAGATGATACAGAAAAAAAAATTCCCATAAAGATGATTTTTAGACAATGGCTTATGGGATCATTGTACAACAAAGCAAAAACTCTTAGAAGTGTCTTCAATAGGTACACACATTTTAGGTGTTAATGGTGCCATAGAAAGATTATTAAATTACACAGGGGAATAATATTTAACATAATTCCTGTTGAGTTTGACTTTTCAGCTGTTTTAGACTTAAATAGGCCTGCTGATTTCAAAACTGCGGTTAGTTTTCTTCTGTCACATCAAGATTTTATATAGCTTATCTTAATGCAACCACTCTAGGCTTGATCAAGCCTGGATCGAGGGAAGAGCTTGTGCTCTCCTATTGGCTGAGAGCAAACCTCCATCAAGTGGGGAGGGGTGGGGAATGACCTTGGAGACCAGCAACAGGTTCATATTTGTCTAGGTTATTCAGTTACACATGAGACAGTGTGGTGAGAGGTTGTGTGCTGCTCTATAAAGTGAGTTCTATTTCAAGATGTAGCCAGAATTGCTGCATGTATAAAGGGAGTTAGCAGAATTTATTTTTTTATTTATATATGTACCTATTTCCTCTCTTTCAGATCATGTCTGTCTCTATTATTTCTCATTGTAAGTGCCTAAACAACCCTGATTCATTTTGTTATATCTGTGGCAGTTTCACCATTCCCAGTCAAAAGACAAACATCAGCGCATTTGTCAGGCAAGCCTATTTTGCATATTTTAAAGTGAAACTAGGTGATCAAGATAAGACTTGGGCCCCTCACAACATGTGCAAATAATGTGGATGGATGTAAATGAAGAGAACACGTGATAAATTGCCATTTGGTATACCTATGGTTTGGCGAGAGCCCAGAGATCATTCAAGTGACTGCTACTTTTGTATAGTGAAAATGTCAGGATATAACAAACAAAAAAAAAAATGTAAAATAGAGTATCCTAGTCTACCATCAGCTATATGCCCAGTGCTTCATTCAGCTGAAATCTCAGTGCCAGTTTTCAGTGAACTGCCCTCTTTCAAAAACATGAGTATGGTGAAGAACTAATTGACAGCAATGATGAAGATTTTGAAATTGAAGATGACTCAGTTTGTAAGGGATTTGATCAGCATGAGTCAGATGATTTGGAACAAGATTTGGGACTACCCAAAAGAGGCTTCAGAACTCCTAGTATCAAGACTGCACAAGATAAACTTGCTTGAAGAAGGAGCAAATGTATCCTTCTTTTGATCAAGAGAAAGTGCATTTCTGCAGTACTTTCAAAGTGATGGTGGCTTTGTGTATTGCCATAACATACATGGCTTAATGAAGAAATTGGGAATTCCAATCTATAATGCAACTGAATGGCAATTGTTCATCGATAGCTCAAACCAGAGCTTGAAGTGTGTCCTCCTCCACAATGGCAATTTATTTGGTGCAGTCCCAAATGGCCATTCAGTTTGTTTTCATTAAAAATATGAAGACATAAAGAGAGTCATTGATCTGTTGCAATATCACAAGCACAATTGGATCATCTGTGTTGACCTTCAAATGATCTGCTTCCTTTTTGGTCAGCAATGCGGATACACCAAGTATCCCTGTTTTTTGTGTATGTGGGACAGCAGAGCTTTGGGTGGAGTCAAATTGGCCTCCAAGATCTGACCTCAACCCGGTCATCCAAACGTTCTACATGAGCCACTTGTTGACAGAAAGTACATTATATTCCCACCTCTGCACAGAAAACTGGGTCTCATGAAACAATTTGTTAAAGCTTTGCCAACTGAAGGAGACTGTTTCAAGTATCTCACTTTGGCATTTCCTAGCCTGTCATTTGAAAAGATAAAATACCTTAATGTGTACATTTGGTAGCAGAACTTTACTCCTTGTACACAATTTGACTTACAGTAACAATATATAGCCTTTGTTTGAATAAAATAACTCTAAATAAACAGTATATTCGGATCATTTTTTCTTTATTTTCCTTTGTATGTACATTTTGTATGATTTTTGGGACAAAGCAAGGGTATCCTGTACCTTAAAAACTTGATGTGTTAGAGAAAAACTGTGGTCATTTTTGGATTAAGAAACTAAAAGTTAGTAAAAAATAAAAAGTGTCAGATCTATCTCAATAAAAATTGTGTTCCCCAGTGTTATTTTTGACTGTTCATTTGGAAAATCAGTAATTAGTTTTTATAATTCTTTGCTATTAACTAAAGGTCATTCAAGTTATATGAACATAAAATATTTCACCAATGCAAATATTACTTTATAAAAAGGAGAGGTTTATTTTAAAATTATATTATAGCTTTCACTATATATAAACCTTTAAGTCAGATTAACATATTTTATTTGTTTTATTACTACAGAACTCAAATATAATTGTGTTACATTTATTAATTACATTCATGAATACATTTATCAGGTAACATATCTCTATATTTTATATTGTCTTACATTTAGATAAAATCTGATATGCTTAAAATAATTAAATAATAATAATTAGATTATTTTGTTCCAGTCTTAGGGATTCAATTATGATCAATATTTAAGTGCATGACTTTCTTTAGTAACCAATAGTAACATTTTTATTTTAAAGGATTCTAATAAGTGAAGTGTCAATAATTATGTAATTATTGTTATATTGCAAACTTCTCACCAAGATGCTATGTAGTCTTTTTTTAACTACATTTTATTGATTGTGTTGTTACAGTTGTCCCAATTTCTTTTCCCTTTGCTCCCCTCACCCAGTACCCCATTTCCCTTCAGCAAACCACTTCCCTTAGTTCATGTCCATGGGTCGTGTACATAAGTTCTTTGACTTCACTCTTTTCTATATTATTCTTAACTCCCTCCTGTCTATTATGTACCAACCGATTATGCTTCTTAATCCCTGAACCATTTTCCCATTTCACCCTCTCCCCCTTCCCAGCTGATAATCCTGCAAATGAGTCCCATACCTATGATTCTATTTCTATTCTGGTTTGTTTAGGTGGATTTTGTTTTTACTTTTTAGATTCTGTTATTGATGGTTGAAAGTTTTTGTCATTTTAATGTTCATAATTTTGATCTTATTTTTCTTAAGTAAGTCCCTTTAACATTTTATATAATAATCGCTAGGTGATTATGAACTCTTTTAGCTTCTTTTTTCTTGCAAGCACTTCATCTGCCCTTCCATTCTAAATGATAACTTTGCTGGATAGAGTAATCTTGGTTGTGGATCCTTGATTTTCATCACACTGAATACGTCTTGCCAGTCTCTTCTTGTCTGCAAGGCCTCTTCTGAGAAATCAGTTGATAGTCTTATAGGAACCCCTTTGTAGGTAACTCTCTGCATTTCCCTTGCCGCTCTTAAGATTCTCTCTTTATTTTGAACCTTTGGCATTTTAATGATGATGTGTCTTGGTGTGGTCCTCCTTGATTCTAGCTTGTTTGGAACTCTCTGTGCTTCTTGGACTTGTATGTCTATTTCCTTCACCAAATTTGGGAAGTTTTCCTTCATTATTTTTTCACATACACTTTCAATTTTCTGCTCTTCCTCTTCTCCTTCTGGCACCCCTATGATTCAGATGTTGGTATGTTTAAAGTTGTCCCAGAGGTTACTAAGCCTCTCCTCATTTTTTTCAATTCTTGTTGCCTCATTCTGTCCTGGTTGATGGTTCTTTTCTCCCTTATGCTCCAAATCATTGATTTGAACCCCAGTATCTTTCCCTTCACCATCGGTTTTGTGTGGATTTTATTTTGTTTCATTTAGCATAGCCTTCACTTCTTCCCTTATGCATTTGCCATACTCAAGCATATCTGTCAAGCCTGCGAGCATCTTTATCACCAGTGTTTTGAACTCTATGTCTGTTAGGTTGGCTATCTCCTTGTTGCTTTGTCCTCCCACTGGAGCCTTGATCCATTCCCCCTTTTGGGCCATATTTCTCTGTCTCCTCATCTTGACAGGCTTCTGTGTTTGTTTACCTCTGTGTCTTAAGTAGAGCTCTCTCACTTGTTATGTTGTTATGAGTGGAGCCTTAGGGATTTGTCAGTAAAGGCAACCTCTTTCACCATGTTGTATTGCTGTATGTGGGGGAGAAGTCTGAAAGGGAATAATGCCACTTTCTCAGCACTCACCCCCTTTCCAGGCACTTCTCCCACTTCCATATGGGCCTGGTGTCTCTCTAGCTATTGCTCTGGCTGTTGTTTCCATAGTGGATGGGTTTGCAGATGTTCTAGGACCACGGGGGCCCTTTAAACAAGTGGACTCTACTAAGAGTCTGGTTTTCTTCCTCTGTACCAATCCCCACTGGTTTGCTCAGTTAGAAGCAATAAGGCTTTATTTTCCCTTGTGCTGGGATTGTGAGCTATGCAGTCGAGTCTGGTGCTGGGAGCACTCCCTAGGTTTCCCTCCTTAGTTTTTAAAACATGAGACCACACTTTTCACCAGCCTGGCACTGCCGCCACTGGTGCTGTCAACACACTGCATCCTCTCTGCCCTGGCTCAACCCCTCCTACCTCTCCTGATGAGTATTTCTTTATATCTGTCTTTGTTGGACTTCCATGCAGCTTGATTTTCTGGAACTTATGGTTGTCTCTAGCTTTGAGGTAGTTGTACTCTTTAGTTGTGGAGGGAGAACCAGCGTGTTTGTATAGGGCTCCATCTTGGCCAGAAGTTGCTATGTTGTCTTAATAGCAAAGTCCTAATGACCTGCAGTAATGAGAATAATCCTTTAGTTCATGATTAATTTAAAAAGCTATTTTAATCCATCTCCTACTCTCAAGTTTTTTGGTTTTTTTTTTCTCTTATATTTTTTGTTTTTTTCAATTACAGTTGTTTCATTTTTCCGCCATCGCTCTCCCCCACCCTGCCCACCCCTTCTCCCACAATCACATCCCTCCCCATTGTCCATGTCCATGAGTCATTTATACACGTTCCTTGACTAAACCCTTTCCTTGCTGATCCCCCTTCTCTCCCTCCCCCTTTCCCCCTATTGACTGCTATTCTGCTCCTTGTCCTATTTAGTTTGTTTGTTTGTGTTGTTCTTTAGTTTCCTGTATTAGGTGATATCATATGGTATTTTGCTTTCTTTGCCTGGCTTATTTCACTAAGCATAATTCTTTCTAGTTCCATCCATGTTGTCGCAAATGGCAGGAGTTCCTTTTTTCTCTCTATTACATAGTATTCCATTGTGTAAATTTACCACAGTTTTTTGATCCACTCATCTACAGGTGGGCACTTAGGCTGTTTCCAGCACTTAGCTATTGTAAACAATGCTGCTATGAACATAGGGGTGCATAGGTTTTTTTGAATTAGGGTTTTAGGATTTTTCGGGTATAATCTTAGCAGTGGAATCGCTGGTTCAAAAGGCAGTTCCATTTTTAGTTTTTTGAGGTAATTCCATACTGTTTTTCATAGTAGCTGCACCAGTCTGCATTCCCACCAACAGTGCAGTAGGGTTCCCGTTTCTCCACATCCTCTCCAGCACTTGCTGTTTGTTGATTTGTTAATGATGGCCATTCTGACTGGTGTAAAGTGGTATCTCATTGTGGCACTGTGGTTTTAATTTGCATCTCTCTGATGGCTAATGATGTTGAGCATTTTTTCATGTGTCTATGGACCTTCTGTATGTCCTCTTCGGAGAAGTGTTTGTTCAGGTCCTTTGCCCATTTTTTAATTGGGTTGTTTGTTTTCTTGATGTTGAGTCATACTAGCTCTTTATATATTTTGGAGATCAGTCCCCTGTCTGGGATGTGATTGGCAAATATGTTTTCCCATATGGTTGGTTTCCTTTTCATCTTGCTGATGTTTTCTTTTGCTGAGCAGAAACTCTTTAGTTTGATGTAGTCCCATTTGTTTATTTTTTCCTTTATTTCTCTTGCCTTAGGAGATGTATCCATGAAAATATTGTTATGTGGGATATCTGAAATTTTCCTGCTTATGTTTTCCTCTAGGACTTATATGGTGTCATGGCTTACATTTAAGTCTTTGATCCATCTTGAGTTTAATCTCGTGTTTGGTGTAACTTGGTGGTCTAGTTTCATTTTTTTGCACATCCCTATCCAGTCCTCCAAGCACCATTTGTTAAAGAGGCTCTTCTCACTCCATTTTATGTTCCTTCCTCTTTTATCAAATATTAGTTGACCATAGAGACCTGGGTTTATTTCTGGACTCTCTATTCTGTTCCATTGATCTATATGTCTGTTCTTATGCCAGTACCAGACTGTTTTGATCACAGTGATTTTGTAGTATTGTTTGATATCTGGTATTGTGATTCCTCCTGCTGTGTTCTTATGTCTCAAGATTGCTTTGGCTATTCGAGGTCTTTTTTGGTTCCATATGAATTTTTGGAGTATTTGTTCTAGGTCTGTGAAATATGTCATTGGTATTTTAATAGGGATTGCATTGAATCTGTAAATTGCTTTGGGTAGTATGGCCATTTTGATGATGTTGATTCTTCCCATCCAAGAACATGGTATTTGCTTCCGTTTATTTGTATCTTCCTTAATTTCTTTCTTCAGTGTTACATAATTTTCAGAGTACAGGTTATTTATCTCTTTGGTTAAGTTACACCTAGGTACTTTACTTTTTCTTGTTGCTATAGTAAATGGTATTTTCTTTTTTGTCTCTGTCTCTGATATTTTATTGTTGGTTTACAGAAATGCCTTAGATTTCTGTATACTTATTTTGTACCCTGCTATTTTGCCAAATTCACTTATTATATTGAGTATTCTTTTAGTGGAGTTTATAGGGTTTTCTAGGTATACTATCATGCTTTCTGCATGTAATGATAGTTTTACTTCTTCTTTCCCGATTTGGATGCCTTTTATTTTTTTTTCTTGTCTGATCGCTGTGGCTAGGACTTCCAACACTATGCTGAATAGGAGTGGAGAGAGTGGACAGCCTTGTCTAGTTTCTGATTTCAGGGGGAATGCTTTCAGTTTTTGTCCATTGAGTATGATGTTGGCTTCAGGCTTCTCATATGTAGCCTTAATTATGTTAAGGTATGCTTCCTCTGTTCCCATTTTGCTGAGTGTTTTCATCATAAATGGGTGTTGTACTTTATCAAATGCTTTTTCTCCATCTATTCAAATGATCATGTGATTTTTGCCTTTTATTCTATTTAAGTGATGCATTATATTTATTGATTTGAAAATATTAAACCATCTTTGCATCCCTGGGATGAATCCCACTTGATTGTGGTGTATGATCTTTTTGATGCATTGCTGGATCATGTTTGCCAATATTTTATTGAAGATTTTAGCATCTATGTTCATCAGTGATATTGGCCTGTAGTTTTCTTTCTTTGTTGTATCTTGACCTGGTTTTGGGATTAGGCTAATACTGGCTTCATAGAAAGGGTTTGAGATTTTTCCCCTTTCTTAGATTTTTTGGAATAGTTTGAGGAAGGTAGGAGTTAGTTCTTCCCTAAATGTTTTGTAAAATTCTCCTGTGAAGCCATCCAGACCAGGGCTTTTGTGTGCAGGGAGATTTTTGATTACTCTTTCACTTTCTTTCTTTGTTATTGGTCTATTGAGACTTTTTGCTTCTTCTTGATTCGGTTTTGGAAGGTTATATGTTTCTTGAAATATGTCCATTTCTTCTAGGCTGTCAAATTTCTTGCCAGTTATTTGTAGTAATTTCTTACTATCATTTGTATTTCTGTGGTATCAGTCATGATTTCTCCTCTTTTATTTCTGATTTTGTTTATTTGTGTCTTCTCTCTTTTTTTCTTGATGAGCCTGGCTAGAGGCTTGTCGATTCTGTTTATTTTTTCGAAGAACCAGCTCCTAGTTTCATTGATCTTTTGAATTGTTTGTTTGGTCTCGATGTCATTTAATTCTGCTCTGATCTTGACGATTTCCTTCCTTCTTCTTGCCCTAGGCTTTGTTTGTTGATGTTTTTCTAGTTCTTGTAGCTTTAGGATTAGGATTTTTATTTGAGCTTTTTCTATCCTTTTCAGATATGCCTGTATTTCTATGAACTTCCCTCTTAGGACTGCTTTTGCTGTGTCCCATAGGTTTTGGGCTGTTGTGTGTTTATTATCATTAGTTTCTAGGAATTTCTCGATTTCTTCTTTGATGTTATTGTTAACCCATTCATTATTTAATAGCGTGTTATTCATTCTCCATGAGTTTGGGTGTCTTTGATTTTTTTCTCTGAGGTTGAGTTTTAGTTTCAAGGCATTGTGGTCTAAAAAGATGCTTGATATAATTTCAATTTTCTTGAATTTGTTGTGGCTTTTTTTTTTGTCCTATTATGTGATCTATCTTTGAAAATGTCCCATGTGCATTTGAAAAGAAGGTATATTTTGCTTCTTTGGGGTGAAAAGTTTTATATATATATATATCAGTTAAGTCCATGTGGTTTAGTGTGTTGTTCAATGACTGTATATCCTTGGTGTTTCTTTGCTTCTATGATCTGTCGATTATTGATAATGGTGTGTTGAAGTCCCCTACTATGAGTTTATTGTTGTTAATATCCTTCTTGTGGTCTTCTAGTATTTTCTTTATGTTTTTGGGTGCTCCTATGTTGAGTGCGTATATGTTTATCAGTGTTTTATCTTCTTGATGGATTGTTCCTTTAAGTATTATGAACTGTCCTTCTTTGTCTCTTTTTATTGCCCTTGCTTTGAAATTCGTTTTGTCTGATATGAGGACTGCTACCCCAGCTTTTTTTTCAGGTCCGTTTGCTTGGAAGATTTTTTTATATCCCTTTACTTTCAGTCTATGTAAATCTTTTGTTTTGAGGAGCGTTTCTTGTAGACAGCAAGTATGTGGGTCCTGTTTTCTTATTCATTCCGTTACCCTATGTCTTTTAATTGGAGCATTTAATCCATTTACATTTATTATTATTATTGACATGTATTTATTCATTTCCCTTTGTACCTCAGTTCCTCTACTGTTTTTTTTTTTCTTAGAACATTCCCTTTAGCATCTCTTGCAATGCTGGTTTGGTGGAGATGTATTCTTTTATTCTTCCTTTGTCTGGGAAACTCATTATTTCACCTTCCATTTTGAATGAGAGCCTTGCTGGGTAGAGTATTCTTGGTTGTAGGCCTTTGTTTTTCATTACTTGAAATATTTTTGACCATTCCCTTCTGGCTTGTAGTGTTTCTGTTGAGAAATCAGTCGATAGCCTTATCGGAGCTCTCTTGTATGTTATTTGCTGTTTTTCTCTTGCTGCTTTCAGGATTCTCTCTTTGTCTTTGAATGTTGCCATTTTAATTATGATGTGCCTTGGAATGCGTTTTATGGGATTCCTCTTCATTGGAACTCTCTGTGCTTCTTGAACTTGCATAACTTTTTCTCTCATCAGGTTGGGAAAATTTTCTGTCATTATTTCTCCTATCAGCTTTTCTATTCCTTGTTCCTCTTCTCTTCCAATGACTCTGATGTTGTCTTTCCTTCTGCTATCCTGTAATTCCATTACATCTTCTTTGTATTTTTTCAATCTTTTTTCATTTTGTTGTATTGTCTGGGAATTTTTTTCTACATTATCTTCTAGCTCACTAATCTGATCCTCTGCTTCGTTTAGTCTGCTTTTGATTGATTTTACTGTGTTTTTCAGTTCAGAGATTGAATTCTTCATTTCTTCCTGGTTCTTGTTAATAGTTTCTATGTCCTTTTTTATGCTGGTGTAGTTCTCGGAAAGTTCCCTGTAATTTTCTTGGAGCCGTTGCGTACTTCCTTGGAGGTTGTCATAGTTGTTTTTGAGGTTATCGAGTATATTGAGCTTCTTCACCACCATTGTTTTGAATTCCGTGTCTGACATGTGGGCTATGTCTATTCCATCTACCTCTCTTTCTGGGGATTCCTCTTTTCTTTTCATTGAGAGATTGTTTCTGCATCTTACCATGTTGGATTCTTCTTGTTTGTTTTTGTTTTTTGGATTTGTCTGCTTTGACTTCCCACCTTTGTGGTATGAGATTCTTTATAGGAGATCTGGGGTTTTCAGTGGTGCAGTCTCTTTGATCTCCTGAGCCTGATGTCCTTGGGGTACCCTTTATGTCATTTGTTTATGCTGTTTGGTTATATTTCATATGCTCTTTGGTAGGATTTTCCTTCTGGCTAGTTGATTAAGAGTCACTCTATCCACTTTGTCTTGAATTCTGTTGTGGAGATTCTGTTAAAAACATAAACACACAGCCCAGGCAGGAGACCCACACCCTCAAAAATATTCCCCATCCTCTATCCCGCTATTGTCAGCCAATGAGCCAGTATTAATATAAATGTAGAGAGATTAGGGCTTTTATACTATAGGAAGAATAGATAAGAGTTGTTTTTAGGGAGGAAAAATATGATTTTTGAGTGAGGGGATGATAGATTAATAATAGTTGAGACTATGCAAGCCAGTATATAATATTTACTTTGTATGTCAATAATGATAGAAGAAAAGGAGGGAAGAATACATAATATAGTAAGAAAGTGGGATTGCGTAGTATTAGATTTATATAGTAGTTATATTCTATTTATTTAGTATTAAATGGAGGCTAAACTAGACACACAAACAAATAAACAAAAATTAAAGAGGAAGGATGAGAAGGAGAGATTGTATGAAACAAATTAGAGATATAGTTTTTTTAAGAAAAAAAAAGATTTTATTTATTTTAGCCTTTGTGTGCCGTCTTCTTTTTCTGCATCCACAGATGGTCTAATTAGGTGGACCAGAAGTTCCTGTATCTTGCAGCAGCGGTGTGCACCCAAGGTGGCAGGCGCTTCATGGTCCTTTGGTGCCTGTTGGAGCCCGCGAGGTGCTTTTGCACGCGCACCCGTGTGCATGCAAGGCGGCCTGACCACTAGCCTCAGGCCTTCCAAGCTGCGCTCCTGGATCTGGTCTCTCGCCTCTTAGGGCGGGGCCTGGACACTTGTGCACAGAGCAAGTGAGCGTCTGTGAGTCGCTGTGGCCTGCTGTTCCTGAGCCGCAGCCACCTGCTGTTCCCACGCCACAGTCATCTGACATTCCCGCACTCGCTTGAGCAGGCACTAGCAGAGCCTGAGCAAGTGGTCTGCGCTCTGGCCTGGAGCCCACTGGAGCTGGCCAGGGGTGTCTGCGCATGATCTTCTGCATGTCTAGCGGTCCCTCCCTATGCCCCTTGGGGCACTGATCTTATGTCTGTTGGGGGTGTGTCTGAGGGGCACCTGGACGCGTGGCCCTGTGCACCTGGGCCAGTGAATGAGGGCACTTCCCTATGCGCGCCCGCATGCGCGACCCAAGGGGAGGGTTGGGGAGTGGGTGACTGACTTCTGCGCCTGCTCTCCTCAAGAATGTCCTATCACCCCCAAACTTTCCTCCCCTCTCTTCAGTTCACAAAAGAAAAATATAAAGAAAATTATGTTCTCACATGCACAGCAGTACATTGTTTCTTGTCTTTCAGCACCAATGTCACCTGGTTGAGTCCTGTCTCTGCCAGTGGCAGAGATCCGCTCTCCTCCCAATTCCTCTCTGGGGAAGCCTGTAGTCACCAAAAAGCCTTTGTGTACTTCCAGCCGCAGCTTGGGTAGACACCCCAGTCAGAAATCTTGTTTTGTCCCTTTTTTCTCTGCTATTCTCATCAAACAGGTCTCTCCCAGATGGTTTTTCTCTAATCCAGTAGTGCCAAGGCTCGACTCCTGCCAGTGTCCAGCTGCTCACTGAGATGTTCTGCCTGCAATTAGTCCAAATACAGACAGGTCTGGGAGCCAGAAAGCACAGCTTCCCCTCACTCCTCCGCCATTTTCCCCCTCCTATTTCTCCTACTCTCAAGTTTTATGAGGATCATATAGTAGTAACATTTGCTCATTTAAATTTCCCATATAGTCCATTCCTTACAAGTCCTGTGGTGTTAATAAGCAGTAAAATGACTGAAAAGTGGACAATGGAAAGATGAGAGATAAATAAAGAAAATGGATCCTAAAAGTAGATAATTACAAGATGACAGATATTTCTAAAGCCTTAACAACTGTATGATAGTAAATACAGAGATACCTTTATAGAATTACATGTTTAAAGTTCAAAGAGATTTTTCAGATTATCTGCACCAGTATTGTCACTATGGAGATGAGAAAATTGAGATTCAATATGGTTATGTGGCCCTATTACAATCAGGGTAATTGACAGAGTTCCTCATTGGATTGCTTTTCCCATGGGTTTTTGGAACAAGTGTCATTAACTCTTTCTAAAATTAAATTTATTAGGGCAACTTTGGTTAATAAGATTATATAGTTTTGAAGTGTACAATCCTATGATCCGTCGTCGTCGGCAGCCGTCCGTCTCGAGAGACGATGGTGTAGCTTCCTAAGAGTCTATCTGCACCGCCGAGAATGGCTGTGCAGTCCGACTTGGGAGTGACACGGTATCTGTCTCCTCCCGTGTTGAATCGACATCTTGCGATGTCGCTGGAGTGTCCTCTCCAGTGAAGCTGAAGCTACAGAGCCTGGGCAGGGTGATATGGAGGGTCTGCTGTTGCCCATGCAGCAGACCCCCCCTCTCTTCGCAGCTGAAGGGTCCAAGGGAAAGACGGAGTCAATACAGCTTGGCTTCAGGTGCGCCGCAGGAGTTGCCGGTGTTGACTACAACGTCAAACCGCCTTAGGGACTCCGGCTCTGGATTTTCTGTCGGGGTTTACTCCCTTAGCCTTTCCCCTGAAGAGGTATGCCGCAAGGCAGCGGAGGTTTTTTGGAGTCAGAGTTTTCCTTCTCTGATGTGCCCTGACTGGAAGATCGAACCAGCGACACTTAGCTCGCAGGCCGACGCTCAATCCACTGAGCCAAACCAGCCAGAATCCTATGATACATCATTTTTATATTGCTTTGTGTTTTCACCACCCAAACTTAAATCTTTTTCTGTCACCATATACTTGACCCTTTTCCCCTTTGTTAGCCCTCCTCAACTCATTCCCTCTGGTAACCATCATCTTGTTGTTTGTATGTATGTGCTTTTTGTTTGTTTGTTTTCTTTTGTTTAATTTCTTATTTGTTCATTTCTTGCTTTCAGTTTTATATCTCACATATGAGTGAAATCACAAGTTTCTAAACTTTATCTGCCTGACTTATTTCATTTAGCATGATATTCTCAAGATCCATGCATGTTGTTGCAAATGGCAGTGTTTCATCTTTTATGGTTGTTTTTATCACGTTTCTTTTATTACTAACTTGTGTCTGTCTTTTCTTTGTTTTTTAAGACCTTCTATTCATTTTTCTCAACTAAACATATTAATGTCACATGTCATACTAATATAAATTTTATAGTTTTATAATTACATTTTAAAAATACCAACAGTGAATAACTAATGTCAAAATTAAACAGTAAGTGACATAAATATTGTGGCTAATAACAGGAAAAAACAGAAAATTTAGCAACTATATAAAGGACTTGAGTCCATGAATTGCTTGGTATTTAATTATGTTAAATATGTCCAATTTCCACAAATAGATTTACACTTGTACTATCAACATATTAAGAAAAAATTTGTATGTGAACCCAAAGTAGATCTTTAATTATGACTGATAATACAACTTATGAACAGTGTGTGGGCACTCAGTAAATTTTTGATTGTTAATTTATACACACTAGAAAATAATTGTTTTTAACCTCTGAAAAATCTATGCTTCAGAAATGCTTATATTTTATATAAGAACCACAAATATTTAATACTTAAATACATCACTTATATACTATTTTTTCTAGATAATGTGAAAATAAAATCCTAAAATAAAGAGATAATGAAAAATGAGAATATGGCTAGATGTGTGAAACATCCTATGTGTCTAGTGCAATGACTTACTTCTACTACCATATTTCAATTAAGGAATTCCATTTTAGCATTTATTTATCCTCTGAATGAAACACCTGAAGAACCCTCTCTCTTAACAAGTAACATCTGTATTTTAAAATCTGAATCTGACTTTAAATTTGCTGTCTAGATGAAAATGTAAAATTTAATGATGATAATTATCTTATTCTCCTCTCCCCACCATGCTTCTTTTTCAAAATAACATTTTTCCAGTTCTCTGACTTTTCAACTCTTCTCTCGTAAACTAACATCCCAAAACTTTATATTTGTCTTTGCAGACACTTTATTTTTTTCAGTATGGCTCTTAAATTGCAAAATCCAAAACTAAATGAAATACTTTAGGTGCACTCTCATTAAGAAAGAGTAATGTATGTACATTAGTGTTTGTTTATAAACATATTTTTAATATGACAATGTAACAGAATTAGATCTTATGAGACACAACTTTATTGTCTAATATCTTTCTTATAATCAGAAAGTCATTTCCCCAGACTGTATTTAAATTATTTATTTATTTTTAATTATAAAAACAATTTACATTCATTTCTCACAAAACATCTTCCTAGACACTGATGAATAGTAATAAGACATACATTTTTTTTTCAAAAAGAATTTATAAGCCAGTAGGGGGCATATGAGAAACATTTAGCACACATTAGACAAAGAAATAAGTGAACTAATTATAATTCAAAAAAATTTAGAAACATCCTAATGAAGATCTAAACAAAGCTTTATTGTAGTAAAAAAAGGGGGGGGGAAGGTAATTTTATTTTAACTCAAGACTTTAAGAAAGGTTTCATTATTAAGAAATTTTGTTGTTTGTAAATATGGAAAAAATGTTGAAATACTTTTTGTATTACATTATAATTGTTGTTTTCCTTGTTGAACTCTTTTATGTGACTGTGTTTCCTTTTGGCAGTGACTAATTCTAATATTTAATGTTTTTAATAGCAAAAAGTGATGCCTGGAGTAGTTTAGACACCACATTCTTGTTGTGTGGATGAGTAAATTACAACAAATGTTGGGAAATAAAATAAGGTTGAGAAAAATATTATAAGTAAGAGTAGGTTCTCTTTTTACTGTAATTGCAATGGATGTGTTGTGGAGAGTTGGTTAAAAAGGACAGTAGAAAAGTATATTAATGTTACATAAAAATAGCAGTTGTAATCACCATAGGAAGGATATTAATGTGGTGGAGCCATCACGTTATCTGAAAGACATGTGTTATATGATTGACATGGATTTCTAGGAAAATACTAATCACTAATAAAAAGGAGGCACTAGAAAAAGTTTTATGTTAGCATTGAAAGATGAGCTCAGGAACTATGATAGTAAACTAAGACACAGAGAGAAGTGTCAAAATTAGGCTAATGTCACAAGAAATTTTTAAAAAGTTGTGTAACATAAAACTCACAGCATAGAGATATCAATTACAGGCTGACTTTTTAGTTGAGGTATTAAGAAAAGAGAAGTTCAGAAACCTACCCTGTGCATGTAAGAAGACCAAAAGAATTTTAAAGAAAATAATTATCTCACCTGCTATGTTTACAACCTATTCCTTTTTCATCCTCTGTGTCTCTGTTAACTCATTTATCCTTTTTATTTCTCCAAGTTTTGTACTCCCTCTGTGCATCTATACTAACATTCCCTTAAGCTAGTATTTAGATTATTTTCTTAATTTTAAATTTCTCTAAGATGCTTACATCTTTTTAAAAATTATTTAATTTTTATTGAATTAACTGAGGTGACATTGCTTATGAGATGACTACAACTTGAAGGCAGGAGTGATTTCTGGCTTACTCAATGATGTGTCCCAATGTTTAGTAACCTATTTAGTACATTAAATGTAATAAATCTTTTGTAAATAATTATTTCATTGCACAAGTCTGTGCCTTTGAAGGTAAGCTACTTTTTCTCCTGTGTCCCTGGTCATCATGGTATTATTTAATTCATTTAAGCAAACATTTATATTCATGCATCTAAACACACATGAACATTTTTGTGAAGCACATTTTCATGTTTTTGTGAACTGTTCTAGATGATAAGAATAGATGGGGCAGAAGACAACCACATCTACATTCTCCATGGAATTTTTTGTTTGAGGAAATTATTTTTAAAATCTAGTCAAAGTACTTCATTTATCAGAAAGGAAAGTGCAACTCAGAGAAGTAAACTTAGGTTAATATCAAGGTTACACAGTTAGTTAATGACAGAGGTATGGTTAGGTTAGTGCTAGTTAGTGCTCATTTTTCCTCCATCCCTGAAATTTTATTTTTCAGTTACAATTTACATTTACATTATTTTTTACTAGTTCCAGGTGCACAGCATAGTGGTTGGACAATATACTTTACGAAATGGTGTCCCCCACACTTTAAGTACCTGTCTGGCACCATACACATATTACAATATTGACTACATTCCCTGTGCTGTGCATTACCTCCTCATGACTATTCTGTAACTACCAATCTGTAATTTTCAATCCCTTCATCTTTTTCATCTACAGCCCCTCAGCCTCCTGCCCTCTGGCAACCATCAGTGTGTTGTTCTCTGTATCTATGACTCTGTTTGTTTGTTTGTTTTGCTCCTTGATTGCACATATAAGTGAAATCATATGGTATTTGTCTTTTTCTGTCTGACTTGTTTCACAGAGCATCATAGTTTCTAGGTCCATCCATGTTGTCACAAATGGTACGACATCATTGATTTTTTTTTATGACTGAGGAACATTCTATTACATATATATACCACCTTCTTATGCCATATAAATAATAAACTCAAAATGGTTTGAAGATTTAAGTTTAAGACTAGAAAGCATACAAATCCTAAAAGAAAACATAGACTGTAAAAATCTCTGACATTTCTTGTAGCAATATTTTTTCTGATACATCTTCTTGGACAAGGGAAACAAAAAAAAAATTGGACTAAATTAAACAAATTAGACTAAACTAAAAAGGTTTTGCATAGCAAAAGAAATCATCAATAAAACAAAAGGACAACTTACTGAATGGGAGAATATATTGGCCAATGATACATCCCATAGAAAGTTAGTATCCAACATTTATAATAAACTCATACAGCTCAAAACCAAGGAAAAAAAGTAAACAATCCAATTAAAAATGGGTAAAAGATCTGAATAGATACATCTCCAAAGAGAACAGAAAGATGGCCAATAGACATCATTAATCATTAGAGAAATGTAAATTACAACCACAATGTGATATCCCCTCACACCTGTCAGAATGGCTATCATCAATAAATAAACAAAAAGTGTTGGCAAGGATGTGGAGCCGAGGGAATCTCCTTGCACTGTGGGTGGGAATGCGGACTGGTGCAGCTACTGTGGAAAACAGTATAGTGGTTCCTCAGAAAATTAAAAAGGAAACTGCCTTATGACTCAGAGGTCCCACTTCTAGGTATATATGCAAATAAACCCAAAATACTAATTTGAAAGAATATGTGAACCCCTACGGTCAGGTCATTGAAGCATTATTTATAATAGCCAAGATTTGGAAGAAACCCAAGTACATATATATAAAATGTTTGCTTGAAGTTTAAAATAGCAATTTCTCTCTCATAGAGATATCCAGAGAAGGAGCTATTAAACCTTTATCCTATTATCAATAAATTTCCTGGATTTTTATCAAATCTAATGCTCGAGTTTTTGACTCTTCCTCTGAGCTATCATTCTCTATCTGAAATCCCTAATGGAACAAGAACTTAAATAAATACAATACAATATACAGAATATATTTTGAAAATATGATCTCATCAAACAGGCTGATGATTTCTGGAACTTTTTGATTGTCACAAACACACATTTTTAAAAAAATTATATAACATATGTGATATAAAGAAAAATGTTTTCTACAGAATTTTAATCTCAAGAAAATGTGCCTATCAATAAACTGTATGAATAGTAATAAAAATACTGTTACAGAAACAGGGGAATCCAAAAATCCCTGGAGTTTGCTGCTGGGGGATGGGGAGAAGGAAGCAGCTTTCAGAATGCCTCCACACGCCTGAGGCTGGTGACTGGTGTCTTTCATTATGCAAAATTGCTTGGATGCTTCCAAGGCCTCAGGTGGATGGGAGGGGTCTTGAACCAGGGGATGGTATGGAAAGCACAAAGAGCCTACGTGAGGTTCTGTGAATGGTCAGAACTGTTGGCAAAACTCACTGCGTCAGAGGATGCAGTCAGGGATATATAGGCAGCTGCGAACATTTTGGGGGGGGGGCACGCTCTGGGGCTGTCTCCCTCGTTGGCAGGTGTTTGCAGGGGTGCTCTGGAGAAGGAGAGGAGATCCACGTGGTTTACAGAAAGAAGACAGTTTGCAAGGAGGCTGAAAATCTGGGCGGTTTTGCATTGAGAGCTGAAGGGCACCACAGCACAGAAAGGACCTCCCCAATCAGACTGAATGATTGGCAGCCGCTGGTAAAGCTGAACTGTGTTTGGGAAATAGGGAAATGGTGTTTCTGACCTTCCTAAAACTGGCTAGGTTTGGTAGCGGGGAGGCAAGGATATGTGTAACTGTTAAATAAACAATTTTCTTTTCGCTCAACTGAACTATTAAGAGTTGTAATTCTGGCAGCGGGCAATCGGACCCCTAACTAAAGAGCTCGTGGGTTTGTTTTCAGTTGGAGCAGCTCAGGGGTTCTGTAACAATACTTCTTAATAAAAATTAAAAAAAAAACAACACTTTTATAATCTATTTTTTTCTCTTATTTCTCAAAAGGCAATCAAAATACCAGGCTTCTAGGTAATAGCTTATTAAGAGATAATGAAGTAAAGCAGTCTAGGGATTGATCAGTGTCTCTATTTTTCATGTTACATGGCTGGATACCTTCTGGACAGACCTTGTATATGGCAACCCTGCATACATGGGAGAGTAAGAGACCCCACATGCGGGAGAGGTTCAGAGATAGAAAAGGAGCATGGGGCAATAAAATGAAACATCCCGAGCTAGGGATGAGGGGGCTTTAAAGGCCATTGCGGGTTAATAAGAGGAGCAGAACTTTAATAAACAGAAATTTGCCCTGCCCTATAGATAGAGCAGAAGAAGTTATCTCTGATACTCTCTTAAGGGCAAAGCCACTAATTCAAATTCTTCTTGGTAGTTAAGGGAGTTGGGGGAGTGCAGAAATTTCTCTTGAACCTGTGGCTAAAGTTACCTTTAGCTCAAAACAGTCTGCATACCACAGAGTAAATCTTGGGGTGACTTGTTCTGGACCCCCATAATATGCATGTAACAGATGTTGATAAATACTGAATAATAAGTAACTCTAGTGACAAATTCTTTACTGTTTGGGCCAAAGTGAAAAAATAGCTCATTAATTTCAAGTAAATGTAATTTCTAATAGCTGTGTACATGTTAATAAAATCTTGAATATATGAAATTCTTCAATCTTATATGTGGAAATTATGAACAGCAATGAAGTGTATACTGCAGATATATTTATTAAAATAGCAAGAATAATAATCTTTTATAAACATTTATTTATAAGTTGTACACCCAAGGGCCCAGTCCATCTCAATGTGTGCTTACATTAAAGGATCATGCTATATCTATCTTTAAGAGATTTGCTCTTTTTCAGTTAACAATGTGTCTTGGAGAACTGTCCAAAATCTATACATTGAGTGGCTTAGCACTTATACTTTATTGAAGAGATTCTTATTGTTTCCATGTTTTCCATTATAAACTGTGTTGTTGTATCTCTGTCTCAATCTTGACACATGTGCAGAACAGAATAAAATTTATGCCATTTTCTTTTGCATAGACAATTCAAATTCCCTTCTAAAATGCTTGGAGAATTTCACACTTTCATCAAATGTGTGATAATATTCACTTCATCACATACTTATTAATAATGGATATTATTAATATTTTTTCTTTTGTGATATTTGACAAATTATATATGTGACATTCTTTTTAATGTTAATTCTTAATTATTTTTAAATACTTATAATAAAGAAGTTATAAACAAAAAATATTACTTAAAGCTTAGGTAACATAACTATGAGGTATGGAAGGGTCTATATGGCAGATTACCTGATCTTCTTTTGGGGGTATGAAGGATTACCTCATTGCTGCTGACCAGAGGATTCCACGCTGACCAGTTAAGACTATATTACTATATAATACCTAATTAACTTAGGTATTAAATCTTGATTTGCTTAGCACAAGTGATTCCATTTGGGCTTTTTTGTTTTTTTAAATAAATTTGAAAACTTTCTGTGAACTAGAGTAAACTATTTGATATCAGGGTTTCAGATATTTGATCTACAAGTTAGGCATGGTGGTGACTATCTTATAGAGATGTTGTAAAATGAAACAAATAAAAGTTCTCAAAGCATCACACACTTTTTAAAGCTGAAGTTTTTATGTTTCCTGATATGTCTTCCATGAAGCAAAACCCATTGACGTTGATTTTACTTCCATGCCTTTTCGGACCTTTATCTGCACCCCCACCTTCAGCCTCCACTGCACTTGCTCAGGCTCTCTCATTCTCTCTCACTGAGACTCTGACTATAGACTCAAAAAGATTCCTTGGTCTTTGTTCCTTCACCAACCCCCATACCCATCTGCTGTCAGAGTTATCTTTCAAAGATGGATCTGGTAATTTTATTGTTAGTGTCTCTATCCACATTTTA
Organism: Furipterus horrens; assembly: GCF_987537825.1. Lineage (NCBI taxonomy): Eukaryota > Metazoa > Chordata > Mammalia > Chiroptera > Furipteridae > Furipterus > Furipterus horrens. The sequence goes on along the minus strand of NW_028327171.1, from coordinate 151,649,774 downwards.
GTTTGAATTCTCACTCTCCATGTTAGCTGCTTTGGCTGCAAATTACTATGTGAGTACTCCATGTAGTTTGCCCTGGCTGGTTTAGCTCAGTGGATTGAGCGTTGGCCTGCGAGCTAAGTGTCGCTGGTTCGATCTTCCAGTCAGGGCACATCAGAGAAGGAAAACTCTGACTCCAAAAAACCTCCGCTGCCTTGCGGCATACCTCTTCAGGGGAAAGGCTAAGGGAGTAAACCCCGACAGAAAATCCGGAGCCGGAGTCCCTAAGGCGGTTTGACGTTGTAGTCAACACCGGCAACTCCTGCGGCGCACCTGAAGCCAAGCTGTATTGACTCCGTCTTTCCCTTGGACCCTTCAGCTGCGAAGAGAGGGGGGGTCTGCTGCATGGGCAACAGCAGACCCTCCATATCACCCTGCCCAGGCTCTGTAGCTTCAGCGTCATCGCAAGATGTCGATTCAACACGGGAGGAGACAGATACTACCATGTCACTCCCGAGTCGGACTGCACAGCCATTCTCGGCGGTGCAGATGGACTCTTAAGAAGCTACACCATCGTCTCTCGAGACGGACGGCTGCCGACGACTCCATGTAGTTTTACCATGTCTGCTTCTTCTATGCTATTTGTTCTGCCTGGAATGTTCTTTTTATCTTTCTCAGTTTGACAAAATTATATCAATCCATGAAGTTTAGCTCCTATAGCATCTTCTCTCATAGTTCGTGTAAAGTATTTGCACAAAGGATTATATCTTTGCATTGATTCTTTCTCATCTATTAGCTGTCACATTTTTACTTTGAGGCAAGAGATTTCATATTTTCAATGTTGAATTCCAAGTATGTAGCACAATGCATAGTTTAACATACTGGATCTTAAATTATTTGAATTGTACTGTTCTAGAAATCAGAGAACTCCTTATTTAATTAATTGTATTAATAAGCACAATATGATTGGCTATACACTTCATAACGATTGTTTTTCTCTATTTCATGCTTCAAGTTCATCAGGTTGCACTTACTGTCAAGCTGCACTAATATATTTAGCATTATTACTAAATTAGTGAAAAAATATAACCACATTCATGTTAACCACTAACATTCTTCATATCTCACTGTCTCCTTTGTTCTTCTCTTATATGCTGCTTTAGTTACAAAACAAAGTGTGAATAATAACATTTTGGAAAATAACATTCTGGCATTGTTAAGGAAGTGTGCTATGCTGGTTAGCTCTTATCTTTCACAATGTAATTATCTAACATCAATCACCTGGCTAATAGGATGGTAACTTTCAATCATTAACTTTCTCTGAAGTGTTACTACTTTACATGAACTGCACACACAATTAGAAACAAGAGACCTAATTAGAAGTTGCAGAGAAAAACATAAATCTTTACAGCAGAAATTCAGAATGTATGTTCATTTTCCCCTTAGTTCACATAAACTACCTATTATTCTTAATAAGGATTATTTTCAAAGACAGCAAGATATTGCTGGAAAATTATATAATAGCCTTCTGAGGTTATTATGATATTGTTGCCAAAGTAAAGTTCATTTGCCATTGGACATCAAAGTCCAATAAGACATAAACGGGAAGGAGTTTGCAGCAAAGAAAGAGTTTATCTAGGGAACTGGCACCAAGCCCAGAAACACAGGTAAAATCGTAATGCTTTATGTCCTGGCTCCTCAATAGTCTCTAGGGGAAATATTACATGGGGGAAAGATCATCAGTCATGGTAGCTGGGGAGTTGGGATCATGGGCTCTCCTGATTGGCTGGAGCCAGTGTAGGGAATTAGTTGATCATTATGTCAGACCTAGATGTCAGCCATGTGTCTTTCCATCTGGTTTTCTGAGGCTCTGGTCCTTCCACTTTCATGAGTCTAGTGCTGAAACATAAGTGAGGTCTAGGTGTTATCTTTAGTTTGACCAAAACTCTGTTGACGTGATCAACAGAACTGAGGTCTTATTCTTAAAACAGTTTGACTCTGAAAAGAACTTAAATGTTCTAAGGGCTTAATGATAAAGGAGTGGACATGCAGTATGTGCAAAGGTGGAAGGATGAGGTAAAAAGGAGTTAAGTGAGTCAGTGCTTTATAATAGATGGGACAAAACTACCTTGAATTAAGGAAAAAGTCATATTAAAGAAATGAGGTTCCTGTGCAGTTACAATATGCTCCTTTATTTGTTTTTACATTTTTACTACCAAAGTAGTGAAATAGAGTTTCCAAAACAAGGATATATATATATATATTTTTTTTAATGACAGAAGGAAGTGGTGATAAACAAAACAGATATGTTTATGAATGGCAAGCAGTAGAATTTTACTGCCTGCCATGGGGCTATCATGAATTATATCTGCTAAATCCATGCAGTTAACTCAATGAATGTGAGACTGTACACAGTACACTCATGCCTCTTCACCATGCTGTAAGAAGACAAACTTCAAAGTTCACATAGACTATTTCATGCCACCTTATCGATAACTAATGTGGCTGTACTGGCCTTTCTGTTTCTTGTTATGATCACAAGACGGGCTCAACAATAATCATCAGAAAACTTGACCAGAAAAGATTTGTTATCTACAAGTCCTAGAAATTACATGGCACACAGGGCCATACAGGGAGGCTGTATAGAGAGACATAAAGAGACAGAGACAGAGACAGAGGGAAGGAGGGAGGAAGAGAGAGAGAGAGAGAGAGAGAAAGAAAGAGAGAGAATACGAATATACAGGCCTGGGTTGTGCTTTCATTGGAGCTTTGAGGTCTCATGCTTTATTGGTGAATTTAAAACATAAGAGCTAAAATTTAAAGAGCATGAGGAGAAAAAAACAAACAGCCAAAATGGTCAGTAATCAAAGCAACCAATGTCTGTAAAACAAAAGAATGTTGAGAAGCCTGCGTTTTTGTCAAAGTTCTGTGACTGGCAATGTGCTTATTCAAGGCAGTCATCATTGAAGTGAATACTTTTTTTTTAAGTGAATGTCTGGGTAATCAGAGGTTAAGTCAGGCACTTGTACTGCAAAAAGAAAAGCCAACAATAGAGCTTACCCTACACTATCACATAGCCTGAAATTGAAATCATGTTAAGATAATCAGCATTGACAATGCTGTAAGGTACTTATTAGTGTCCTTATATTTTTGTAGGTTGAAAGAACAGTCTTCTTCTGGAAAATGATTTCAAAGTACCCACTTAAATAATAGACAAATAAAAATATAGAGTATTTTTAAATTTGACTCTGAGGGTTCATAAAACACCTTTCAAATCTATGTTCTATCATATCCTGGCCATATAAACTGGGGTAAGTTACTTAGTTTCTCTGTGTGATAGTTTCATATTGCATAAGGAGTGCTAGGTTTTGGATCTACTGTTTTGAATTGTGGTGAGGATTACATAAGGGAATTTATATAAAATACTATGCATCATGTTTTGCACATCATAAATGTTCAATGAATTATAGCCATTTGTAATAAATGCGTAAAAGTATTTTTATAACATACTTATTATATTTAGCAGATTCTTTTTATTTCCATTTCCATTGTAATTTAAGAAGGCATCCTGTATTAATTCGATCAGTACCATAAATATAAAATTGACACCCATATAGGGAAATGGGTACATATGTTTATGTGTATATACATATATATAATCATTAGTAATTGGGTGTTCAAAATATTTGTTAAGGGAATGATTGCCTGAATATTTGTATCATCACATCTTTCCCTAACAATGAACACAGATCTATATTATTTTAGTAAATACATTTAAATACATTTATCTATTAAACATACATTTATTTATGTAAGTCACCCACTTTTCACTCTTAAGGAACATTTAGGTTGTTTCTATATTTTGTCTATTTCAAATGACACCATGATAACAAACAGTACATGAATCTCCATACACTTCCCTTGGCCAACACCAGAGATTGAGATTAAGAGAGCTAATGCACCGATTGGCAGCTGCAGGTGCCCATCACTTTACTTGTGGTCTGCAATCTAAAAAACCAAGAAGTAACTGCCAGAGGAGAGGGACATCGGGGACAGGGTGCAAAAGGTGAAGGGATTGAGAAGTACAGATCGGAAGTTGAAAAATAGTCATGGGGAGGTAAAGTACAGCATAAGATATATAGTCAATAATATTGTAATAATGATGTATGGTGCCAGGTGGGTACCAGAAATATCAGGGGGGGGACACTTTGTAAAGTATATAATTGTCTAACCACTATGCTGTACACCTAAAACTAATACAAAAAATATTGAATGTAAACTGTAACTGAAAAAAATGAAATACAAAATAAAAAATAATAATTTTCACCAAAAAAATAAGTAACAACCACAGCTGTTAGTTCCAAAGTCGCTACGCACTTGCTTGTCATTACACATTTATCTTCTTCTCTCTGATCTTTCTTCTCTCTTCCTTATTTAAATTGTTGTCAATTCAAATCCCATGTAAATACATCTGATGATAGAAATATAAATCACACAAAGAACTCTTGTTGCTGTAAACTCAGGGAATACATTTCTTTGCTTTTTAAGCTCTGCTGTACAGAAAGTTTTATCGGAAGAGGGTCAGAATGTATGATGGATAAGCTAGGATACTGAACTTGTCACACTTTCCTTCTCTAGCTCTTCATCTAAAGTTACAGTAGAAAACGTTGTGGTGTCTCAGATATTGTCTACAACATATTGCCAATAACTTTTATGGAGGTAGGGGGAGTCTCTGGAAAGGCAGTTTTTGTCAATATCTTATATTTTCTTTCAGTTTGATTCAACCTGTACTGTATGCCTCAGACACTCCAGGTTTTTGACATACTATTTTGGCTTAATTCCACACTGATGGGATTAAGAAAATTTAGTTATCTTCAGTTATTCCATTTATTTTCTCAGAGAGCATAAGAAGACTGTTCTTTTCAGTTATCATTTCTGCTATGTCTTATTATCTATTTCAGAAATATAGGTATTTTACCAGAAATGACCACTTTAATATACCAATTTCCTGACATTGGAAATTTTTCTGTATCTGAGTATGAGTTTTGCAAAGTATAAAAATGCAGACATCTTTTCTCTAAGTTTGTAATTTTGAAGATGGTATAAATGTCTTGATCTAATGGCCACTTAGTCCATTTAAAATGGCACACTGTTAAATATATCAAGGCATTTAGATCAGGGTTTCTCAATCTTGACATTATTGACATTTTGAGCCAGAAAATTATTTTTTTGTAGGAAGTATCCTATATGAGATGTTTATCCACATCCCTTGCCTCTACCCAGTAGATACCTGTAGCACACCCATGCGGAGCCCAAAATGTCTCCAGTCATTGCCAAGTGGAGCCTGGGAGCCATAAATACCCCTGATGAGATCCCTCCTTAGATGTTATTTTTAATGTTTCCACTGGATGACTAAAAAGCACTTTTACAAAGCTGTGAGTTGTAGAACAGTATATGGCTAACATGATATTCAGACTTAAACAATCTTATTGAAACAGTGGCTGGAATATTTTATTTGTGGAAATATTGTAGCCTAAAGGAGTTGACAGTGAGGGTAAAAATACATTAGTATGTTTGGATGCACTTAATTTTTCTTTCCTTTTGCTTCATGACTGTTAATCCTTGTCCTGATTTAAGAGAGTAAATGAACGTTAGAAGGAAGCTTCACTACTTTAAAAAATGCATAATATATAATGTTAACCTCATTTTAAGGCAGAATATGTGACTGCTAGTTATATTGTACAAAGATAGATAATCATATATGTATTTATCCTGTACCTATCAAATGTGTTAGAGCACAGATATCCATATTCATGAATAAATTAGCTTAGATAGCATTATTTTATAAATTTGATTTTTCACTGGAGAGAATGTAAAAAAAAAGAATAACATATAAAAGAAGGGTAAGACATGTAATTGTAGAGAAATTATGTATATGCCTAAAATATTTGTATATTCACATATTAAGTTGCAACAGAGTAGCCTGAAAATAGCGATGGAATTCCAAGATCTATATATTTCAAGCATATTTTGAAATATTACTAAATATAACAGTTTATGTATTTGATAACATTTTCCTATAAACTTTGGCCTTTATTAAGACCTTGTCAACATTAAGATGCTAAGGCAAAGTAAAGGTTATAACTTAGCATTCAGTGTTACAGAAACTATTTTTTATAAACCACTATTATATAGCTTAGTATAATAAAAATTGGGTCATTTTTTTTAAAGGTTATATGATTTAGAGAGTTAAATTGATTACTTATTAAACATAGTAAAATGGTATGCCATTTTGGCAAATATGACAAGTTCTATTTGAGTTAAATTATAAAGTGTGAATCGTTTTGATGAATTATTTTTGTTTGAAATTTGGGAGTTTTTGTAAAATATAATGAATGTATAAGTATTTCTGTAATATGTAAAAAAATAAATTCTATTTAGTTTTCATTTTCTAAGACACATATTGATCTTAATTTATTTTCTAGAAAATTCTTAAAAGGCAAAACAATGAGAAAATAAATATGTGAGATAATTCCAGAAAGATAAACATAAAGAATCCAAAAACCCTCTGAATTTAGTTTATTTTGCACTCATTTTTTGCTAAGGCAAGAAGTGCTCAGATGTTTATGTTGTGTTTCTTGGTCTCGAAGTTATACAGACAAATGCAAAAGAATGTATACAAAAGTTTTCAATTAAAATAATTTATGTTTGTTATCCAACTATGTGTAATAATTGCTGTTTAAGAGATACATGGAATTCTATAATTTACTTCTAATAATATTCTTTCATAATTGTTTTTATGGAATTTGCTTTAAATTTGAGTTCATGCCATTTTTAAACCATAAATGGAACATGCCAATGCAATAAAAGTCATTTTCTAACACAAGTTGAAATTATCCATTTTAGTCTTGTATCAATATCTTAGTGTAATGGCTTTACTCTGATGTCAGGTTAAACATTAAAGTGTTCTCTGAAACTCTTAAGTAATAGACTGGAATGGACAAGTGAATTGACTAGTCACTTTATTTAACAACCACTTTTATTTTCTACCTTCAATTGGAAAGAGACATTTTCTGTCTTTTTTTCTTATAATCATAAGATCAGTGCTTATATTCTCTAATGTCCATTTTACAACTTTTATTCATTTTGCTTCTGTCCTTTGAAAAGTTTTCAAATAATACTTTAAAGAAGTGAGCAGTTATTTAAATGCAAACATAAGATTTTAAGTAAAATTATATATTTATATATTTGCATAAGTACTAAAAGATCTCCTGCTTGCATATACATATGAAACTGTTACATCTCATTATAGCCAGGGTGATAATATCATCTAGCACTTTTCTGCAGTATTCATATTTGTCAACATACCATTCATTCATTCATTCATTCATTCACTTTTTAACAGATGTTCTTTAGCCAGGGCTACTTTCAGTGATAGAACACCATAGTCAAAAAAACTTCAGAGACTCTGCTTCAGTGAAGATTACATTCCAGTGTGAGGTGGCAGGGGACAAACCTAATGCTAAATAGATTTGTCTATTATTGATATCCTGAAGAAAATAAAGCAGTTTAATGAACCATAGAGCAACCTGTGGGGGGGGGGTATGATTTTCAAAAATAAAAATACAAAAAATCTAATTTAGTTTACATTTGACATGTAATATAAAAAAACAGAATAGTTACAGAATTAGAAATAATATATACATAATGTGAAGAAAGAAGACTTTTTTTGCATTTTAACTTTAACTTGTTATGAGAGATATACCGTTTTACATTTTCTAGATTTAAAACACACAACTACTTTATGGAAAATAAGTTGCATATATAAAGCAAGATTAAGATAAAAAACAGTAAAGTGGTATAGCTGAGAGACCTTGCCTTATAATATTAATTATATAGTAATTGTATAACTATGCTCTGTAGAGATTAAGCTTTTATAGTGGCAGAAAACAAATTAAAGCAAAAAAGAATTTTTTGTTTTTTGGCATGAAATAACAGAAACTTATTGTCTCATGGTTCAAGATGCCAGAATTCTGAAATCTAGATGTTGGCAGGATTGGTTTATTTTGAAGGTTTTAAGGGAGAATCTGTTCCATTCCTTTCTCCTAGCTTCTGGTGATTAATAGGTTAATATTTCTATCCATAAACATTTAAAAAGTTTATATAGTTATTTATTATACCTAGAATTCTTAAAGGCATTGCTTAATTTACACTCAAACTCATTACAGTTTAAAGAAAACTTTTAGGAGATACTTTTCTCATCATTCAAACTAGCTTAGGACTTTCATTTTGTGACTCTCACAATGTCACATAAGTTTCTTCATCACAGCATTTCCGCTTCTGCTTTTATCTCTACTTGTGTGACTGTGATTCTAGTCCTTCATCCACATGGGGTACCTGAGTCACACCTGAGTGACTTTAAACTGGCTGTATTTACCTATAGACTAGTCTTGACAGTTAATAAAAATTTTAAAAACTTTCAGAAGAATATATGTGTGTATGTGTGCACACACACACAAACAACACACACACATAGACACTAAGATGTCCTAAAATTCCTAATTTCTTTTCAAACGATTTCCATTTTTCCCAAGGCAATTGCTAAATCTGTCTCTTGGACTCATTCAGTCTTAAAATATCACATTGAAATTGCCCCCTTTTCATATCACCACTCCCTCTTCTACGTTTCTCTTTTTTTCTCCCATCTCTCTTCAAAAAAAAAAAAAAAAAAAAAAGCTTTAAAAAGTTTTTACCTCCAAATATTATCCTGCTCTGGCAGCAAAAAACAGTAGCCAAAGCACCCTGAGGGAAGGATTCTTGTTCCAGGAGGAATGTTTTTGTCACAACAGGAAACCCTTTGAGGGCAAAAGTCATATTTATTTTCTTATTTTTCCTCTATTACCCAGCAGAGTGCTAGACCCAGCAGAGCCACTCAATAAACATCTATTGACTATTCATGAATAAATGAGTAAAAAAAAAAAATCAATCGCAATTAAAGAGGCCCAGATTTGTGAGAAGATCAATATCATTTGTCCTTTGCTTCATCATTATTCTATACACTGAGCGATACCTTAAATCACCTTCCATGTACTCTCAGTACAAATAAAGCTATTTAATCAGAAGGAAGTCACTATTGCCATCTTTAAATTCCTTGTTTTTTGACAAATCTATTTTGATGAAAATATTATTGATATTTGAGAAAAATATATCTTTAGTCATAAAAAATTGAAACTACAATGTAGATATTGCCACTTCGATAAGCATTTTAAAGTATCAAATGCCTACTTCTAATGTGTAGAACCTAATACCTATCATGATTTTGCATGTCTGCAAACTCATAGATGGAAAAGAAACATGTGTTATTAGATTTGAATGGGATATTTCAAAAGAAAATCTAGTGTCTCAAACCATTTCACTTATTAGTATGAAATATCTCTGTTAAAACATGAATAAGATAAATTTGTATTACTTCTCATTTCATTTTCTTTTATTTTGTGAGAATAAAATTGAAAACATGGCATATTCCCTTTGTAAGTATCAAATATTCTTATAAAACTAATCAAACATAAATGATTAAAATCAAGTAACATGATTTCTAATTCACCAAGGAAAGTTTTACTATGTCAAGCATATTTATTTAAAAAAACATGTTATTTATTTATTTTTAGAAAGAGAGAAGGGAGGGAGAGAAACATCAATGTGGGGTTGCCTCTTGCATGCCCCCAGCTGGAGACCTGGCCAGCAACTCAGGCATGTGCCCTGACTGGGAATCGAACCAGCGACAGCTTCTGTTCACAGGCTAGTGCTCATTCCACCAAGCGACACCAGTCAGGGCAAGCAGATTTATTTAAAAATTGTGATAATAACACTAAAACGTTAGTAGTAATAATAATAATATTATAATAAAAGCAACAAATTTTTAACCTCCTCTATATTGAACATTATGTTAAGTTCATTAAATATATTCTATCCATATCTAAAAATAATTCTAGAATTGTAATATGAATTTCAATTTTATAGGTGATAACATTGAGAACATTAGTGTTAGTTGACTTGTCCATGTGTCAAAACAGAATTTCAAATAAATTGTATCTAATTCCAAAATATTCTGTTTCTTATATGTCATGTGGTATCTCTAAGGGCAAATAAAGTCTTGTTCAGATTTTGCATTGGCTTATTTTCTTTGTGTTAATAGAGCTTAACCTTTTTGAGCTTAAATTCTATTTTCCCTTCTTATTCAATTTTAGTATTGTAAAATACTAAATAAATTATTTTATGGTCTAACCTCAGTCAGCAATTTTTCAGTTTCTTTTATTTTAAATTTAGATAAATTCATATTATAAAATTCAAATCTCAAAGTATAAAGTTTAGTGTTTTTTAGGGTATTCACAATGTTGTGCAATTAGATGCAGAATATTTTCATCAATCCAAAATAAATTCTGTAACTATTAGCAGTCAATACAAATTCCACATTTCCCCATCCTCTGGCAACTATTAATCTACTTTGTGTCTTTATAAATGTGTATATTCTGGACACTTTATAAATATAATCATATAATATACATTTTGTGTTTGTGTCTGGCTTCTTTCAATAAGCATAAAGTTTACAAATGTTATGCATGTTGTTGCATGTATTAGTAGGTAGTTCATTGTTTTTTTATGACTAAATAATATTCCATTGCACGGATATACTATAGTTTGTTTTTGTATTTGTTGGTTTATAGACATTTGAGTGATTTCTACATTTTGTCTTGTGAACAAAATGCTAATGACATTAAAATATTTATTTTTTCTGTGTAGGCTCATTTCTGAATTCCATTAGGATTTGGCTGAATTATATGGAATTCTATGTTTGATATACTGAGAAATAACCAAATTGTCTTTTTTTTGTCTTGTTTTGTTTTTGCTTTGGTGCTATATTTAAGAAATTATTGCCTAGTTCAAGGTCATGATCATCTCTGTCTGGTCAACTAATTTTTGAAAAGATTCCAAGACAACTGAATAATGTATAACAGTAGAGTATCTCAATTAACCTAACTTTACGTTTACTAATTCTTTCTTATGCCAGATCAAACTTGCTGTTGAACACTTGTGGTTATTTTTTCATTTCAGTTTTGTACTTATTACTTACAGAGTGATCACTTATTATTATTTTTTATTAATTTATTTTTATTGGTATTTTCTATTTGGTGAGACTTATTAATCTTTTTTTTTCTTTTTTAGTTCTTTAGACATAGTTTCCTTTAGTTCTTTGACTGCATTTCAAATAGTAAATTTAAAGTCTCTGTCTAATAAGTACAATTTCCTCAGGGATGGTTTAGTTGACTAAGTTTTGGGGTCTTATATTCTTATTTTTTTACATGACTGATAACTTTTTGCTAAAAGCTGGACACCTTTAATAATATAATATGGTGACTTTGAGAAACAGATTTACTCATCCACTCGAGTTTTTGTTGTAATAGCTCATTATTGTTGTTTTTGTTGTTGCTGCAGCTATTTAACAATTTTCCTGAAAAATTCTATGAGGTCTGTATTCTTCATCATCTGTGGTACTAACATCTCTGGTCTGTTGGCTTAGTGGTGAGCTAACACTGGGGAACACAATTTTCTTTGAGTTAGATTTGATACTTGTTTTTGACTAACTTTTAGATTCTTAATCCAAAAATGACCACAGTTTTTCTCTAACACATCAAGTTTTTAAGGTACAGGATACCCTTGCTTTGTCCCAAAAATCATACAAAATGTACATACAAAGGAAAAGAAAGAAAAAATGATCTGAATATACTGTTTATTTAGTTATTTTATTCAAACAAAGACTATATATTGTTACTGTAAGTCAAATTGTGTACAAGGAGTAAAGTTCTGCTACCAAATGTACACATTAAAGTATTTTATCTTTTCAAATGACAGGCTAGGGAATGCCAAAGTGAGATACTTGAAACAGTCTCCTTCAGTTGGCAAAGCTTTAACAAACTGTTTCATGAGACTCAGTTTTCTGTGCAGAGGTGGGAATATAATGTTCTTTCTGTCAACAAGTGGCTCATGTAGAATGTTTGGATGACCAGGTTGAGGTCAGATCTTGGAGGCCAATTTGACTCCACCCAAAGCTCTGCTGTCCCACATACACAGAAAACAGGGATATTTGGTGTATCCGTGTTGCTGACCAAGAAGGAAGCAGACCATTTGAAGGTCAACACAGATGATCCAATTGTGCTTGTGATATTGCAACAGATCAATGACTCTCTTTATGTCTTCATATTCTTCATGAAAACAAACTGAATGGCCATTTGGGACTGCACCAAATAAATTGCCATTGTGGAGGAGGACACACTTCAAGCTCTGGTTTGAGCTATCAATGAACAATTGCCACTCAGTTGTGTTATAGATTGGAATTCCCAATTTCTTCATTAAGCCATGTATGTTATGGCAATACACAAAGCCACCATCACTTTGAAAGTACTGCAGAAATGCACTTTCTCTTGATCAAAAGTAGGATACCTTCACTACTTTTTTAAGCAAGTTTATCTTGTGCAGTTTTGATACTAGGAGTTCTGAAGTCTTTTTTGCATAGTCCCAAATCTTGTTCCAAGTCATTTGTCTCATGCTGATCAAATCCCTTACAAACTGAGTCATCTTCAATTTCAAAATCTTCACCATTGCTGTCAATTAGTTCTTCACCATACTCATGTTTTTTGAAAGAGGGCAGTTCACTGAAAACTGGCACTGAGATTTCAGCTGAATGAGGAACTGGGCATATAGCTGATGGTAGACTAGGATACTCTATTTTACATTTATTTTTCTTGTTATATCCTGAAGTTTTCACTATATAAAAATAACAGTCACTTGAATAATCTCTGGTCTCTCACCAAAGCATAGGTATACCAAATGGCAATTTATCACATGTTCCCTTTGTCCATATCCATAAACTTTTGACACACTGCTTGCACACCTTTTGAGAGGTCCAAGACATCTTGGTCACCAAGTTTTTTTTTAAATATGCAAAATAGGTTTGCCTGACAAATACGCTGATGTTTGTCCTTTGACTTGGAATGGTGAAACTGCCACAGATATAACAAAACGAATCAGAGTTATTTAGGCACTTTCGACAAGAAATAGCAGAGGCAGACATGATCTGAAGGAAAAAAAACAAGTACATATGTAAATAAAAAAAAAATTCTGTTAACTCCTCGTATACAGACAAGAACTCAGACTGCACTTCGGAATACGATTCACTATATAGAGCAGCACACATCTCACCACATTGTTTCATGTGTAACTGAATAGTCTAGACAAATATGAAGCTGTCGCTGGTCTCCAAGGTCATGCCCCACGCCTCCCCACTCAAGAAGGTTTGCTCTCAGCCAATAGGAGAGCACCAGCACTTCCCTTTATCCAGGTTCAATCCAGCCTAGAGTGGTCTCATTAAGATAAGTTGTCAAAAAAAAAAAAAAAAAGATAAGCTGTACAACTTCCAGCCAAGATGGAGGCATAGACAGATAGGCTTCATCTCCCTCCACAACTAAGAAGGAATACAACTACCTTAAAACTAGAAACAACCAGAAGTTCCAGAAAATCAAACTGCAATGAAGTTCAGCAAAGAAAAATATAAAGAAGAAATACTGATCCAGACAGATAGAAGAGGAGGTGCTGTGGTGGAGAGGATGTGGTGTGGTGACAGCAGCAGCGGTGGTGGCAGTGGCAGGCCAGCAGAAAGTGCAGTCACACATTTTAAAAAGTCAGGAGAGACACCTGGGGAGCATTCCCAGCTCCTCACCGGACCTCACAGCCCACGGTCCCAGCACCAGGGAAAATCAAGCCTCATTCCTTCTGACTGTGCAGAGCAGTAGGGATTGGGGTGGAGGCAGAAACTGCATGTCTCAGCAGTGTCCACTTGTTTAAAGGGCCCCCACAGTCCTAGAATATCCACAGACCCACCCACTCTGGGAACGATGGCCAGGGTAGCAGCTAGAGGGGTGCCAGTCCTGTGTGGAAGTGGTAGAGGTGCCTGGAAAAGGGCGGGTACTGGGCAGGCGGCATTGTTCCCTCTCGGACCCCTCCCCCACATACAGCACCACAACGTGATGAAACAGGATGCTTTGTACTGATGAATCCCTAAGGCTCCACCGCCTTACAATGTAACAGGAGCAACAGCTCTACCTGGGACTCAGAGGCAAACAGACACAGGAGCCTGTCAGAATGAGTAGACAGAGAAGTATTTCCCAAAAGGGGAAATGGATCAAGGTTCCAGTGCGAGAACTAAGTGACCAGGAGATAGCCAACCTAACATATGCAGAATTCAAAACACTGGTGACATTGATGCTCACAGGCTTGACAAATATGCCTGAGTATGGCTAACACATAAGAGAAGAAGTGAAGGCTATGCTAACTGTAACGAAGAAAAATCCACACAAAACCAATGGTGAAGGGAAGGAAACCAGGGTTCAAATCAATGATTTGGAACAACAGTCAACCAGTGCAGAATGAGGAAGGAAGAATTGAAAAGAACGAGAAAAACTTCCCAAGTTTTGCAAAGGAGATGGACATACAGGTCCGAGAAGCACAGAGTGTCCTGGGAGAGCTGGACCCAGAGGGGACCACACCAGGATGCATCATGACTGAGATGCCAAAGGTGAAAGATAAAGACAGAGTCCTGGGGGAAGCAAGAGAGAGGTGGAGAGTTGCCTACCGGGGAGTGCCTATAGGACTATCAGCTCATTTCTCAGAGGACACTTTACAGGCAGGAAGGGACTGGCAAGCAGTATTCAATGTGATGAAAAGCAACCTACAACCAAGATTACTCTCTCCAGCAAAGCTATCATTTGGAATGGAAGGGCAGATGCAGTGCTTTCCAGACAAGGTGAAGCTAAAGGAGTTCATCATCACCAAGCCATTATTATATGAAATGTCAAAGGAACTTACTTAAGAAAAAGAAGATAAAAACTATGAACATTAAAATGAGAACAAACTCACAACTATCAACAATTGTATGTAAAAAATAAAAACAAAACCCAACTAAGCAAACCAGAATAGGAACAGAATCATAGGTATGGGGATCATTTGGAGGGTTATAAGCTGGAAGTGGGGAGGGGAAGAAATGGGGATATGGAGCAGGGATTAAGAAGCATAATTGGTTGGTACAAAATAGACAGAGGGAAGTTAAGAATAATATAGGAAAGGGTGAAGCCAAAGACTTATATGCACGACCCATGGACATGAACTAAGGGGGCTGGGATTTCTGGAGGGAAGGGAAGTTAAAGTTGGATATATCATAAATCAAACCAAATGTTAAATCAGGCCCCAGATCCAATTGTTATATTTCCCAAAATGCTTCTTAACTATACTACAACTTAGTTATTTGACAATATTATCTACAGAAATTTTAGTCTGATATATTTTAGATGTTTAAAATAAGTGTTCTGAGTTCTATCTGCATCAGCTTAGCTTTAAATGGTATAACTAAACATACAAAGAAATTGTAATTTTTCTTGAGTGTTTTTCCATAAAATAAAGCACCCATAACAGTTTTATATTGACAAGAAAATTTAAAGAAAATGATTGCTCTGTGATTTCTTATTTCTATTCATTGAATGAATAGGCCTTTCTTTCAAACATAAAAATGGCAGATTGCAGCTCCCCAGCATCTCTATTTGGAATCCTAGCTATTCTAAAAATGAACACTGCTGATTTGCATCTATGTTAATTTCCAGCATTTGCTATTCTATTTTAATAGTTGAGTACATTGAAGAACTAGGGAATCACATCATCACTGTAGGTAAGGAAGTTATTTGGCAAAGTAAAAAAAATAAAGATTATCACCTTTATGTAACAAGTGCGCAAACGAAGCTGCAGTGTGTAACTAGCAAGATAAAACCACTTAGTGATATTGGCATCTGAATTACACTCGATAATCGCCTTTTTAATTCCAAACAAATGGTGTATCACAATCTCACTTGAGTCCAAATTACAACTGTTATAAGACTTTTGACTTGAGTGAAACATCCAGGGTTGCCAGGATATTATTGTAGGTGGCTGCCAGGGCAGTCTGCAATAGTTTGTTGAACTCCTGCCTGGCTCCAGTGGCAATCCTGTTCACCTAATGGACTGAAAAAAAAGTCATCCTTTAAATTCAGTAATATTGAGATAATATGTTTTCCTACTCAGCATTGAATTGTGTATTCAGTACATTCACCTAATACAATAGTCAAATCTTACTATTGCTGAACAACCTAGTGCTGCAAAGTTAGCTCAGTTGCAAATGGTTTTCTGTCTTTCTCTCTCTCTCTCTCTTCGATTCAAGAAAGAATAATGCACTCTAAACTGTATTAGTGGCCATATTACCTTCACTTGAACTGCATAGCAACCTAAATGCAGATGGACAACAAATGTGTATATAGAGGGTTCATCAACTTGATTAACTTGGTTCATCCAATGTACTAGAGCATGGTTATTATACTTAAATTTTTCTTATGTTGCCTCTTTTCTTGGTGCATTTGGAAGAACTTAAAGAAAGTTTAGTAACTCTTTTGGAAAGATATGTATAAACATATATTTAAGTAACCAAGAGTGGTATAATATTTTTCATAAATATGAGTGTGTTTGTGGTAAACATGTATATGTAGGCATTTCCATGTCTGTTAGACTGTTGGTATTTATGAATTTTAATTTTTAATATTATTTATTTATTCTAGAAATGGTTATTGATTATCAACCTTGAATACACAGTGTTCTTTACATAAACCCATAGTGATAAACAAGATTATGTTCCTAATTTCCTCAAATTTATAATCTGGTGGAGGTAGAAAGAAACTATTAGTTTCTTATAGCTTCTATAACAAGTTACCAAATACTTAGTTGCTTAAAACAACACAAATTTATTATCTTGTAGTTTTGGAGGTTGGAAATCTAAAATCAAGAGAGAACTATGTTCTTTCTGGAAGCTTCAGAAGAGAACTTATTTCCTTACCTTTTTCAGCTTTCAGAGTTCACTTGCATCCCTCAGTAAGAAGTCTTTGAATTATTCCAACCTCTTCCTTCCGTTATCAGATTGGGACCTCCTCAAATCCTCCCGCCTCCCTTTCAGGGACCCTCCTGATTATTTTGGAACCACCTGGATGGTCCAGGGAACTCCCATCACCACAAAATCCTTAATTTAATCATATTTGGGGAGTTCTTCCCATGATATAAGGTAATAGGTTCTGGAGATTAGGGCATGGATGTCTCGGGGGATTGGGAAGGTAACTTTATTCACCATGTCACAGTAAGCAAGGTAAATTTTTGAAATACACAATGATATCAGGTATTGATTAATGCTATGAATAAAAAATAAGCAAAGTAAGGCGATATTGAGTAGTAGCAGCCAGTAAAGATATAACAATCAGAGACACGAAGAAGGGATATTAAATAGAAACTTGAATGAAGCAAGGGAGGGGAGCAATAGAAGATCTGGCAAAAGCACTTTCATCAGAATGAGTGGCATGCAGGGGTCTTAAAGTTGGCACAAATTTGACATGTACATGATCAGCAGGAGCTCACTGAGGTAGGTAGAAATCAGATAAGTATCTCTTTGTAGGTCATGGTAAAAACAATTATTCTTTAATGACTCTCTGTATCCATCACATGCAGTGATACAATTCTGAACTGTGTTTACTGCTATGAGGCTTATGGGCAGAAATGAACCATTGAGCTTGTGTGAAAGATTAACTAACAACCCAGCATGCTATCTATTGTTCTCCACTTCCATACAGGAGAAAACACTCCAGAAGTGGTAAATCCTATTTTTTGTTAGATTAGTGCATGAAGAAAGTCATGCTCTATTTATGTGGACAGAAAAGGCAAAAGACTAAAATTATATAACATGAGATGGTTTCTTAGCCAGAAAACATAAATTTGAGTTAATGTTAAGAAGACTGAATTCACTAGTGACTCAAATTTATGACTTGAAGAAGGCTAACATACTCCCTATTTATTGAAACTATTTCAGCTAGTTCTCAGACACTGCAAATTGTTAAGCAGGTGAGAGCTAAAACATTAGAGAAAGTTGAGCATTGGTTAACTTATTGAATACGGAAAAGACACACATTATTTCAGTCTTCAGTTCTTGCCATAGTATATCAATCAAAAAGTTCCAGCTATTCCTTCTTTCTAAATATCTTTAAATTTATTCTTTTTTCTCCATTACCACTGTGTGGTTTGTAAGACACCAGCATCTCTCACCTGTTTATTACATTGGTGTCTTACTCAGTTTTTTTTTTTTTTTCCTGTTATACTTCCAACAGCCCAACTTATTTGCCATACTCTGAACACAGTGATCTCTTATTTTTTAAAAATTAAAATATATAATTTAATTCCCTTCCTTAAAACTTTTTAGTGCTTTCTTAATAAAGTTAACTCCTGCAAGGAGCTATGAGATCAAGTTTTTGTCTTCTCAACACTCTCTGATTATAATTTCAAGCAAATAGGTTTTCTCTCTGCCCTGTGCCTTTAGAAAAGCTGTTTTTTCTTCTTCAAGGCTGACTGCTCCTGACTCCAATTAACAATTGCTAGTCACCCTTCAGATCTCAACTCACGTATGACTTTCTCAAAGAAGCCCATTCTAGAAGAGATATCACTGTAATGTGTTTTAATATCTGTATACACCTTCAGTGCTGTTTTCACAACTACTAATTACGAGATTTACAAGATTTTTAATAACTTGTCTGCATCATTATCAATCACAAGACTATGATTCTTGAATATAAATCCAAAGGCTGTCATATTCACCAGTGTCTTCAAGAATTTAAATGCCATGAGAACCAGGAAGGAGTCTATTTTGCTTAATACTATGTTTCCTGCTTCAAGCACATAGTCTTCCCATAGTAAGCACTGAGAGAAGATTTGATGAATAATAAATAAAAAGTGAAAGAAGGCGACATGCCTAATCTGAAACACTCTGGGTCATTAATCTATTATCTGTCCATGAAAATGAGGTAGGAAGCTGTTGGCTATCTTTTAAGTATTCTCCCGACTCCCCAGTTTTTATATGAGGACTCTGCTTTCAATTCTCAAGGCTTGTATTAGATGAAGAGCTGTGTGCAAACGTTTGCCTGATGTTGTCATTTGTATAAAGAAAAGCCTTGTTCTTTGAGATGGATCATTTATAAAATATATTTTGTGCTCAAGTTTGGAGGTATATATATATATTTCACAATAGATGTTCATTCACATAGATATCATGAAATTTTAAGTTGAATCATGTTATATAATTTCAAGACCTAAAAATACAAAGAGATACATAACAAGCTTATTAATACACTAGAGAAAATGTGGTTGCTTAATTTTGGTTTAACCCTTAAAAAAACAAAATCTTTCACAGGTAGAATAACATAAAGAGAAATATATGTATCCAATATCAACATAATCAATAAAAAGAAAATGACACATCTAAAAAATATGCCTTTCTCTAGCTGCTGGCTACAAGTGAGTACAGGAGCGATGTATTAATGAATCCTTGTAATGGCAAGGCACACAGCATGCACATGCACAGGATATATATTTCCTGAATGTATGGAATCCTGATTCAAAGCATTGACTAAAACCAAAATGTAGATTAGTTGTCCTAATGCTAGTGAGTTTTCTGGTGAGACACGAATAATCGGTCCATGTTCCTTTCTTGTCACCAGTCTTGGATTAGTAAAAGGAATTGTTCTTTCTTATTCCTCAGTTCTTTGCTATTCAGAGTGCCGTGCCTTCGTTACAGATTACTGCTTGGTGTCTTAGATCTTTAAACTGTTTTATACATTAGCTTTTTATAGAGAAGGCAGAGACAATCATCCTATCTGATATTTCTGATATTTTTCTGTACACCCCATGTTGAAACACTGTTATACCTCCATATAAATGTGTGCTCTGAAGTAAACTTTGCAGATAAAAATTTTTTTTTATATTTTTCTATATTATTTTTCTTAAAGTGTTGGATATGTTTTTATGCAACAAACACATTCATGAAAGTATGTTTGAGACTGTAAAATTACTCTTTATTCTATATCTTTTAGGAAATCACCCTTTAGTTTTAAGTGTATAGTTTGGGTAGAATAATATTAACATTTTTTTAAAGTTTCTTGTGAACGTCATGTAACCAAATAAGAATGATGTAGTTTTCTTCCCGAGTGAAACTGAAAACCCTAGGTATCATACTCTAATTTTTGAAATCACCTAGATGTAAATGGGGGATAAGTAAGAAGGTAGTCTTTAAATGGGATGGTTTAGTGAGGCTGTCTAATTATTGTAAATAAATGGGGGATATGTATATTTAAATAAAGAATTAGTATATTGATATTAAGAGATATAAATATCTCTTCTTTTAAAAGCAATAGTCATTTTATTCTATTTTGAAATGACTAATTTTTATTGAGTATTTATCACGTGCCAGGCACTTTATGGGTATCTTATATACATTGTTCCTTTGGTTTCCAAAAACAACTAATTGGGTGAGCAGTATTATTCCCTTTGTGGAGATTTTAAAAAAAGAAAAGCAAAAAATGAGGCACAAAAATTTAGAAATCCTCTTCTAAGTAAATCCTCACAACAAAGATATCTAAGCCAGATTGAATTTTACTCCAAAGTTTTGTTCTTAGAACTTGATTAAATTTTTCCTATAAATCTGTGTATTTGAGAAGACTATGTATTCATCAAGGGTACAAGTAAGACACGGTCAGTCTATAAAACAAATATTTGTTATGCTGTGTGGATGGGGCACACATATATGTAAGTACTCTCTTTGAGCTGTTTATCAGATACCCTTGGGGGATAGACATGCAAATAGATCAAAGGAAGGCAATGAAAAAGATACACAACAGAGGGTTGTGGCATCAATGAAAATGGAGCCACCAACTCTTCACACACTCGGAAAAAGACTCTGCAGAACTGATATCCTGTGAGCTGATCTTGGTGGCTAACTAAATCTTTTCAGGTTGAGGAAAGGGTATTGAGCTTTGAAAATGGAAGAAATACTTTGCTGATAGAGTTCAAGGGTAAAGACACATTATATCAACTTACTTATATGAGTTCTGCACAATTAAAAAAATAACCTAACAGATATAGAATAATACATTAGTTTTGTTTAATTTTCCCACCCAGCAAAAGAAAGCCTAGTGAGACAGTTTAGCTTTTACTTTCAAGACCAAGTGCAGCTTTTAACTCCAAGACCACGTTGCTCCGAGTCAACACTACTCTCCATTGTATTTCCCACTCAAAATGTGCAAACATTTTATATGTGTTCCATACAATTTACTTGAAGCTATGCAGTGAGCTCAAAGAATGGTCTCAATGCAGTTCACACAGTAAATTAACCATGTAACAATGTTCCACACATGAATAATATGAATCTCTTCTGATTATTGAAAATATCAAAAAGTAATTAAGTCTAATATAAGTATTTTTTCTTGAATTTTATAAATAAAAAAGCCTAGTCCAAAATCATTAGGGTTAGTTCAAAGGAATCTTAAACCAAATATTTTTATAGCCAGTTTCTTATTCTTTTCCATTTCCAACAAGTGAAGTTTTACCCTGCTGCTTAGGGAAGAGTCAGGGTCCTTTTAGCAACTGCAACATCATCTGCCTTCTACCAAAGTAAGTGTAATCCTTCAGGTCCTTTAAAGTTGAACCAGATTAACACCAAATTTCTCAAACGTCCTATTCATAACATTCAGATAATATTAAACACGTGAAATTGAAAAAAATATAAAAATATCCCAGCACCTAAAGCTGTATTAAAAGCAAAAGTATGCTCTAGAACCCAGACTGATTTTCATAGAATCCAGGCCCATTTATTGTTTTCTAAGACAGTAGCAGAGACTCAGAGGCATCTTAAAACAGAAAACAGAGGAAGCCAGCATGAGGGAAAAATAACAATCTTCTTAGACTTATTCTTTGGGAAATCTGACATTTGGGGGATTAATGATGCCACTGCAATTTCCATCTCTGAAAAAAAAAATATCTGCCTATACATACAGCGTCCTTACTCAGCTAAGGGAATTTATCATACTCTCTGCATAGAAATTTCAAAATTTGATCAATGTCAGGTTACATTACCGCAGCATCATTGAGACTGATTTTCATGTCCATGTCACACATTAAGTATATACATTTTCTTTTCAAGATCTGTGCTTTGAACTTCTTGGGCTTCCATGGGTTGGTCTCTCTCTCTCTTGCCCTCCTTCTCTGCCCCCCATGCCCACCCCTCCACACCCCTACCCTCTCTGTTTCCTGCTCTGTCCCTGGATGTTTTTCACCCAGATAATCACCGAACAGATATTTGAGTGAAGCTGCTCCTGGTGCCTCTGAAGGCCTGTACCTAGGACAGGAGTGAGGAGAAACCCTGTGTAGTTCTCTCTCCAGACTCTGTTCATCATCTAAATCTTGAATTTTCTAGGCTTTGAATAATATGTGCTTCAGTGGCAGCAGAAATCTTTTATTCTGCCACATTGTCCCTGATAGCAGTGGGTCATTCCTGTGGTATCTTATCCATCTCTTTAGTTGTTTTCCTACTTTCAGCCAAGCACAATTTATTAACACTTATACCTTAATTATTTAATTTGTCTCTTTTTTTGCTACTGTATTCTGCACACCTGCCCTTGGCCAGACCTTTCATTTTCCTCCTGCTCCATACGTATCATCTCTCCCTCCCTTGCCTCAGCTTTCAGCACACTCCAGATTAGGAGGCTAAATTCCAGACTATGTAGGTGCTATCACCTGTTTACTTTTCGTACTCTGTCTTCTTTTCTGCATTATGAAAGTGGGGTTTGGGGGCACATTATCACTTCTCCCTTGCTTTTCCCCATGATCCTAAATCCCTTCATTCTAAGGGCAGTGTTAAAAAGTATGTGAGGTCTGGGCCACTTTCAGAGATTGGGGAGTTATAAATCTCTCCTATTTTTCATTTCTACTACTCCTATGGAGTTGAGAGTGTATTGCAGATACACCTTTTGTACTTTTAATTTTGATTATTTTCTTATTTCCTTGGATGTGGAATGTTCTCTATTCTTTTAAAGGTAGGGTGGAGTTTAAAAGAAGAAAGTAGAATAACAATACTTTTATATAATACCCAAACTTATTATGACTCATTTAAAAGCTACCCTGTATATAAACATTTATGTAAATTTTCCTTGGAAAGTAAAGGGGAATTTTGATATGCTATTAACACCTAGGTTATAGTCCTAACCCTTATACTTACTATGCTTTTGACCTTTCCTAAATAACTTAATCTCTTTGAGATGTCTCTTCTCCAAATTTAATGAACAAAAAAAGAAAAAAAGAGAGAGAGAGAAAATAAATAAATAAAACTTGTCTTATCTATCATAATACAAACTATTTTTAAAAATTGAAAGTGCTATGCCTATAAAATTTTGGATGCTACTATATATTTTATATGTTTGGATTTTCATGCATTTAATTTTCAAAAGTATGATACAAATATCTAATTTCACCTTATTTTTATTTTAAGACTATTTATTTTGGTATAGCCTATAGATATTGACAAAGAAGTGTCTTTAAATTTTGCAATAATTCTGGTAGGTAGATATTGTTAACTTTAAACAGGTTTAAAAGAGGTAAATCACTAGTTTATGGTCCATACTTCCAAGTGCAAAAAAACAAATGTTGCTCAAAGCTTGGTCTAGATATATATATATATTTTAGTGAAAAGAAAAAGAACTATTTATTTAACAGTTAAATAGATTTAGGTTATTTGGGGATTTCTGCTGTTGAGTCTTATGTTCTTTAAAACACCCACAAACACACAGTTCTGCCACCCCCTACCAAACCGGACCAGCCCCAGAAAAGTCGGAAACACTGTTTTCCTACTTCCTAGGCACAGTTCAGCTTCACCAGTAGCTGCCAATCACTCAGTTCTGATTGGGGAGGTCCTTTCTGTGCTGTGGTGCCCTCCAGCTCTCAATGCAGAACCGCATGGAATCTCAATCTCCTTGTAAACTGCCTTCTTCCTGCAAACCGCATGGATCTCCTCTCCTTCTCAAAACTGCATGGCGAGAGCCTCTTAAAGTGGCCTGGAGAACCTTCTCAAAACCGCATGGAGAACTCAGCTTCTTTAATCTGCATGGAGAAGGCCCCTTCACCAAGCTGCATGGAGGGGGCGCGCGCGAGAGAGAGAGAGCGAGAGCGAGTGAGAGAGAGAGGGAGAGCGCGAGACTTCGCAAGAGAGAGAGAGAGAGAGAGAGAGCCAGAGAGAGCGTGAGACCCAGCTAAAATGTCCGCAGCTGCTTATATATCCCTGACTGTGTCCTCTGATGCAGTGGGTGTTGGAGCCAGTTCTAGATATATTTTTAATGCATATTAACTAAAATGTGCTTTTTTCTTTTATAGACAAATTAGGATATGTCTAGTTCTTAATCAGATAACATGCTGGTAGATAATAGTCTAGCCAGGAGTTAGGAGAAAGAAAAATACTAAAAGGAGTAGCATTCTAAAGTCTCTTAAATGCAAGAGTCAATGTAAAGGAAAAACAGACTCTAAAGTCGAGTCTTTTAAGATATAAAAAAAATGTGACTTGAAAAATACAGGACATGATCAAAATAATAGTTTCTTAGAATCTCTAGAGTCACAAGGCTAATTCAGACATAGAGCATGGAATTTCTGAAGGTCTCATTTAAATATTTTTAAAATAATTATTTGAATAAATTTAACTGACATTGATTTGTATAACTCACATTTATATTCAAGCTTTTAAAGGAAATAGCTGCTATTTATATCATTGAAAAAATATTACTTAAGAAGTAATTTGGGCATGCTTTCTCATTACAGATAAGAGCTACAAAAAATGGAGTGAAAATTAAAGTAATTATACTTGAAAAGTAGTAAAGTTAATTTGTATTACTTGAACATTAAACTGCTTTAAAAATATTTTTAAATGTTTATATTGTAAAATTTATATTTTACATGTACATATTTAAATATACATGTAAACATATATTTGTATATGTAAAATATATAAATATAAATATATATCAACTTTTTAGTGAACATATAAGTGAGATTAGAAATGCAAAGAATAACTTTCTATATTTTTCTTTACATATGTAAGGTTTTCTATTTGTCAACTTTCAACTAAGCAGAAAATACCAAGAGACAATTTAGATATCCAGATTATGTCAGCTGTTGCTATATAGTTCTTTCTGTTTATGAAGAAATCATATTATCAGCCATCTTTTAGAATTTAATATTTTTTAACTAGAGAATCTTTTCTATGTTGAAGGAAAATACTGAATTACGCATAGCTGATTTCAGCTCTGTTTACTGTTTTCCTACAATTTTCTAATTTCTTTACCAATTGATGCTTATAAGAAAAACATAGCTAGAATTTTTATATACCAGTTGAATTAAAAGTAGAAATAAATTTCTAAATTTATTCATTTATGTCCATATGCCCTAGTAAATGTACATTCTTGATTTACTTACTAATTAATTTTTGTCAGCAATTATATTTACTTTCACTCTAAATGCTTATTATTTGAATACCCTGATTTGACAATTTCCTAACAAAAAGTGTTTATTTTAAAATTTCCTTTAGAAATTAGACAGTAAAGACATTTATAATCTGTCAGTTTGCTAATTGCTTTAGTATTTTATACTGTGTATAATATGAATGATAAGTATGTAATATTCATTAGCCTTAAGATATATATCAGCACAGCAAAGTTAAGTCAGGTTTTGAAGATCAAAATAACACTAAATATCATTGTGATTTTACTGCTCCTCCTTTTGTCCTTCTAATAATAGTGTTATGGTCAAATGAGTAGCAGAGGGAGACATGTCTCACCCACTCACTCAGCAGTCTTGTACCCAATGCCATAATATTGTCAGGTGTTCCAACATCACAAGAAAAACTGTGTTAGCACAGTTAGAGGAAGTTCTTGGAATTCTATGTGTCCTTTCCACTATCTGGGAAGGAAAGCCTTTGAAACTGTATTTACATATGAAGGCCCAAAAGACAGGAAAAGGCTCACCTATAGTGCTCAAAGGAAGAAGCTCATTAGCAACTTTGTGTGGGGGATGGATGGCATTGACTCAGAAGACTGTGATCCTCCCCCCCCCCCCCAACACACACACACTATGCCCTGAAAACAGAGGCAATAAAATCCAGGCAGAAAGCAGTCTCAGGGATAACAAAGAAGTAATAAAGGAGATAGTAATCCTCTTACACCAGGCGGACCTTCACACAGGATATTCAAAACTTTGTTAGTAATTTACCGTTATCCTGTTTGATTTAGCAGAAATGTCATGCTTGCCAAAATTCCTGCACATAAGCTACTAAATAAAACTGGGCTCTAGGGAAGGATTGGGACTATTTCTCCTCTATGAGATTGCTCACCCTTTGCTCCCCAGAAAAGGCAGATAGTTGCTGTGTCATTTTCATCCACGCTGCGGTTCCTGCCGGTCAAGGAACCCCTCACTTTTGGGTATCCATGCACCAGTCCTAGAAAATTGGTACCACCTTTACCTGTCAATCAAAATGTAACTACCTCACCCCAATCTCACCAACCATATAAATCCTCGGAACAAAATAGTCTGTCTCTTGCCTCTCTTGGCTCTCTTGGCCTTCTGACCTCAATGCCTCTGGCCACCCTACGGTGAGGTAGCCACCCAGACCTTTGGCCACCCTTGCTTTTGCTCTCCCATTCACTAAAATTTTGCATGCATGCCAAAGGGCTCACTGATCTGTAATTCTTTACTGTACTGGCAAGAAGAACTAGGGTGTCTCTAATAATAATAAAATTCTTTTTTATACATGTTGACATTATGAGTCTTCCTATCTTGTTTCTTCAAGTCTGTTCCATGGCCCCTGAGTAGTTCAAATTATTGAAAAGTAATAAGAAAATCAACTTTTTATATGGCACATGGTGTGAGAGCAGACTCTGAGGCACTTGTGGCAGAGTAGTGAGTATCATGGTTAGTGGGAACGGCAACTTAGTTTTACCAAAAGAACACTTGTCATATGACAGTGTTTTTGTTTGAATTTTATTCTTTTTAATTGCATTTTCTTTTACATTAAGTTTAATATATTTTTTCTAGTTGAATGAAAGTTATTTGCAGAAAGAGGTTATATTTAGTGTGTTTGTTAGATACTTACTTGGAGCATTTTTTGATTCACATATCTCAAATAACTTATTTAGCACTACAATAACATATTTTTTTCTTACTCTGAACATGTAATTGTACTCTGTTAATTAATACCATGTAATCATGTGTTAAAAGATACCAGGACTTGCTTATTATAAGTTAATGTTTTATATCATTTATAAATAAACAATCATTGTTTCTCTAGTAAGATTGCATTAAAGATTTTTTTTTTTAATTCATAGGGGTCATGCTAATCTTCTTTGTGTTGTTCCAGTTTTAGTATATGTGTTGCCAAAACAAGCACTAAAGTATTTTCTTTATGATAATAAAGGTATTTTATAAATATTTGAAAATGGACTTTAAAAACAAAATAAATGATTGACCTTAGAGATTTTATAATACAATATATTATAGTCATTTAAAAAATATAAAGTAAATACATTATATTTGGAAACTTTTCTTGGGATATTTATAAATTGTCTGAAGCTATTTTGACCCAAGTTAATAACTACTGCCTCAGTATACAATGGATGATCCCAAATTAGTGAAGACAATCCTGCTCACCTATTTATCAAATTTCTGTCAAGCAATCAGATAATCATAAAAGAAATTTAAGTCCTCCTAAAAGGGAAATAGATTATCATTTTGAACCTATCCCTTGCCATCTGGAAACCCTCATTGTAATATCAGTTATTATAATGTTTAAAGAACTTTCTAATTTTCACTTTACAAGTCATCCTGTAAAGTAATTGCCCCTAATCTTCACATCAGTTTTGAATTTGAAAGCTCTCAGTTCACAGATTATCCTTTTTTTTTTCAGGTTTATTTTATTTTATTTATCTGTTTTTAGAGAGAGGGGAAAGGAGAAAGAGAGGAAGAGAAACATCAATGTGTGGGTTGCCTCTCACGTGCCCCCAACTGGGGACCTGGCATGCAACCTAGTCATGTGCCCGGGCTGGGAATTGAACCAACGACACTTGATTCACAGGCCGATGCTCAATCCACTGAGCCACAGCAGCCAGGGCTTCAGACTATTCTTAAATGCACAATAAACTCTTACTAAATACTATATTATTGATCTGAATATTTTAATTTTATTTTAGGAGTTTTAACTATATCACCCATTATACGATATAAAAATGATATGGAAAAAGAAACACATACAATTGTTTAAGCATACATTTCATATCTATGGCAGATCTGAGTTTAACCTATGAGCCAGAAACTATTTTAATTTTGATCACAAGTAACAATGAAGAGGATAAACTATGCTAAGTGAAATTAAATGGAAAAAGTTAAGAACCATATGATTTCATTGATACGTGAGGTATAAAACTGAAAACAACAAATGAACAAAGAAAAACAAACAAAAACTCAGAGATACAGACACAACAGTATGTTGGTTATAAAAGAGGAAAGGGGCTAGTGGTTAGTAGTTGAGTATAAAGGGATCAAGTATGTGGTGACAGAAGAGGATTTGGCTTTGAGTGGTAACACACAATGCAATAGGCAGATGACATACTACAGAATTATACACTTGAAACCTATGCAATCATATTAACCAATGTCAGCTCAGTAAACATTTTAAAAAGTTGCTCAATTTTATAAAAAGTAAAGAAAACTAATTTTTAAGATAGAAAATAAAATTAATGAAATGGAAATCTAAATCCATGACTCAAAAGCCAGTTAACACAATTATATTTAAATTGTTAAACTTAAAATTTGACAACTGAATATTTTAAGTACAATAAATTATTTAAGATAGTGACTTTTTAAAAATGTACATATAATTTTTTAAAAATATTGTCAGAAATATTTTATATATTTAGCTAACTGTTAACATTTTAAGAATTCTAAGTACCAAAAAAGGGAGCTAGTTATTATTAATAGTCTTCCTTAGTTATTAGTTGTGTATTTTGAGCAAATATTAGTTATTTTAATCTCTATGCACTTAGTCTTGATCACGTCTAAACTTGTGTATCTAAAATTAACTGTTTTAGAAATACAAAACTATAATCTCATTTTAGTGAAATATGAAAAGCTAAAACTAGAAGAGTTGAAATATTAGAACAGAGAGTAGAAAGGTGGTTTCCAGGGGTTGGGGCCTGGAGGAAGTGGGGAGCTATTGGTCAAAAGTTAAAGCCTTTCAGTTTTAAGTGATTGATTTTGAGAATATAATGCACAGCATAACTATTACAGTTAATAATACTGTATTTTACACTTGAAATTTGCTATAAGTGTAAATCCTAAGGAAAATGGATTCAGTCAGGCTCCCTCACCCAGATGTCCGGGTATGAGCAGCTTAGATATAATAATTAGAGACTCGCGCGTTCAGAGCACTCGCCATTATGTAACCAATGATGTCATATTTTGGCAAGCAGCAGGCTTTATCTATGCATAGTATATAGGGAGGGTGGGACCCCCACTGGTGGGAGTGAGTGTCTCAATACCCGGAATAAAGGCGTGTCAGAAATCCCCTCAATTCTGTGTCTTTTCTTCTGGCTGCCAGAATCCAGATTGAACCTGCCAGGCCTCGAACATTTACAGTATCCTAAGTGTTCTCACCAGACGCAAAAATCTACGGTAGCTGTGTGAGGTGATGGGTGTGTTAACTTGATTGCTGTAATCATTTCACAGTGTATAGATATATTAAATCATTATGTCTTGGGCTAAGTGTCGCTGGTTCGATCCTCCAGTCAGGGCACATCAGAGAAGGAAAACTCTGACTCCAAAAAACCTCCACTGCCTTGCAGCATACCTCTTCAGGGGAAAGGCTAAGGGAGTAAACCCCAACAGAAAATCCGGAGCCGGAGTCCCTAAGGCGGTTTGACGTTGTAGTCAACACCGGCAACTCCTGCGGGGCACCTGAAGCCAAGCTGTATTGACTCCGTCTTTCCCTTGGACCCTTCAGCTGCGAAGAGAGGCGGGGTCTGCTGCATGGGCAACAGCAGACCCTCCATATCACCCTGCCCAGGCTCTGTAGCTTCAGCTTCACTGGAGAGGACACTCCAGTGTCATCGCAAGATGTCGATTCAACACGGGAGGAGACAGATACCGTGTCACTCCCGAGTCGGACTGCACAACCATTCTCGGCGGTGCAGATAGACTCTTAAGAAGCTACACCATCGTCTCTCGAGACGGACGGCTGCCGACGACGATGTTGTACAACTTTAAAAAATCATGTTTTACAACATATATCTGGATACAATTTTCATTTGTCAATCATGCCACAATAAAGCTAGAAAAATAAAATAAAATTTTAATAAAGAAAAATGATGTAAAAATGTTAAGGATAACATTGTTCCTAATTTTAATATTAATAAATATATTAAACTCTTTTAGTTTTACCTTGTCTGGGAGCACTTTATCTGCTTTTCCATTCTAAATGATAGCTTTTCTGGAGAGAGTAATGTAGGTTGTGGGTCCTCGTTTTTCATCACTTTGAATACTTCTTGTCAGTCCCTTCTAGTATGCAGAGTTTCTTTTCAGAATTCAACTGACATTCTTATGGGAACTCCACTTTAGCTAACTATCTGCTTTTCTCTTGCTACCTTTAAAATTATATCTTTATCTTTAACCTTTGGCATATTAATTATGATGTGTCTTGTTGTGGTCCTCTTTGGGCCCAGCTTGTTTGGGACTCTCTGTGCTTCCTGGGCTTGTATGTCTATTTCCTTTACCAGATTAAGAACGTTTTCTTTCATTATTTTTTAAAATAAGTTTTCAGTTTCTTGCTTTTCCTCTTCTTCTGGCACCCTTATGATTCAGATGTTGGTACATTTGGAGGTGTCCCAGAGGCTCCTTAGTCTATCCTCATTTTTTTAAAATTATTTTTTCTTCTTGCTGTTCTGATTAAATGTTTTTTTTTTTTTTCTCTTCCTTATGTTCCAAAACATTGATTTGATTCTCAGCCTCATCTCCTCCACTGTTGGATCCTAGATTTTTCTTTAGCTCACTTAATGTAACCTTTATTTCTGCCTGGGTCTTTTTTATGTTGCTGCACTACCCAATAATTTCTTTGAGCATCCTGATAACCAATGTTTTGGACTCTGCATCTGATAGGTTGGCTATCTCCATTTCATTTAGTTCTTTTTCTGGAGTTTTATTCTGTTCTTTCATCTGGGCTATATTTCTTTGTATCCTCAATTTGGCAACCTCCCTGTGTTTGTTTCTGTGTATTAGGCAAAGATCCTTTGACTCCCTGTCTTAGTAGTGTGGCCTATTGTAGAAAAGCACACCTGTAAGTTGTATGGGGCAGACCCTTAGGTAACCACCAGGATGGGGCAACCTGTGTCACCATTCTGGGCTTGCCTTAAGGGAGGGTTTGAAAGGGAAAAATTCTGCTGCCTGTCCTCTTTGAGATTTGCCCAAGAACCAGCTGTATCCTGGCACTTGCCTTGTTGCCAGTCACTTCATTTTCTCCCTGTATGCCACTGGTGCCCTTTCAGCTATTTTCCTGGTGCTGAATCCCAGAAGGTGTTGGTCTATGTATGTCCTAAGACCCTTGTGGGCCCTTTAACAGGAATCTCCTGAGAATCCGGCAGTTTCCTCTGCTGTCCCAACCCCCACTGGTTTTTCCAGCCAGAGGTTATGGGGACTTATCTTCCTGGCTCTGGAACCCTGGGCTGGGTGGTCTGGTCTTGTCTGGGGCTGGGATCCCTCACTCCCAAGGTATCCCTCTAGAATTTTATCCACCACACGTAAATGTGGGACCACCCATTCTGCATCTCCGTGCCTCTCCACCTCTCTGTGTCTCTCTGTACCTGTCCAGATCTCCGTCCCTCCTACCCATCTGGGTAAATGTGGCTTTTTTAAAGCCTTAAATCTTGGACTGCCATACAGTTTGGCTTTCTAATGAATCTGGGTAATATTTGTTTTGTAGTCAAGTTGTAATTTTTGCTGTAGCTGTGTGAGGAGGTGAAGTGTGTTTACATACACCTCCATCTTGACTGGAAATCCTCTGTGTCTAATTTTAATAGGAACATAAGAAATTAGCAGGTTACACAACAACTTATTCTAAAAAAATTTAAAGGAGAAATTACAATATGAAAGTAAATTCTTAAAAGATTTTAAATATATCCATACACAGAAACATTTAATTCTTGTAGAATACTTTTATACAAAAACATAAATTTTTATACTGACTTAAGAAGTTGAATAAAAATAAGCATATTTATAAAATAATTAAGTTTATCAATTATGTCTAATATAGGTACAAAATGTAATATTTCACACTCTCAAGTAACATACAATTACATGTTTTTAAACTCTTTAATTAAATATTTTCTCAACTTAATAAACTATTAGCAAATAAAATATATACATTATAAAGTAATATTACACAATAAAAAATAAGGTTTATTACTGGTTTTATAGGCAATCTATGTTAAGAGAACAATTACAGTTAGAAAAAGTATTTGATACAGAAAAGAAAGAACATAATACCAATAAAGATGTGAAAAAATGTTTCCTTCCAGTAATTTGTTGTATATAAACAAAGCTAATAGGTTAGTTAAATGCCATTTAAAAATCTGAAATGACTTATTTTGGAACATAATATAGTGCTGGTATATTCTTGTCTATGATTAGTGGCTATGGAAAGAGTCACAGCTTTCAACATGGCAAAATGTGCCAAAAGCTTTAACATATAGATTCTCTTTTCTGCAGTGTCATGTGTAGAAATTATACTAAGAAAGTAACTATGGCTTTTTACATAATATTGTCACAGATGTTATTGTAACATTATGTAACACATAAAAAGTATTATTCAATAAGGAATGGTGAGATAAATGTTGTATTTAAACTCTAAGAAATTTAAACCTTAAAAATACTTGATTATATTGAAAACTATGATACTTATTAAATGGGAAAACCAACCTAAAAAAAAAAGTTTAAGAATATAGTATATCTTTGTAAGTAGGAGAAGTGTACATGTAGTTTTGAAGCAATCTATAAAATCTAAATCAACCACAGTGTTTGTTGTACTATGCTATTTCTTATTTTTGCTATGATTGATATTCATTATACATTTATATTTAATAACTATTAATTTATATTATTGAAATTTCTTACAGTGTTGAGGAGGAGATTCATAAAAACTTAGATATTTTTATAAATCTACAATGTAAACATTTTGCAAATGTTTTCATTTTGATTCTTGAAATAGAGGCTATTCAGGCAGATATTTAACACTATTAAGATCTATGGATAAATGCTAAACATAAAGATATAAGCAAATGTGTGCATTTATCTGTTAACAACATATTTTCTAACAAATAAAGTCCAGCTTCACTTACTATTCTCTAAAATTAGAGATGTATATGTGTGATTGAATTGTTTTTAATTTAAATTTTATTTTTCAGCTACAGTTTACATTCAATAATATTTTACATTAGTTTCACATGTATAGCATAGCGGTTAGACATCATAAACTTTACAAAGTTTTTCTCTTGATGTTTCCAGTACCTATCTAGCTGTATGACGCAATTTTTAAACAAAAAAAAAGTTAATTCTGATGTGGAATATATGGTGAGTCAAAAAAGGCAGTCAGAATTCAAATTTAAAAAGTTATGAAGTTTCCTTTTTTAAAAATGTTTATTATGGTAGCATAAAATCTTTTGTATTCTGTATCTGCTGGGTTGGCTATCTCCTCATTTGTTCAGTTGACTATCTCCTCGTCACTTAGTTCTCCCACTGGAACCTTGATCTGTTCCCTCTTTGGGGCCATACTTCTCTGTCTCCTCATCTTGACAGGCTCCTGTGTTTGTCTCTGTGTTAGGTAGAGCTATCACTCCCGTTATGTTTAAGGGATGGAGCCTTAGGCATTCATCAGTACAGGGCGACCTTTTTCACCATGTTGTAGTGCTTTATGTGGGGAAGGGGTCTGAGAGGGAACAATGCCATCTGATCAGCACCCAGGCCTTTTCCAGGCACTTCTCCCACTTCTGTATGATACTGGCGCCCCTCTAGCTGTTTCCCTGACCATTGTTCCCAGAGTGGGTGGATCTGTGGATGTTCTAGGACCATGGGGACCCCTTAAACAAGCGGACTCTACTGAGAGACTGACAGTTTCTGCCTCCACTCCAACCCCACTGGTTTGCACAGTCAGAAGCAATGAGGCTATATTTTTCCCTGGTGCTGGGACAGTGAGTTGTGCAGTCTGGTGAGGAGCTGGGAACTCTCCCCAGGTATCCCTCCCAGTCCTTTGTGAGAAACGCTCATGATAAAAACCAGGACACAGGACTTGAGCAGCAAAGTGAGACATTTATTCATGAGTCTGCAGAGTCGGTTGCACCACCAGCCAGGAGAATGTGCGCGCAAAGTAGACAAAGGAAACTGGTTTTATACTAATGTGATTAGCTCCCCCTCCCCTCTCCTTCTCCCCCATTTCTCCATTACTGGTTAATCCAGGTTCACACTCTAACGCAATGAACTACTTAACTCAGGGTGTGATTAAGTGAGGATAATGTAGTTATAGGTCTAGCTCCAACTTATTTGCAAAGTTATTTAGCTATATCTTCCCATTTCTCTAAATTTGGTGACAACAATCTTCCTCCTTTTGATCCCAGAGATATGTGTGAGGAGCTGAGGAATGTCATTCCTCGCCCCTTTTCCATGATTCATCTGTTAATTATCTCCTACTGGTTTGAGAGTCACTGGCTTACTTCTTTATCCCTAACACCTTTAAAACATGTGACTGCACTTTCCACGAGCTTGCTGTTGCCTCTACTGCTGCCACCACCACCACCACCACCACACTGCATTCTTTTCACCTTGGCTCCACCCCTCCCACCTATCTGTATGAGCACCTCTTCTCCATATCCATGGATTTCCATGCAGCTCAACCCACCGGAACCTCCTGTTGTCTCCAGTCCTGAGGTAGTTACATTCCTTCCTAAGCATGTCTGTCTACACCTCCATCTTGGCCGGAAGTCAAAAAAATTATTTAGCTTTGATGAACACCAAGAATATTCATCATTTGACTTCATTCATAAAGGTATATATAGAAACTTAAAGTTTATAACTGTGGTCCACTATATATATTTTTTTAATATGAAGTTAAATATGTCCTCTTATGCTGTGTTTAGTGTGCTTTAGTCTGGTTGCTGGTTGCTATTTTGTACATAAAATATAATTAATTACATGTATATACATGCAATAATAAAATGTGTTCCCTTACTTAAAATAGTATATTCTACTCATTGAAGATAAAAAATTATTTACTATTAATGAATGAAAATATAAAGAAGGGATCAGGTATTAATGCTATTAGTCCCATGTGTAAAAGTAACTAATTGTTAAAATAGGTTAGAAAATGATTGATTTAGGGTATCAAATGATCATCTTCAAAACAGAACTGCATTGCACTCTTCTCTAACATGCATCAGCCCTGGTTTGCATATTACTAAGTTTGTGGGACTCTCTATCCCTTAAGCCCACTCAAACCAAAGCAATTTTGCTTCATCTGTCTTCTTTATTTCTTCTTGTTAAAATGTTGCTAGAAAATATTTCAAGGTCAAAAGTGTTTTAAAACATTCTACTGCTATAGAATAATAAAAAGTATTTTCTTTCCTCTGTAATGTGTTGAATGGGAAGATATGTATTGTACATGACTACTGAGCATGATTATTTCTTCAATAAACTTTTTACTTATAGGAGATTTATATTTTAAAAGGTTTTGGTCTGTTGATATGTAACACTAGCACAGTTATTACATGTGTGTTATTATGTGTTGTGATCACATATTTCTTTAAACTCTAAAAACAACATATAATTGCCACTGAAACCAACTTTATCAAAATAAAAGCTTATTATTCAGTTAAAACAAGAGTGTCAAATAAATAAGTCCTCTTAATATTTTTAAGTTATAAATTTTTCTGTACTATAAACATATAAATAGTATCTTTTTATTTGTACCAGAATTTTTAAATTACAGCTTTAAACCAAGTAGTTTAAATGTTCATCAGTATATTAGTGAATAAAAAAGCTGTGGTGCATTTACACAATGGAATATTATGCAGCAGCATAAAAGAAGAAACCCTTACATTTTGCAACAGCATGGATGGACCTGAAGAAAATTATGCTATGTGAATTAAGCCTGGCTTAAATCCACTTATATGTAGAATCTAATAAACACAGTAAACTAATGAACAAAATAGTAACAGAAGATTAGATACATAAAACAGACTAAGAGCTGCTGGGAAGGAGGCAGGTGGTGGGGGTAACCAAAGATCATTTGCGCACAAGCCATGGACATGGATGACAATATGGGGACTGGCTTGGGGACGAGACAGGGTGAGGGTGGGTGAAGATGGGGACAAGGAGAAAAAAGCAGGAATGACTGAAAGGCATAAACAATAAAAATTAAAATTAAAAAAATCTAAAAGTATATAGTGTTGTTAAATGAGGTTTTAAAAATTAAGCCTCTTTCTTTCACTATCTATAGAAGAAATCTGACATTATCTTTATCTATTTTTATCTGACTCATAATAATTGTAATGTCATATTCATATTGGATTTATTTATGTATGACTAGGGATAGAAATTTATTTATTTTTTAATAGATTCCCAATTGCCCTATATATTGAACAATCTATTTTCCACCCACCTGGCTGGTTTGGCTCAGTGGATTGAGCGTCGGCCTGCGAGATAAGTGTCGCTGGTTCGATCTTCCAGTCAGGGTACATCAGAGAAGGAAAACTCTGACTCCAAAAAACCTCCGCTGCCTTGCGGCATACCTCTTCAGGGGAAAGGCTAAGGGAGTAAACCCTGACAGAAAATCCGGAGCCGGAGTCCTTAAGGCGGTTTGACGTTGTAGTCAACACCGGCAACTCCTGCGGCGCACCTGAAGCCAAGCTGTATTGACTCCGTCTTTCCCTTGGATCCTTCAGCTGCGAAGAGAGGGGAGGTCTGCTGCATGGGCAACAGCAGACCCTCCATATCACCCTGCCCAGGCTCTGTAGCTTCAGCTTCACTGGAGAGGACACTCCAGAGTCATCGCAAGATGTCGATTCAACACGGGAGGAGACAGATACCGTGTCACTCCCGAGTCGGACTGCACAACCATTCTCGGCGGTGCAGATAGACTCTTAAGAAGCTACACCATCGTCTCTCGAGACAGACGGCTGCCGACGACGATATTCCACCCATTTCAATGATCATTTTGTCACATACAGACACTAATGACTTAAAAAGTGCTACCAAGTATTGGAAAAAATGTATTCCATTAACTTAAATATTGATATTGATGGTCAATTTCCATTCTAAAATGAATGCCAGATGGAGTAATAAACATGTTAATTATAAACATGTTAATTATCAGAGAACCTGGTCTGGATGAAGCCAACCATGGTGCGTCTATATAAAGAGAGAAATGCAATCATGGAATACCAATGAACAAGGGTATTTGAGATTAGAGAAGAGGTGAAAGAAATGTAAGAGGAAATCCCTATTTGCACTCTGGACAAAAGTAGGCACCAGGCAACATGCTTTAAACAGCTCAAGCTTGGGAAAAATATAGTGTGTCCTTTGTCTTTAGTAACAAAGATGTTGCAGGTAATTTTGTCTAGTGTAGTTTCATACAAGTAACGAACCAAAACTCTGAGACTTAAAATGTTGCTTTTGAAATATTGCAAAACATTGGGATCTAGAAGGTGGGTACTTGATACTTTAAAAAATTCATATCCAAAATAAGTGTTAAATGGCATTGAAGTTAATTGCCCACAAATAAATGAAAAACAAGTAATACCACAAAATCAAGAAAATTACAAAGAAACAGCTGCTTGTTTTTATTTCAGACAATTTTAAGTGCTTGACAAGGGGAAATTGTGCATTTTTCATGTTCAACATAATATCTAGTATTGTATCTATATATGTAAAAATAATTCACACTATGATTACTTCTGATGGTAATGTTTTAATTTTTTCTCTGAATAAAATGATTTTATTCTGGCTTTCAGGCAAAATTTCTGTCTTTAAACTATGTTTGAATAGGGCAATCGAATTCTGTTTAAGAAAATATCGTAAGTAAATTACATTTAAAAAATGTGTGTTTGTATCTCTGCCTCCCCCAACCGTGGAGACTTCTGATTCCTGCAATTCCAGGTAGATTAAAATCTATTGCTATGGAAGATACATAAATGTAACTGTAATAACAAAACACCTCTTTTAATAACATGTTTACATATAGATATGCCAATGAAAGGACAGGATTCTTCGAAAAAGACAATACTAGGAAAAATAGAAGGCAACAGGAAAAGAGAAAAATCAAATCTGAGATGAACTGATTCCATAAAAGAGGCCATAGGCATGAGTCTGCAGGAGCTGAGCAGGACTGTTGGGGACAGGACTTTGAAGACACCACACATTCATTCATAGGGTCTCCAGGAGTCAGAGTCAAATCAAAAACACATTAACATGCATATGCCAAATAACTAGTATACAGCACACACTCAATAATTTCTATTATTATTGAGCTTGACCTTTAAAATGAATAGAATTTTCATGTTAGAGACAGGGGTGGAGGGAAAATGTAATGATAGAAGGGGTAGAGAAATCCCAGATCAGAAAACAAAACAAAACAAAATAAAAATAAATAAATAAACAAAAAACTCAAGGGAACAAAGAAAGCTTGAGAATACAAGATGTGTCTAGAAAATACTTTAGGTAATTGTAAATATCTTTATGTCTATATCAGTATGTCAACTACTCAGTAAGAATATATTGCTACTTATTTTAAATGTAATTTGTATTAAATTATTGAAACCGTTAACCCTGGCTGGTTTGGCTCAGTGGATTGAGCGTCGGCCTGCGAGCTAAGTGTCGCTGGTTCGATCTTCCAGTCAGGGCACATCAGAGAAGGAAAACTCTGACTCCAAAAAACCTCCGCTGCCTTGCGGCATACCTCTTCAGGGGAAAGGCTAAGGGAGTAAACCCCGACAGAAAATCCGGAGCCGGAGTCCCTAAGGCGGTTTGACGTTGTAGTCAACACCGGCAACTCCTGCGGCGCACCTGAAGCCAAGCTGTATTGACTCCGTCTTTCCCTTGGACCCTTCAGCTGTGAAGAGAGGGGGGGTCTGCTGCATGGGCAACAGCAGACCCTCCATATCACCCTGCCCAGGCTCTGTAGCTTCAGCTTCACTGGAGAGGACACTCCAGCGTCATCGCAAGATGTCGATTCAACACGGGAGGAGACAAATACTGTGTCACTCCCGAGTTGGACTGCACAACCATTCTTGGCGGTGCAGATAGACTCTTAAGAAGCTACACCATCGTCTCTCGAGACGGACGGCTGTCGACGACGACGATTGAAACCGTTTAACTGCATTAGTTAGACCCGATGGATACAAAGTGAAGTCATATTTCTGGCTTTTAATGTTATCTAGTGGATCTTATGGAAATATCCATAGTATGAAACTGAAGGTTGATTTTTGAGGGGTTTTGTAGGAAATGTGAGGAGTTTTTGAAGATGGAAAGTTTTTGAAGAGGAGACTAACACGGTGCTGGCTTGCACATTCGATAATTAGATCAGCAAAAAAACATACTACAAGAAGTCAGGAGGGCTGAAACTTGGTTCTGTCTCCCTAAAATGTTGATCCCCAGCAGTCCCAAGTAAGTATTTCAAATCCTTTTAAAAAATAATTTATTTTTAAATGTAAATCTGTTGGTTTTGCTGTGTGTTTTTTGTATTTATACAAAAATAAAGCTATGAACAAGAAAAATTTAAAAAGGTTATTAATCTTTTTTTTTTTACTTTAACTGTTATTTGCTTCTTCCCTTTTTTTGATTCCTATTTTTCATCTGACTGTTTTGGCTTTACTGAAATGCTGAAATGAAATCCATCTAAGAAATTCTATACTTAGCATTCTTAACTCACATTTTAAACTCTTTTGTTGATGAGGAGTCAGAGATAATTGGTTACCCAAAGTATGACTTGGTGGCAGTTACTCAATTTCCATGATATATTTATCTCTATGTATATCTGTTTCTGACTCCTTCCTGCTGTAACAAAACCTAGGGAGAGTATAGTGCAAACTTTTCCAGCACTCCTAGTCTCTCTGTGAAATCTGTTGTAGACACGATTTCTTCTTACATTGTGTGAAGAGTTGAAAAAGAAAGTCCCAGTGGTATAAAACTTTTCCAGTTACCAAGATTCCTGTTCCTGTTTTTCTCTTTTCTTCGTATCTCCAGGCTTAGTCATGAAAGACAGTGATATTCTTCTTTTGGTAAGGCAAATTTCCCTGGTGCTTTGCTTTGCTTTAGTGTTTTGTCTTTGATCTCAGGTCTACGGTTTTACTTACCGTGCCGGTGCTCCAAATGCTTTTAATACCATTGGGATTTCTCTTTCTTCCAGCTTCAGATTGGGGCTAACTCACGCAACACATGGAACTCTGCATCATTTCACAATGCAATCATTTTATTATCAGTGTCCTCCTTTTTTCTAAGGAAGTTTGTTCGTTTTCTATTTGAAATACGGAATAGTAACTTGGGATCAATCTTATTTAATTATTCACTGATTGGTTTTAATCACATATATATTCTAGTTATTTTTCCAAGTTTTTCAATAATAAAATTATATTGGTTTAACTATCTTATTTGTTCTATATTTTCTATGATTATATAAGCAAATAAACGTTTACTATTGAAAAACAGATACATTGATTTACGACAAAATTAGAGTTTTTTAAAAAGTCTATTAAAGTCTTCCTTTCATTGTTTCAAAACTATGTACATTTATCTTTTTAATTATATTAAATTGGGCTCGGTGATTTTTTTTTTGTAGCTATAGTCAGCTAGGTGTTAATTTCTTAGCTACACTCAAAGCTATGTCTATTTCTTAAATAAATATTTTATAAATGAATGAACACTGAATCATAGAAGTTTTCTATGTTTAATTCTGGAAATCACGCTATTTTTGGTTTTTTAATCGTTGAACCGATTATGCCAAAACACATTTAAGTACAATTTAAGTTTCATAAGGGTCTGCTTCTTTCTGTAGTAAAAAATCATAAGTTTAGAAGATTATAGATCCATTTGAAATTATTTCTTCTCTCGTCGTCGGCAGCCGTCCGTCTCGAGAGACGATGGTGTAGCTTCTTAAGAGTCTATCTGCACCGCCGAGAATGGCTGTGCAGTCCGACTCGGGAGTGACATGGTATCTGTCTCCTCCCGTGTTGAATCGACATCTTGCGATGACGCTGAAGCTACAGAGCCTGGGCAGGGTGATATGGAGGGTCTGCTGTTGCCCATGCAGCAGACCCCCCCTCTCTTCGCAGCTGAAGGGTCCAAGGGAAAGACGGAGTCGATACAGCTTGGCTTCAGGTGCGCCGCAGGAGTTGCCGGTGTTGACTACAACGTCAAACCGCCTTAGGGACTCCGGCTCCGGATTTTCTGTCGGGGTTTACTCCCTTAGCCTTTCCCCTGAAGAGGTATGCCGCAAGGCAGCGGAGGTTTTTTGGAGTCAGAGTTTTCCTTCTCTGATGTACCCTGACTGGAAGATCGAACCAGCGACACTTAGCTCGCAGGCCGACGCTCAATCCACTGAGCTAAACCAGCCAGGGCCATTTCTTCTCTAGTACTTGTAAAATTATTCTAGTTTTATTTTAAATAATATATTTATGATGTATTTTCTTAAAATGTAGATATTTTTTATATTATGCTATCATTTATTTTTGAAGGTCCATTAAAATAGGTCAAAATTTAGGGCATAACGTTTTTCTCATTACTGTGTGAAAAATGTAGATTCAAGCAAGTTATATAACATGAGTCAAGGGGGAGCATATGTTAATAAGAGAGGAAGTTTTAAGTGTATTTCAAATATAATGCAGAGGAACCTTATTAAGAGCTACAGATAATCACACTTGGCAAGCAGCAGTTGGAAAGACACTTTGTTTTGAGCAAAGATTTCTGGCCAGTATTCAAACCAAAGAGTCAAAAATACCTGTGTCTAGAAATTGGTATAGCAGCCATGTATTAGGGGATCATTTCCAGTTATTCATGGCCTCATGATAAGAGCAGGAGGTAAGCCTGCCTGGCCACTGGTAACCTCTTTAAGGAGGCATTTAAAAGGATGCTCTTTGTTATAGTTTTGTGATTTCAAATGAACAATTATAATTACAGAAAAAACATTACCATTGTAAGTCATGGTGATCTTTATATGAAAGCGGAAAAGCCAAAATTAAAATTAAATTATACCTGCTTTAAGAAAGGATGGAATCATGTTCTTTTTACATTCTGCATCTATAATTTACCATGACAGTTTAGATACTCCTGGGAATGGATTTCTTATTCTCAATTACCTTGTGGGTGTAATAGCATAGTTAAGACCCACTCAAAATTTACAACTGTAATGTCTGTCTTGCAATTCTTTGACTTTAATTCTGCTAAAATAATAAGTGATCATTATAGGTGGAATGAGAAATGTAGGAGAATCCCCCTGGAAGCAGGAAAACAGGATAAAAATTCTGGACTGCTCCAGGAGAAGCATTATTAATCCCAGTGACCAGCAGACAATCTCAATATTTTTTTTTTTAGTGTAATGGAGTAACTAAATGATATAATCTTTGAAACTGGTTAGGTACAGCCTCATATAATTATACAAGCCTGCATTGTAGAAATACAGTATTCCAACAGAGTTTTACCACTAATTTTCTGAGAATTTCTAAAGCTAAATGGACTGAGTAGATTTACCCAATAAGAGTATGTCCTGGGTTGATTAGTTTTATGGTAAGATAACATATTAATAATTCTGAATATATGAATTTGAACTAACAAAAACAAAACCCATTTCCACTGTTGTCAGAAACCAGTAACCACAAAATGAGAACATATGTAATTTTTATATCCCCATTATTATATTATGAGCCTCTGGGCGTACTAACTGTCAGATATTAATCCCTTGTGAAAAAAAATAGTTTCTCCCGTTATTCCTGGGGTTTTTCTCAAAGCACAGTGCTCTGAGTAGATTCCTTCACTCCAGCCCTCTCTGCTTACTTGTACCGATGTTCACCCTCATGGCATAATCACTGTTCTTGGCGGTTGGGTCCTCAGCTGACCAGCACTACCGGAGCTCCCACTTCCGTCTCAGGACTCAAAGTTGGTATCTGAGCTGCTGCTGTCATTGCCGTGGCCACACTTTGAAAAGTCGAGGCTGATTATGCTGTTTGTCCCTAGTCTACCTCCACATCAATATATTAGCTTACTGTTTCCTCTATCACCCTCACTCCTGATACACTCCAGGTGTTCATATCTCAGGCTTAGGTTGATACTTTAAAAGCCCAGAGGCAGGTTTCAGTTCCTTCCTCTATCATATCAGTCTCATTATTGTCCCCAGAATTAGCTAGTTCACAGCATGTTTGTGAATTCATTGATCCCCTCCGCAAAGAGAGGGAATCTACCTCATCAATTAGTATTCAATTTCCTCCTCTCCCCCGAAGGAGATTCTTCTAATATAAATTAAGAAAAAAGAAGAAGGAAGGAAGGAAGGAAGGAAGAGAAAAAGAAAGCAGAAAGATGTTATGAACATTAGTATGAAATTTTTTGTTTGCTTGTTTATTGTTGTTGTTTTTTTGGTGGACATATGTTTTCATTTCTCATGAGTAAATGCTAAGTAAGAGACCAAGTAATATTATTCCTAAGTATTTACTCCAGAGAAATAAACCCATATGTTTATAGACAGACTTCTATTTGGAA
This sequence comes from Furipterus horrens, assembly GCF_987537825.1. Taxonomy (NCBI): domain Eukaryota; kingdom Metazoa; phylum Chordata; class Mammalia; order Chiroptera; family Furipteridae; genus Furipterus; species Furipterus horrens. Next base: position 151,605,998 of record NW_028327171.1, on the reverse strand, counting down.
TGTTATGGAAGTTTTAGTCATCATAGCTAAAAAACCGAAAAGTACAAGCAACACAAATACCCCTTGACAAGAGAATAAATTTTTAAAAATATGGTATATTCATACAGTAAAATCACTCAGAAGTAAAACCGAACACACTTTTGGTGTTCCAAGAATATGAAAGAATGTCTCCAACATTGTGTTGAATAAAAGAAGCTAGACAAAAAAAAAAAAAAAAAAATGTGTGCACTGTATGGTTTCATTTATGTGAAATTCTTGAACAGGCAAAGCAAAATAGGGGTAATATAAATCAGATAAATGATAGCCTGGGGTAGGAAAAGAGCTGGGACATCAACTGCAAAGACAGCTATGTTCTATATTGTGATTGGGGTAGGATCACTTAAATCTGGGAATTTTATTTCAGGTAAATTATTTCTGATTAAAGTAGAATTTCTTAAGACGTAGGGAATGTCTTCCCAAGGTTCAGATCACTCTGTTCTTATCTTACTATTCTTATCTTTAATAGCACTTACTGAAAACATTTCTTATATTCATATTATCAACTGATTTTATAACTACTCTATATCCAGCTCCTATATATTAAATAGGGTATATATGACTACCCCATTTTCTGTTGCTTTTGAAATGTGATTGACTTACATGGACTTAGCTTCTCTTCTCAGTTCAAAACCATTGTACCTCCAATTGTATAACTCACCTACATTTACTTATAGAGAACAAAGTTCAAAAAGTTATTTTGTGATAGCTAACAGAAAAAAGGGAGAAAAGGAAAACACTTTAACTTCTTTACCCTTTTAAGTGCATTCATGATAATTTAGGTTTGACTTGTGTTAAGTCATAATTTTGAAGTTTGGCTTGAATTAGAAGGTGATATATATTCTTGATTTATTCACATAGCATCTAACATCTATATCAGAATAACTTATGATGTTTGTTAATTATATCCCTTCACCTTCTTACCATCTGGTCATTTCCCTTCAGAGTAAACTTTTACAAAGCTATTTCCAAAAATACATTTTCCATATTTTCAAATGTTCCACAAAGTCATCCTTTTCTTTTCACTTGATATTTTTAGCCTCATCTCAATGTTGCCACTGTTGCGTTGTAAAGGGTTTTCTGTCAGCAATGGCACTAACTTTAAAATTATGCCTTTAAAATAAGACTACAAAAACATTATTTATTCTCTCTTTTGGCAGTGAGAACATGCTGCAACAACTTCACAAATGCATTTAACAAAGTCAGCCAAGAGCCGTTTACAACATATGCCATACACCCAAAGGCAATGTCCCGGTCTGAATTCTTAATTATGTGTTACACCGAAGAACACCTCCAAAGTGTTTACAAAAGTAAACACTCCACAAAACTGGAATTCACCTCATAAAATCAATCATACCAAATTTCCCAATGTAACTGTAACTACTATTGCTGCCATTGTCACTAGGTTTAGTCTTTAACAAATACACTGAATGTATAACCATTAAGCAAGATAACATTGACATTTCAGTTAATCTATTAGTAAACGTAAACATAGGTGCACAATCACACAATATCTGTTGTATTTTAATTTAGGCCAAGTTTTTTTAGTTTGCATATCTAAGATATTGTATTATATCAGGTAAAGACTTAATGCATGTAGGCACACAATGTCTCTTTTCCACTCTTTGGAAGAATTATAATAATAACTTATGCCTATGTTTTTATTGTATTTCCTAGTTGTCAATGAATCTACAGTCAAGTTTTAAAACTTTTTTTTTTTTTAGGCTTTAGATATTTTATATCATCTTTACTGAATTAATGCATAGTCTAACATTTGTATAGCCTTGAATAACCCAGAAAGCTTAGATTTGTTTCTCTGTTGCTGAAATTACAGAGAACCTGAGCCTGGAGAACATAATGCACAATACAATCCAGTATTAATTCTGTTTTATTTTGGTATACTCAAACTACATAGCTAAAAGAAAAGTATCTCTGGTTGTTATATTAGGAACATGCTATTATGATTGAGAAGACTTACCCAGTCCGTATAGTTTCATCATTTACTAACAAATTAAATTTGAATAAGTCACTTTAGCTTCAGTTTATTTTAAGAGTTGCAGAGAGGGCTAGAACTTCAGTTTAAAAGGGAAAAAGTAGAAACTTAGAAGAATTTATCTTCCTGCCTCCAAGTCTACCTTCATAGCTTAATACTCTTGAAATTGCTTTCTTAGTGAAAAATGTTAACAAACTTTGAAACAGTTGTTGATGCAGCAGTTTAACTTTTAACTTAAAATTTTATTAGGTCCTTCCCCTTGCAATATAATGTATGTAAGATACATGTATTATAATTTGGTTTTTATTAAATTAATGCAAGATAAATGAAGAGCCACGCTAAACTCTAAAACTTCATAATTAATTCTAGATTGCTTATATTTTAGAAAAGAAAACAAAATGGGTGTGAATTGTACTTTTTTCTCCCTCCGACCAAATTTTGGTCTTAGAAAGTTTACTAGAACAGATTAAGAAGTAGGGAATATATCTTTGATTTTTACGTTTAGTTGAGATTTGAAAATATACATAAAATTATGCTTATCCTAACTTTACAGTTTGATTAATTTGCATAAACAGAGTACACCTATATAATTAACACCCTAATCAAGAAATATAGCATTACTAGAAACTCAGGGGACCCTTCATGCCATCTTCCACAATACAGGTGAAGCTGCTATCTTGATTTCTAAAAACATACATTAGTTTTGCATATTTCCTACTCTACATAAATGAACTTATGCAATTGTTTTATTGTATGGCTATGCCAACATATACTTTATATTCATCTATTGATGAACACTTGAGTTGCTTCCAGTGTTTGGCTATTCCAAAGGCTAAAGTGGCCACTTTGAAGCCGGTCTTTCGGAGAATAGAAATATGCATTCTGTTGGTTATATACACCTAGAATTAGGATCGTTAGGATATAGGTGATGTATAGATTCACTTTCATAGATACTCTCACATAATTCATTTTCAAAGTGATTTTATACATTTCATTTTCATAAGTAACACATGAAAGTTGCAGTTACTTTACTTACATCCTTGCCAATACTTGATGTCAAGTTTTTTTAAAATTGTAGCATTACTAATGTGTATAATAGAAGTACCACATTGTGTCATTAATCTGAATCTCTTTGACAGTCAGTGTTTTTGAAAATATTTATTTATTTATTTTTTTCTCTGATGTGTCTTTTGAAGTCTTACGTATTTCTTTTCAGTTGTATTGCTTTCATATAATACAATTTCAAAGATGTCTGTAAAATATAGTTGTTTAAACAGAAATAAATATATTAACAATAAAAAACTCAGAACTTGGAAGACACCAGAGAGTCTCTGTTAAGAGTTAATTCTCCTGTTTTCACTGCTCACAAATTGAGTTGGCAGCCGTCCGTCTCGAGAGACGATGGTGTAGCTTCTTAAGAGTCTATCTGCACCGCCGAGAATGGCTGTGCAGTCCGACTCGGGAGTGACACGGTATCTGTCTCCTCCCGTGTTGAATCGACATCTTGCGATGACGCTGGAGTGTCCTCTCTAGTGAAGCTGAAGCTACAGAGCCTGGGCAGGGTGATATGGAGGGTCTGCTGTTGCCCATGCAGCAGACCCCCCCTCTCTTCGCTGCTGAAGGGTCCAAGGGAAAGACGGAGTCAATACAGCTTGGTTTCAGGTGCGCCGCAGGAGTTGCCGGTGTTGACTACAATGTCAAACCGCCTTAGGGACTCCGGCTCCAGATTTTCTGTCGGGGTTTACTCCCTTAGCCTTTCCCCTGAAGAGGTATGCCGCAAGGCAGCGGAGGTTTTTTGGAGTCAGAGTTTTCCTTCTCTGATGTGCCCTGACTGGAAGATCGAACCAGCGACACTTAGCTCGCAGGCCGACGCTCAATCCACTGAGCCAAACCAGCCAGGGCTCACAAATTAATCATCACTAAATGTCCAAGCACACTTTCCATGGGGTGGTGGAGAGGGGAATACCACAAAAGCCACACCTGGAATTTGACATGAATAAGTATACCCTTGATTACAATTTGTGTTGTGTAGTCATAAGCATTACCTATTAATAAATCAACTCTGAGTAAAGGTTCTGTGTTTTTGCATCACATTTTTATCTCCATGCAGCCACTTCCCTCTGTTGTAGCAGGTCTATTCCTGCAGGTGCTGGCTTCTCTACCACAAGCAGGCCTTCCTGAGCTTCACTATTACAGATTACTATGTCTTTCTGTATGTATTTTGCAAATTTGTGCATATCAGACATGAGTTTTTGTTGAACATAGAAATGTAAATATCTTTTCGAGTTATGTGAAATGATGTTTAAATTCTCTTTAAGATTGTTTTGTTATATAAAAATTTTAAATTTTAGTATAACCCAATTATCAATTTTCCTCTAGGCGATCAGTAGTTTTTGTCTTAGTCTACTCCAATTAATATATGCGTTTTTCTATGTTTTCTTCTATAAAATGTATTATTTTGTTTTCCCCTTTAGATTTACAATCTACTTGAAACTAAATTTTATGTATAGTGTAAAATAAGTTAGGATACGTTTTGTTTCCTGTATGCTTATCCAGATAATTCACACATTTCCATAAAAAGATTTTTTTCCTAGTACATTGCATTGTCACTTGATCATAAATCAGATGATCATATATGCATGGGAGGTCTCTTTATAAACTTACTCTTCTTTGGTCATTTTGTCTACAATAGTGTTAATACCACAGGGTTTTAATTATCTGGTAGATTTTGCTTTGTTTTGTTTTGTTTTTTCCAAGCTCATCATGACTGTTATTGATTCTATGCATTTCTGTGTGAATTTTTGAATCACCTTGTAAATTTCAGAGAGAAGAAAAGACAAACTTTTATATGAATGACATTATACATACACATTATAAATATGTTGTATCTTGTTTACAATGAAAAATAAAAGCCATAAATTTTATAAAAGTTAGAAACTCCCATGTAGGACTTCCGGCCAAGATGGAGGCTTAGACAGACATGCTCGGTTTCCCTCTACAATTAGAAAGGAATATAACTACCTCAAAACAAAAAATAACCAGAAATTCCAGAAAATAAAACTACGTGAAAGCCCAACGTACGAAGTTATAAACCAGTGGTGATTTTCCGGACGGGTAGGAGGGGCGAAATCGGAACTGGAATGGAAAGGTCGGGCAGTGCTGTTTGTGGTAGCAGCGGGATAGTGGCAGGGGGAGCAATCCAAGCTTCAGTAGAGTCCCTGCAGCTCGCGACCCCAACGCCGGGAAAGGCAGCCCCCTCATTGCCTCAGACGAAGAAGCCCAGAAGGGGGGGGGAGATGGATCCCAGTCTCCCAGCGGAGAATAATGGCAGGAATCCATCTTGGACCCCCGCCCCTACACAAAGCACCACAACGGTTGCGGTCTGCCACCGTCGCCGGGTAGTGACAAGTACACAGGCTCCACCCCCTACAGCCTGCCCAGGAAGCAAAGCAAAACACAAATCTGTCAAAATAAGGCAGACAACTATAGAAATCCCAGTAATGCAGCTCACCAGGCAGCAGATGAGGAACCTGACAGACAAAAAAATAGGAAACCTTTCAGAGGCTCAGTTTAGAGCTATAGTTATAATGTGGCTTACAGAATTAACAAAAGATTTGGAACAAGACAGGAAAGGAATGAAAGCCACTCATACTGAAAAGAACAAAAACACATATGAGACAAGTGGTGAGGAAATAAAATCCAGAGATCAAATCAACAAACCAGAGTATAGAAAAGGAACAGTCAACCAGTGCAGAAAGAGGAAACAAAAAGTAGGGAAAGTGAGGAGAGGATCAGAAACCTCTGGGACAGCTATGAGACCGAAAATACGGATTATAGGATTGCCAGAGGGCAAAGAAGAAATACTAGAAATTGAAAAATTATATGAAAAAACAATGAAGCAGAACTTCCCAAATTTGGGGAAGGAAATAGACTTACAGGTCCAGGAAGCACAGAGAGTTCCAGAAAAAGTGGACCCAGGGAGAACCACTCCAAGACACATTATAATCAAATTGTCAAAAATTAAAGATAAAGAGAGAATCTTAAAAGCATCAAGAGAGAAGAAAAGAATCATGTACAAAGGGGTCCCAATTAGACTATCAGCTGATTTCTCAGGGGAGACCCTTCTGGCAAGAAGGGACTGGCAAGAAATATTCAAAGTAATGAAAATCAAAAACCTACAACCATGAATACTCTATCCAACGAAACTGTCATTCAGAATAGAAGGGCAGAGAAAGTGCTTTTAGGACAAAGTAAAACTGAAGGAGTTCATTAGATCCAAAGCACTATTATATGAAATGTTAAAGGGACCGTTTAGAAGAAGGAAGATCAAAACTACCAACATTAAAATAAAAACTGTATCCAAGAACCAACAACAGAAGCTAGGGAATCAAAACAAAGGCAAACTAAATAGGCAACAAGAGTGGAAAAAGAATTATAGGTATGGGGAACATATAGGGAGGAGGTCAGCAGGGAGGAGGAAGGGGGAGAGGGAGGGAGATGGTACAGAAATTAAGAAGCATAGTAGGAGGGAATGGAGTAGACAGGAAGAGGTTGAGAAAAACTATATACACAACCAATGGACATGGACTAAAAGGGGGGGACAACTGGAGGGAGGGGGGCCACCAGGTGCATGGAAGCAGCGGGAAGAAAAATTGGGACAACTGTAACAGCAAAATCAATAAAACATATATAAAAAAAGAAATTAAACAAAACTCCCATGTAATAAAAGAAATGGAAGTACTGAATAAAATATTTAATAATATCAGATTTGGTAAAGAGAGCTGATGGCTGTCACTTAAGAACCAGAAAAATATAGGAAGAATTTAAATGTCAGGGAAGAATAGCAGAAGAAGATTATAGCCTATAACTCAATATAACTCAAATTTTCCATCTGATTTTCATTCAAATAAAATTTGTAATTGTCCAACTTCAAAAATAATATAAACTGAGATCAAAACATTCAAGAAGTATTCCAAATGTTGGAGAGATTTATAAAGTGATGTTAATAGAATTTTCCAATTTGAGGGGAAAAACTGTGTATGATCTGTACTTAGGTTGGATTCTTTCCTTCTTTTAGTTCTTTTTTAACCAAATATTTTCTGTGAGTACTAGTTATCCAGACTATGATTTCTGCCACTGACTACTATTCTCCTGATTTCTTGTTTGCTTAGTTGTATAAAATTAGCCTGTGACACTGCCTTTTCCCTTCCTTACTGATGCCCACTTGCTTGCTCCTTTTATCTTAAGGAACTTCTGCCCACTTCTATGTGGCTCAATTGATACTTTGGTCCCTTCTTTTCTCTCTCAAATTCCCATCACACCTGTCCTGATGCCCCTCAAGTCCCAGTGTGACAAAATATGTAGATTATTTCAGTGAAGAGTATTTAAATTTTTGGGCAGGTTGAGATAAAAAAAAGAATTGACGATGATTGGATCTGCTCAGAGTAATTCAGTTAAGACTAAATTGACTATATATTAAATGTGTTTGCAGAAATAAATTCAGCAGACTTCCAAATTTTGTTGTATATTTCCATTTGATTTTTAGTTATGTAGTGTAAAATAATAATAATATAGTCATCTTATAACTATAACTTTAGTGTTTTTTGTACTTATAGAATTGATATTTATATTAAACATAACATCACAGAACCATCTGAAATGTATCCTAAAGAAATGAGTCCTGAGAGGTGGCCAATTAAAAAAATAAATAAAATAGATTATTTGGCCAAGAACATTTGGTGTTATGATTCATAATTGACTCTCTTGTTGGGGTGTTTATGTACATATTATCATATTAAGATCCTGCAGTTTAAATAGACACAGGGTTTAGCAAAAGTAGGTTTACAGTTATTACTATGGAAAATAATATAATAATTAATAAATAATAATACAGAAATACACTTTCCCTTACTCACAACTATAAATCTACTTTTGTCCACCCTGTAGATATCTGTTTAAACCATTAGCTCCCAAACTTACTTAGAAGATTTTGGAAAGGAACCACACCATTCTTCTCTTTGTGTGGAAGTGTATAGTAATTATTATACTATTCTACATAATACATGTTAGAATAGTTATCACTAGATCTATTTTTTTTAATTTCACTCATTCTAAAAATGGTTAGAAATAGCTTCTTAGTACTATGTTTCAAGAATTTTGACTGTTTATCTTATTCATATTATTTATTTACAAGTGAGTAACTACCAATTTTGTTGAACTGCATAGCTTAGTAATAATATAAAGAGCCTGTGCGTTGGACCCAAATAAAGATAAATCTATTTCTTGATTTTTCTACTTAACATCTTTGCAGTCTTGGACAAATTCATTAAACTTTCTGAGTTGCAGATTTCTCATCTGGAAAACAACCTTAATAGAGTTACCTTCTTGCCCTACAGAGAATTAAATGAGATAAGATATATTAAGTACACAACACACTTCCAGGTTATGGTGTTCAATAAATGCTAACAGTTGCTGAGGGCTGTTGGAGTCTTTTCTGAAAGTCATTGCTCTGTATAGTATTTATTTAGAGTTCTTTCTGAGCACATCAGGAATTCAAAATTATAAATCAAGATTTGTTCTATGTATGAGTAAATGAGCAAAACCTTTTTTAAATATTATTTTGTGGTATGATAATAGATTAACATAAAGTATTAGTCAAAATTTAAGTTAAAGTTAACAGTTAAAAAAGAGAGTGCCTATTGTAGTGACTGCTACTTAATATATATAACTCTTGTTGAAAAAAATCCCTTTCTATCTAAATATGAGTCAAAAGATCAAGAAATACAAGGAGAAATCTCACTTCAACTCTCAGGATATTTATTTCCATGATTTTGTTATTTCGGGTTATATTTGAAGGATTTTTAATATTTAAAATTGGAATTCTTATATTAATTTCAAATACAATTGACCTTGTACATTATACAGTGCTTTGTTTTTCTTCATATTTTTGTAGACTCCAATTTGATTACAAATATATAAACATTTTTGAAGAGAACCCTTTCATGTGTTTGAGAATAAATATTAAGTAGTAAAATTTAGAAAAGCTGTGAGAAAAGTTTGAGATTTAAAAAATGGAAAAACACATTCAAAACATAAACTATACAATTAGATATATGAAGGAATATTGATTTTGAACATACCCTTTGAAGACTGTAGTTACTGAGGTGTGCTGTTCAGAGTCCTTCTGATCTGTGGCGTTGCCTGACAGCTTACAGCACAGTCCTCTAAGAATTCTTTGCCTCAAAAGGAAGCTGCCTCAGCCATGATGACATATATGCTCTCTCTGTGGCAGCCAGCCAGCATGCTAACACTGCTCATATGGGGGTTTCAAAAGGCCCAGGCTTCCAGTGTCAAAAATGACAAATCTGAAGGGTGCTATAGCTCTGGAGTTCCCTGAATAAGAGAGTGAGGCTTCTGTTGTTACACTCAGCTCTGCTCCCCTTTCCTCACATGGGAGTTTTTTTCTCAGAACATCAGTTATTATACCTCTTGGTTGCAAATTCAGTTTTCATATATTTCTGTAGTGAAAACAACCAACACAAATCCTGAAAGAAGTTGTGATAAATACCATATTTTTCACACTATAAGACACACCTGACCATAAGACGCACTTAGGTTTAAAGGAGGAAAATAAGAAAAAATTATTCTAAACCAAATGGTGTACTAAAATATTTAATAAAATATGACAGAATAATATTTCAACCATGTAAAGCAAACAGCAGTCAATAGCGGTATTAAGAACCATCATCACCGTCATTAACAAATGAGGAGAGACTTTAAGGTTCAAGTACTCTTCTAGTTTTCTGGGAACCCCAGGTCTCAGGTGGTGGGCAGAGGTGGATGGCAACTGACCAGATGCTCTGAGATTCAGCAGTGAAGTGGGACATTTAAGCATCCCCAGGGGTTTTGCATGGGCCCACCGCTTCCTTTTCTAACAGCTGTCACCACCGATGACAGGTCAGGTAATGCACATCATGGTCTGTGATACAATATTTGCTCCATAAGTTTATAGACATATTCCCCCAGCTTTTTGGGGAAAAAAAAAAGTGTGTCTTATGGAGTGAAAAATATGGTAATTCAGTTATACCTCAAGGCACTTTTATCTTCTTTCAACCCCATTCTATCCCCAAACATCTGCTTTAAAAAAAAAGTGAATTATGAGGATGAAAAACTTATACCACTGGAAAAGAGAGGATTTATAATGGAAGTAATTGACAGTAGTCATGTAAAGTAATTAATTTTTATGGGAAAAATTTACCTGAAAGCTCTACATCAATGTTTTTTTCTCTCTCCCTTCCTCTCCCTAAAATCAATGAACATATAAAAATGATTTAAATTCAGCTCTTACCACAACAGTAACCTCTTCACAAAACTAACATATTTTTTCCTGATGGTTTGATCTAATAATTTATAGCCTCTTAGGTTCAGACTTCCTTATGATTTAAAAACAAATTCATTTTCTATACTGGGAAACCTATATTACTATGGTCTGTAAACCGATAAAAATTCTAAAAAAGGGCAAGATGAAGATTATAATAAAGTAAATGCTTATACTCTAAGAAGAATAAACAGTGTCCTTGATATTAAGAAAATTTTAGCTGATATGGTAGATGCTGTGTTCCCAAGACAGAACTGTATTAAGTTCTTAACTGCTCCATTTACTTGCTCTGTGTTCTTGGAAGAGTCAGAAATTCACCTTTCTCAAATGAGAATAATAAAGTACTCATCTCAGAGGACACATAAGAATTAAATATGATTTTGTATGTAAAGTGTTTAGTACAGAGTTTGCATGGTAAATTAACAGTTCACCAACTGATAATTATTTATTTGAGCCACTTCCAATAATTGAAATTTATCTTAACACCTAAGTATAATATTTTTTCAATAAACTTAATTTATTTCAGTCATTAGAAAATTAGGATATTTTAAATGTACTCTCACTCTCATAATGCATACATTATGTTTTTAATAAATAAATTTACATATAAAAGTATTATAAATAGTGCTTTTAAACACTTTTTTTTTATACACAGAGCTGTGCAAATCTTATTAACATGATAAACACATTGTCTTTCTCATCTAATCTGAGCATTGTGTTGAAATAGAATTTAAGTACTCTGGTATTCTCTAGAACTGATTTTCAAATGCCATATTATCATCCTGGCATTTCAAGACATTTAAGAGCTTCTTATATAAAATACAAATGTATTATGATTGAGTGGCAGGTGTATAAAGTCTCCTTTACAAAAGAAAAATACCATTGTTCTCTTGTATCCAATGCATGCGAAGTACAGATCACCGTCCCAACTTGAGAGAGAGAAAACTATGGAATTATACAGTTAAGTGAATATAAAAGACAGAAGGCTAAAGATACTATTGAAGTATTATTTTTAAAAATTAGAAAAAATCTAACATAATAAATGTAGAAATCAGCAACTCTAAAGATAGGAGAATATAAAATCAAGAAGTAGAAAACAAATATAAAATAGAGAGATCCACAAATTATAAAGTTGAGTTTCTGTAAAATTGAATAAAATAAATTAATATCTTACATGAATTATCAAAGAAAGAAAAACATGTATTGAAGACATCAGAAATACCAGCAATAAATTAAAAATAAAAATTTAAAAATGATATTAATTACAAAAGTATAAAGACATCAACTACCTGGAATAACAAACTACCTAAAGTTATGTGAGCTCTCTAAAAACAACACAACACAACACAACACAACACAAAACAAAACAAAAACACACTACCAAACATGTTTGGGAGAAATGAAAGACTAATTAGGATTACCATATATTATGGATTTGAGAACAACATTATAAAGAAGTTAATTTTTTTTCAAACTGATCTACAAATTTAACATTATTTAAAGAAAATTCCTAGTAGATTATTTTATGGAAGTTGATGATTGATTTCATAATATACATGAAAATGCAAATGACCAATAGTGATCAAAACAGTTATGGTACTGGAGGACTTACAACACCAGATATTCAACTTCTGTAAAATTCCAGTGTGAGTAAATAGTAAGTACTAGCATTTGTAGAAACCGATCAATGAAAGAAGATATAGAATAGAGGCACACCCACACATAAATAGTAAGCTGATTGTGACAGGACGAAAGAAAAAGAAAAACTAGCAAATTAGATTTTATTAAAATTAAGAAATTCTATTTTTTTAAATACACTATTGAGTTTGAAAAGGCAAACCATAGAGAAAATATTACATATAAGATTGTTTGCATTTGTAGACACCTATGTATACATTATGACAGATCAAGAATACAAATAAAATTATTTCAGATAAACAATAACAACCTAATAAAAATTGGCTAAAGACTTAGGCAGGTACTTCAAACAGAGGCCATTCAAATTATCCGCAATCATAAAAGTATACAAAATCTCATTCACCATCAGGAAAATAAAAAAATAAAACCACAACAAAATACAAGACTATCCTCACTAATATGACTAAACTATAACAATATACTGACATTTCTAAGTGTTGGTGATGATATGAATTCTCATACTGATGTAGGAGTGTAACTTGTTATACTCATTTGAGAACATTGTTTACTAATGTTTACTGAAGCTAAACATTCATAATTTTTTTTCATAAATTTTGTAAATCATCAATTCCATGCCTATGTATATCCCTAACAAAATGCATAGAGTTCATAAAAATACATATAAAACAATCTTTATATCAGTATTATTACAATATCTAAATGTTCATCAATAAACAGATACAGAATAGCATAGTTATATAATAAAATTCTTTACATCAGTGAAAGTGAATGAGCTACTATTACATGTAACAATATTGATAAATCTCACTAATGTCATGTTAAAAGCAAAAACATTAGCCTAAAATGTGTACATAAAGTATTATTTTATTTATATGCATTTCACATGTGGGCAAAGGTAATAAATGGGGACAGACATTTAGAAGGAAGTCATCTTCCATGATGAAAGCAATGACTGTGGAACACATTTTATTGTATGTCATTAATGAGCAATGGGATGTACAACTCTTAAGAATGGAACATATTACATCTCCTATCTTTCATTTCTAGTGTATTTTTAAATCAAGTTTCTAAACTATAGAATTGCTTTTGCCTTCGTAGCAAATGGAGATGAACATTGAAGTAGATTTTAGAAAAAAGTCTCACTTTCAGAATGTGAATTGGGAATTTATTGTTCAAAACTTTCCATTACTTAGGCTATTCACTGCAGAGATTATTAAGTAACATGAGATGAAAGGGACAAAATAGACTTTTGATAAGCATGCTGTTTTTAAGAGTATCTTCTGATAAATCAATGTGAAAGCTAAAACATCTTGAAAGTGAAGTACATTATTTCAAGTAACTAAAACAAAAACAAGACATCTGCCAGAGAATCAGCAAAAGAGAGAATGACAAGATCAACAGAAGCTGAGTACCTGCAAGTGTAAAATATTTTATGGTCTGATTTAGAAGTGATTTTTTTTTCTTTTTTCTTTTCAATGAAAGATTGATGGTGATTCTAGCAAAGAAAAATATTTCTAGCATGCAGGAAGTTTCTTGAGATAGTCCCTATTTCAATCAGATTGAGAGATTACATATCTGTACTGTAATCTTCAAAAAGGGAGTGGACCATTAAACAAAAAAATACATGAATTGAAAATGTAGAGCAACAGATTTGGGACAGAGAAGGGAGTCTTACCAATAATTCCCAGTGTGGAGGTACAAAGGATAAACATCAAACTGAATTTTAGAACTTCTCATGCTACTTAAGATCCCTTAACCTCTTCTGTGTAATACAAACCATATATTTCAACAGTTCTTAGATATCTCACCAAAGGCTAACCATGCTCTAGTTACTCTGAACAAATGGGGAGCTGATAACTATAGCCTCCCTGGCCCTAAAATTATTATTGAATACTAGAGTGAAGGAAAAGTGAAACTACAAAAATATTTTTAAAAATAGATGAAATATGACTCACAATGTTAGCCCATTGACCCAAAGCTGTCCTGTTTTAACGATCTACTACATCCCATGACTCTGAATCAAAATATTTGTGTTTAGAATAATGCAAAATATATTCACTTAAATCCTCCTTATTTATGTTTCCTATAAACCAAATCTCAGTACCTTTATAAAGGTGATGTTGGCATCCAAATTAAATGACATGACAATCTCTGGTTTGTCATGTTGTGACATTGTTTGTAATCTTACCCAGTCTCAATTAGCAGAACAAAAAAGGAAAGATATCTTTAATTATGTTATTGACTCATTCGTCACCTGCATCACATTGAAACATACAGTGACTTGTTTTTCAAAATCTGACCTCAGGAACCACAGCCAAAATTGTCAAGCTCCCAGCTGTGTGCCTTTTCTGCCACAATCTAAATTACACAGTCATGCATGTTACCTTTCCCCTTCTTTTGTTATCTGTTTCACAGTGTGTAATTTTTCTAAATCAAGCCCTTTAATTACACATTGCCAAAAGTGTCACCTACTGTTAAATGATTCCTGTGCTCCAAACAGAAAATCTGTGGGTCCTGCAAGGTTCTGAAGTTTCCATTACGTGCACAGACCCCAAGAACAGCTGTTAACAAATCTGTTGGTGGTTTTTGCAAAAAGGAGCCTGGCTGTGCTCCTGCTGTACTTCTGGTCATAGAAAGTAATTTACATTTTGAAAGGTTTAGTGGGCAAAAGACAGCACAGATGTAATAGTAGCTCAACATGAAATGTTTGGACCAATATATTACTAATATTAAAATCTTGTTTAAATTATGAGCAGCAATAAGAAAAAAATTTATCTTGGGATAACAGCAATATTAAAGCTCTATTGATCAATTGAGAATGAATGCATTACCCTTAAATATTTTCAAAACAAATGCAAGATTTAATATTCCATTAAACTGTTTAACATGAATCTAATAATCAAAATCAAGTAGGATAAACATATTTGGGTAGTAATGTGGATCGATTATGTCTTTAAGAAATCTTTAAAAATATTGGAGTTCTCTGTTTTCTTATATATTATAAAACCTTTATGTTGACCTTGACTATGTATTATATATAAATGCAGACTATATAATTTTTCATGCTGACTAAAAACAATTTAAATTATATTCCAATCAATTGTAATATAGTATAATGTATTAATATAACTAAGTCATTATATTTAATAAAAGGAGTTAGGAATAAAGTAACATATATATAATCATCATATAATCTGATGATTTCTTAAAAAATGAACTACAAATCAATATGAAAAACTAAAAAAATAACTTTCTGAGATAAAACTTTTAAAGTAATACCTCTTAGACAAGTATACTATAATATTTTTCTCTATAGATCCACAGTGAATAGAGAATATATCATGAAGACAAAAAAGGTGGTGATTTATTTTAGAGACTCTCTGTGACAAACACATTTCTCACTTATACGTTTTCCCTTGGAGCTCCCAAAACAGCAGCACGTCAAAGGCCCTGAAATGTCCAAGGCATACATCTGCATTGTCACATATTTCATTTTCCTGTAATTCCCACCTAACTGCCTTGTTGTCCTTTTCCTCTGTCCTAGTCCCTGTCCCAATAACTTTCTTTTTTGTTCCCATTTACAGTGAACACTTTGATGGCTTTTTTATATTCCCAGACTTGGGTAATCATCACCACAATCTAAGTTTCAAATATTTTTATCACCATCCAGGAAAACACTGTATTCATTAGTAATCATACCCCATCCTCCTCTACCCGCCGACCACATCAGCCCCAGTCAGCCACTAATCTACTTTTTGTTTCTATAGATTTCCTCATTCTGGACATTTCATATAAATGGAATTATATGTGACTTTTGTGCCTGACTTCTTTCATTTAGCATGGTATTTTTGAAATTCATCCATGTTGTAGCAACTATGAGTACTTTATTTCCTTTTACAGCTGCATAATAATCCATTGTGTGGATATTCCACATTTTATTCACCTGTTCATCACTTGATACACATTTGGGTTGTTTTTGTTTTGGGGCTGTTATGAATAATGCTTCATGGTCATTCATGTACAAATTTTTGCATGAGTGTGTTTTGATTTTGTTTAGATATAGTTAGGAATGGAATTTCTGAATCATTTTTTTACACTTACAAATTAATATCTTTTATTTTGAAATAACTTTTCCAGCATCCCTTTTTCTATTGTTTTAGATGTATTTGCATGGATTTCTTTTTCAAGTCAAACAATACAGTAATGTTAAAAATGAAAAGTCTTCCTCTGTCCTTGTCCCAATCTAATCTTGTCCCTAGGCATTACTATCATTAATAGCTTCTTATAAATTCATCCCCAAGTTTCCTATAATATACAAGGAAAGAAAGATTTTTTTAATTTTTGTTTTGTTTGAACACTAAACATAAAGCCCAATACACCTAGCTCTCCTTTATTCTTTTTAACAGCTGCATGTTATTCTATTGCTTGATGTAGCTTAATTAATTTAACTTGACACCCTTTCATGATATTTGAGATCTTTATAGCTGTTTGTTATTTCAATATTTCAATGAATATTCTTAAACAATGTCTGTTATACTGATGGCATATATTGTAGGAGAAAATCACAAAACTTCCTCCTGGTGGTAGACGGTAATTAAGTGTATAGCCATTGGCCCCAAAGAGGTTGCAGAAATTTACATTCCCATTATTATTGTTTAGAGAATGTCTATTGAGTTTCCCATACCCTTGCCAACATGGGAAGGTAAATAATGTTATTCTAACATGTATGGAATTTCTGAGTCTTATGTAACTTCATGTTTAACTCTTTGAGGAACTGCTTAACCCACTAACTTTTTAGTATTGACTGCCCAATACATTCATTGTTCCTTCAATTTTATCTTTTTACCTGTCAATAACCATTCCATTCAAGGTATTGAATACTTAGTCACACAGCAAGTATAGTTTTATGCAAATAATATTTCCAAGTTACCTGTAGCAGACTTGAAGTTTAGCATGCTTTATCAGTGCCTCAGCTTTGAATAATATATAAATGATCTTTGCCTTTGGATAAGATTGAGTTATACTGTTGACTGGGAAGTTTCCAATCAGTTCAGAGATAACCAATGTTGAAAATATAACCAGTTAAGCCAGTTATATGAGGCAGACCAAGTAGCAAGACACAAAACAAATGGGCCTAGAGATGATTAGTCCAGACAGTTGAGACTCACAATGGAATAAAACATGTGAAAGAATATATGTCTGATGAAACAGGGGAAGGAATCCCCCAAATCCTCACAGCTCATGATTTGGGGGATAGGGGAAGGAGATAATACATCTTTTAAGATACATTGCATATCTGTAGCAAGATGGTAGCTAGATAACAGCTGTGCTACTGCCCCAGGGCAAAAGGTATACATGACTTTCAGGATTTAAAAAGAAGGGCAGGCAGCCTGGAGAGGGAGAAGCATGATGGAAGTGGGTGCCGTGATGTAGGAGGACGTTGTAGTGGCCATGTGGGAAGCAGCAAGCAGCTATGCAGTTTGTAGTCAGGATTTGGCTGGGTGTCCTTGGCTAGTAAGAAAACAGGCATGCTGTTGCTTTGATCATGCCTGCTCTAGCTGATTTCCAAACCACCAAGGACTGTGTCTTGCAGACCTGGACTTTATTTGGACTCTTGGAACTCGGATCATATGGGAAGGACACTCTTTTAGGACTTGTGCCTTTCCTAAACTTCACCATGATCCAGTGTAACACGACACATACTTTCCTGGACTATTATACCAAGGCTGAAGACAACATACCCCAGGTCCTGGAGAAGAGAGCTGACAGATAAGGGATGGGCAACTATTTGGCTTGATTTTGACTTATAGTCTTTTGGGGAGTAAGGGAAGTGCTGGGTCTTGTGGGAGAAGAGGCTCTGAGCCAAAGTGCTCCCAGGTCCCCCCAGGGTTGGAATTTTGTAAATAAAAGACCTGTTTTTCTCAACACTAATTTTTGGGTCATACACCAAGTCTCCACATGAATGTGCCCCAGTTTGCTTAGTAGTAGCAATGAGCTGTTTATCTTTATTTACCAAGCAAATTTTAGATAATTAGGTAGAAGGAATAAACAAAGAAAAAAAATCTCAAATATTCAAGCCATTATAGCTATCCTAATACATATCAATACACAAATATTTCTAAAAAGGAGGAATCACAATGTTTTTTCTTTCCTTCTCTTTACTGCCAGATTTCTTTAAATTTCTATATCATAGCCTGCCTTACCATTTTCAACTTTTATTCAGTACTTTCTTAATTTTTTTATATCTGATTTCTTTCTCCACAGCTTCATGAAGATTCTGCCTTAATGTACATGGATAGACTTCTAATTGCTGCATTCATAAATTATTTCTAAGCTCTCACTTTTGGCATTGTTTACTCACTTTTGTTAATGAAATGACATTCTTAGACTTGGTGACATTTTTTTTTTCTTTCTGGTTTTAGTTCTATGCCATACATTTGTGGCTTCATTATTTTTTCATTTATTTTTGATTAGTTGAACCAAATCATAATTCAATGTACTTGTAAACTCATGTTCTAACAGCTATGGACTTATCTCTCAAAATATTTACTCATATCTTCAGATTTACTGAGCTTCTTTCATTTGCGTATACATGGCATTTGTATAAGCCATCGTTTCTAGAGGGTCCTTTGTACTTTACACCTAAACTATACTCTGAAAGAAGGCCTTAAAGTTTGACTAAACCTGTGCTCCCTGCCTCTGAGCACCTGACCTGCTCTTGCACAAGCTTGATAGAATGCAGATGACCCCACCAGAGGTCCATTAGCTCCCTTTCCTTGGAGCATTTTACTTTAGAAAATTTGTAATTGCAAATTCTTTCTCTGCTCCCTTGAGCTGTAAATTATTTGAAGTCTCTTACCAGTTTTATACCCTAGGCTGTCTTTCTCAAGAACCTGAGAGCCATCCCTTCTAAATTTAATCATCAAGGAAGATAGGACCCCATTTCCCCATCTCTGTGGGAGCCTGAATTCAGTGGCAGTCTTGTTCCAAGCTGTAGTATTGTCACCTGTTATAAAGAGTAAAGGAAGTTGATTTTTTTTTTCTTTGGCTAAGGCTAGTTAGCAAATATAGACAGCCTATGATCTCCCACTCCAGCTATGTAAAAATGGTTACTTGAGAGACTTGGATTCAGAGATGGACACTTTTAGAACATAACAACCCTGACAGAAATGTTATGTAAATATTTCCAAGTGTGGTGGAATTTCAGGAAATAAAGTTAAGAAAGTGGTGAAATTTTTACTACCATTTGAGTTAGGGGTTACAGATGAATATAGTGCCAGAAAAGAAGTGGAAGCAAGCCTTGCTAGACATGAGTGGCTCCATATATCTGGGCTTCAGTAATCAATGAAAGAGATAAAGAATATTCAAACACATTGGTAAAAAGACTGTTTTCAGTAGTGCCACTCAGCAGTGTCTTAAATGTGGAACACTCAAAGAGAATCAAAACTGAAAATTGACCTTTCAGTTTTGATTGTGGAGAAAGTATTATTGATTGCCTAAAGATCTGAAGGTGGAATATTACAAAGTATTCAGTTTTTGTTCAAAACTGAAGACACATAAAACACTATTCCACAAATTTTTTCAAAATTGTCATTAAAATCTAGAATTATAAGAACACTTTTCTAACATAAAAAAATGAGTAAAACAATGTTTTATTGCTAATTTATATGACAAGTAATCCATACTCTTATTATAAGATTAGATTTGTAAAATTTGTCTACCATGAAGAGTAATAATCAAGGGTGCAGGAACTGAGTATATGTATTTAAATGTATTTCTACCTGCCCTGGCCAGTGACTCAGTTGGAGCATCATCCTGTACACCAAAAGGTTGCAGGTTTGATCCCCAGTCAAAGGGCATACAGGAGAGAACCAATCGGTATTTCTCTCTCACATCAATGTTTCTCTCTCCTTTGTTGCAGACCTCAGACCAGCGGGGTCCATGGCATTGTGGATGAAATGAAGAAATGCACACAGACTGCAAGAATCCTGTAGAGAAAAGGAGCCAAAACTGGCCACTCTCTGAAGGAGAAAGGTTTTTATTAACTCTTTAGGTGGATTACATCCAAGAAAGTTATAAATCATTGTGCTAATTATTGCCTTATATAATTATTACTTTTCTATAACAGAGAAAAGAATGTTATACATGCATGGATGATAAGGACAACTGATCTAGTCAAGTCCTGTCCTTAAAAATCAGCCCAGAATAGACCCTAAGGAACTGCTTCAAGGTTACACACTGAATATCTGTTGTTCTCAGCCTAGGGTGAGGGAGACCTTTAGCAGAAAGCAAGCTTTTAAGCTATTGTAGAAACTCAGGTCTGGTTCTCCATGAGAAAACCAGTGTGTGGAGTGGGTCCTGTGTGCCGCCATGCTCCCAGTGGTTTTCCAAACCTCAAGGCACATGCCTGGGTTGCGAGTCAGGTTTCCTGGGGGAGTGCGAGAGGCAACAACACATTAATGTTTCTTTCACTCTCTTTCTCCCTCCCTTCTCTTTCTCTAAAAATAAATAACATCTTAAAAAAAAAAAAAACAGTTGAATGTTCTCAGGAATTTCTCTTTTTGAGACTACAAGTACATCACAGATTTCTGATCCTTTATTACCTAAAGTTTTCATGATGAAATCTGTTATTCTCTTTAGCATTTATTTTATGAGTACTTATGTCAGGCGCCCTGGCTGGTTTAGCTCAGTGGATTGAGCGTCGGCCTGCGAGCTAAGTGTCGCTGGTTCGATCTTCCAGTCAGGGTACATCAGAGAAGGAAAACTCTGACTCCAAAAAACCTCCGCTGCCTTGCGGCATACCTCTTCAGGGGAAAGGCTAAGGGAGTAAACCCCGACAGAAAATCCGGAGCCGGAGTCCCTAAGGCGGTTTGACGTTGTAGTCAACACCGGCAACTCCTGCGGCGCACCTGAAGCCAAGCTGTATTGACTCCGTCTTTCCCTTGGACCCTTCAGCTGCGAAGAGAGGGGGGGTCTGCTGCATGGGCAACAGCAGACCCTCCATATCACCCTGCCCAGGCTCTGTAGCTTCAGCGTCATCGCAAGATGTCGATTCAACACGGGAGGAGACAGATACGATGTCACTCCCGAGTCGGACTGCACAGCCATTCTCGGTGGTGCAGATAGACTCTTAAGAAGCTACACCATCGTCTCTCGAGACGGACGGCTGCCGACGACGACGACGACTTATGTCAGGATGACAAAAAAAAAAATTATAAAAGACAATAGGAGAGTTATATTCTTTGCTTACAAACATATAAAAAATGTTACCCTAACTTATTGTGGTTATTTCCCTAAAACCAAGTTTACATAAATTGTTAGTGATTAAATTTCAGAGACAAATTTTCTACTCTTTGTAACATCATGTTCATTAATGATAAAGATAAATGAGATTTGGGGAAAAAAGTGGTTGAGAAAAGAGTGCAGTAGAGTGGTTTTCTTAATAGATGCTCGTTTTTCTTCTTGGACATTAATTGTTTTTTTTTTTTTTTTTTTTTTGATAATTAAAGCTTAGTGCATTGTCTTATTCCCATCATGAAAATGTTGCATATAAGTTATGTTGTAATGAATCAGTATTAGATAATGTAGGCTGCCTAATTAAGGCATAATGTTGTTTTAACTAACATTACTAACATGTTTAGTTAAAACAACATTCCCAAACTGTGATTGTGCATCATTGCTTTGTGCACTTCATAAAATATGCATGCTGGTGCCATGCTAACTCAGAATCTTTGTTAATGGGGCTAGCATAAAAAATTACCTGTTCCTGGCTAGTAAAGGACTTTGGCCAAGATGGAAACTTAGACAGATACACTGTATCTCCCTCCGCAACTAAGAAGGAATATAACTACTTCAAAACTAGAGACAACCATAAGTTTCAGAAAACTGAGCTGCATGTAAGTCTAACAAACAAAGATATAAAGAAGAAATACTCATCCAGACAGGTAGGAGGGGAAAAGCCATGACAGAGAGGATGCAGTGTAGTGGCAGCAACAGCAGGCAGGCAGAAAGCACAGTCAAACATTTAAAAAAGTTGAGAGGGACACTTGGAGAGGACTCCCATCACCAGACCAGACCACACAAGTCACAGTTCCAGCACCAGGGAAAATAAAACCCCATTGCTTCTGACTGTGCAGACCAGTGGGGGTTAGGGTGGAGGCAGAAACTGCTGGTCTCTAAGTAGAGTTCACTTGTTTAAAGGGTTCCCACAATCCTAGAACATCTGCAAACCCACCTACTCTGGGAACGACAGCCAGGACTACAGCTAGAGAGGCACCAGTTCCATACAGAAGTGGGAGAAGTGCCTGAAAAAGGGGCGGGCGAGTGCTGAGCAAGCGGCATTGTTTCCTCTCAGGCCCCTTTCCTACACACAGTGCCACATCATGGTGAAATGGGTCATCCAGTACTGACGAATATCTAAGTTTCCACCCCTTACAATGTAACAGGTGTGACAGCCCTATTTAAGACACATAGGCAAACAAATACAAGAGCCTGTCAAGATGAGGAGACAGAAAAGTATGGCCCAAAAGAGGGAACAGATCAAGGTTCCAATGGGAGAACTAAATGACAAAGAGATAGCCAACTTAACAAACTAGAAGATAGCCAAACTAACAGATGCAGAGTTCAAAACAATGGTGATAAAGATGCTCACAGACTTGACAGATATGCTTAGATATGGCAAATGCATAAAGGAGGAAATAAAGGCTATGCTGAATGAAATGAAGAAAGATTTACACAAAACCAATTGTGAAGGGAAGGAAACAAGGGTTCAGATTAATGATAATGATTTGGAACATAAGGAAAAAAAAAAAAAAGTCAACCAGTAGAGAATGAGGAAACAACAATTAAAAAAAAATGAGGAGAGGCTTAGGAACCTCTGGGATAACTTTAAACATGCCAACATCCAAATCATGGGGGTGTCAGAAGGAGTTGAGGAAGACCAAGAAATCAAAAGCTTATGTGAAAAAATAATGAAGAAAAACTTCCCAAATTTAGTGAAAGAAATAGACATGCAAGTTTAGGAAGCACAAAGAGTCCCAAAAAATTAGACCCAAGTTTGCTGGAGCGAAAGGGGGTACTGGAAAGAAGGGAGCAAAGGGAAAAGAAATTGAGACAACTGTTACAACATAATCAATAAAATATACTTTTAAAAAATCACCTGCCTACAATGAGACAAAGCACACACACAAACATGAAACTGAACTGAGATAATATTTCTTCATAATAAGTTGAAAAAGTGTTATAAATTGCTATAAAATGAAATTTGAATTTTTAAAATTGCTACATTGTCACTGAGTAGTAGTATTAAACTTTGGAAGTGTTATTTTACTGATAGGTGTTATGTAAAAGATCAAAGAAACCAGCCCTTTTGCTTGTGTGGTGGCGGAAGAGTGGATAAGCAGTTTTTTAAATATTGGCTTGTAGTTTTTTGAGGGAGGATAATTTGAATTTGGATGGTGGAGACACAATGCAATATACAGATCATGTATCATAGAATTGTACACTTGAAACCTGTATAATCTTACTAAGCAATGTCACCCCAATAAATTTAATTTAAAGTAAATAAATAGATGCTTTCATTTATAGATTAATACTAAAACAAGTTTACTGTTGTTGTTTTTTTAATAAACTTTAAAAATAAAGTTAAAGCTCTGTTCTTTAGGATACAATGACAATAGCATATATTTTATCCTTAAAACTTGGAGAGCAAAACATAACTTTCTCCCAATGAACTTATTGAGCAAAGGGCTTCCTTTCAACTTCTAAAAAAATAATTAGATCTGCAGCATTTGGAGTGACAGGAGAATGTGGATGATTATTCACTGAGCTTGGATCTAATTATAAAAATGTATGAATGAGAAGTGGTAAATGGCATCTAACAAAGACAAGATATATTTCCATTTACCTGGTTGAAGAAGCTTTTATCCATTACTTCCTCAGACCAGTAAGCATGCTTAGAGCAATCTATCCACATGTAATAAACAGTTAATGTCTTGCCCAAGATAATTTTTTCTTCTGTTAACACCTGATTTTCCCTTAAGAAATGGTCTCCTCTTCAATCTAATCTTATTTTATTTATGTAGAGCAGATGTTTCAGGTTGAATATGTGATGCAGGTCTGTCCAACAGAGCATCACATTTCACTTTGCTCACAAACATTGGTTCAGGTACAGAAATATGAACAGATCAAAGACAACCAGGGCTTCACCAAGAATTTTGTGGAGCAACCAGCAAAGATGTATGTTTATTCCACTTTATTTAAAGCAGAATGAAAAGCAAGCCTGGAGATTTGAGAGACTACAGTTGAGACTTCATTTGCACTATATATATATAAAAATACATATATATATATGTATATATATATATATGAATAAATAAAACATTGAGGAAAACAGAATCAAAAGCAATACACCAATACACACAGATAAAGAGAAAGATATATCAGACCCTGATGACATTATCTGAGCCCTGGATTTCTAGAGACTGAAGAATATTTTATTTCTAGGCTTTCCAGTTAAATTACTCAATAAATGTCCCTCTTTTCAGGGCACCTAAACTAATTTAATTTACATTTTTTTTGGTAAATTTGTAGCCAAAAATTTCATACTATATCAGATAATTACTTCTGGTACTTTATATCATAATTCAGTATTTTTTAAACTTATATGATCAAAAGAATCAGTTTATATTTATAATAATTCAGATGTTCAGAACACTCTCTTGGGGGAGTCTGTTTTAGTAGGGGTTCTATTTTTAAAAATGATCCAGGGATAAATCTTATGTTAATAAAAGTATAAAAATTGTAATAGTAGTACAATATATGCAAAATAAAAAAATCAGTATGCTATCACTCTTACTTTCTGAATATTATAGAATGCTCTGGTTTTTGCCTGGCAAACCAGCATATGGTCGCAGAATCATAAAATTTTAGACTTTGAAGAAATGGTAGATATAATCCGGCCCAACAGCTCATTTTTTACAATGAGAAAATTGTAGCTGAGAGAAGTCGCACACACAAATACCGTAGAGAGTTAGTAGCACAAAAATACTACAACATGAACATCCTGTTAGCTTCAATTTATTTTATTATCAAAAATCACATTTCTAGATTAAAAATAATTTTAAAAGTACATAAATAACAGATTGGTGAAAAATCTACTTTTATTTTTCATGGGCATAGAAAATTAACTAAAAGAGCTTATAGTATATTATCAATTCTTAGCATACTTCTTTGTGAAAAAAATTTATTATTTGACCATTATAACAATAATGAATTCTCTAATACTTAAACAGACTGTAAATATCCTTATTAATTCTGTGATTTTGTAACCATGTCCTCTAATGTTTTAATGTCAAGTATTTTATTTATAATAAAATATTAAAAGTTATTACTGATGAATGGATTTTAAGACTAAATAAATCAATTTTTACTATTAACACAAGAATTAACACAAAAGATTGCTTGAAGAATCACTTGGTCCAAATGCAGTGGTCCTAAATAAGAAATTCATAGAATTTTATACACTTAATAAGAACTTTTCAAATTTATTTCTTCAGTGATAACAAAGAAACAAAAAAAACCTATAAATAAAGACTCATTGCAATGGTGGCAGCTTAAAGAACATTTGATGGATTTTCAGAAAAGAAAGCTCCTTCACATTATAAAATAAAGCATTTAAAGCTAAACATCATCATTTTTTCCTCTCCTTGATTATATAGGAGTCCAGATCGAGTCTGCTCAGAATGTGCCACCTGGCATGCAAACTATTTTAAGACAAAACAATTAAAGCCTAACATACTCAAGAAGAAAATCTTATTTAGGAAAGGAACTTCATTATGTTCATTTTAGCATATTTACCTTAGTATGCATGACTAAAGTGTGGCAGACTGGGAGGATTCAAGCAAGCCTGTTTGTTAAACTTCCCTCTGTCTCCAATTGTTTCTGGGTTGCCAAGCAAGAAATTGTTTGCCATATGTTTGCTTTTTCTCATCCACTTGTGAATCTCCTACTTTCTCTTTGAAATCCCCAACCCCTACTTTCCTATTGTTAGTCCAGAATGGCATATTAGCTTCAACTGCCCAATGCACTTTTTTGTTTTTTTTTCAGATTTAATGTGTTTTATTGATTAAAATATTACATTTGTGCCACTTTCCCTTCCCTCTGCTCCCCTCCACCCGGTGGCCCCCTCCCTCCAGTTGTCCCCCCCTTTTAGATTATGTCCATTAGTTGTGCTTACAGTTCCTCCCAACCTCTCTCCGTCTATTCCATTCCCTCCTACCATGATCCCCAATTCCTATATCATCTCCCTCCCTCTCCCCACTCCCCCTCCCTGTTGACCTCCCCCCACTATGTTTCCTTTACCCACAGTTCCTTTTCCACTCTCGTTGCCTGTTTCGTTTGCCTTTGTTTCATCTCCCTAGCTTCTGTTTTTTAAACCAGTCCCTTTAACTTCTCATATAACAGTGGTTTGGATCTAATGAACTCTTTCAGTTTTATTTTGTCCTGGAAACACTTTCTCTGTCCTTCTATTCTGAATGACAATTTCGCTGGATAGAGTATTCGTGGTTGTAGGTTTTGGATTTTCATTACTTTGAATATTTTTGCCAGTTCCTTCTTGCCTGTAGGGTTTCCCTTGAGAAGTCAGCTGATAGTCTAATTGGGACCCCTTTGTACATAATTCTTTTCTTCTCTCTTGCTGCTTTTAAGATTCTCTCTTTATCTTTAATTTTTGACATTTTGATTATAATGTGTCTTGGAGTGGTTCTCCCTGGGTCCAGTCTCTTGGGAACTCTCCTTGCTTCTTGGACCTGCAAGTCTATTCCCTTCCCCAAGTCTGGGAAGTTCTCCTTTATTATATTTTCACTCAATTTTTCAAGTTCTAGTTCATCTTCCTCATTCTCTGACAAACCAATGATTCTTATGTTGGGCCTTTTATAGCTGTCCCAGAGGTTTCTGATCCTCTCATTGTTGCTTGCCATTTCCTCTCGCTGCATTGGTTGACTGCTTGTTCCTTCTCCATATTCCAGTTTGTTGAAATGGACTCTGGATTCCTCACCATCTGTCTCGTATGTGGTTTTGTTCCTTTCATTATGAAAGTTTTTCGCTTCTTTCATATCTTTTTCCTGCTCTTTTGTGAATTCTGTAAGCCACCTGATAACAATGGCCCAGAACTGAGCCTCTGACAGGTTTCTTATCTGTTCATCTGTCAGGTTCTCTATCTGCTGTCTGGTGAGTTGTGCCACTGGGATCTCTATATTTGTCTGCCACATTTTGACAGATGCGTTTTGTTTTCCTGGGCCGGCTGTCGGGGGCAGGGGGCAGTGCCTGCGTACGCGTCACAAATCAGCGACCGCCGGCGCCTGCCTGTCCGCGACCTATTTCGCAGCCCTGTGGTGCTTTCTGTGGGGGCGGGGGTCCAAGATGGATTCACACAGTTATTCAGCTAGGAGACCGGGATCCGTCCTCCCGCCCCCCTGGGCCTCACTGTTCAAGGCGATGCTGCGGCTGCTCCCCAGCGCTGGAGTCGGGCACGCCAGGGGCTTGATTGCCTCCGGGATTTTTCGCCGCCCCGCCCCGCCGCTCCGCAAACAGCTTTGCCTTCTTTAACTCTTACCTGCCCAAATGGCACCACTGGTTTATAACTTCATATGTTGGGCTTCCGTGTAGCTTTATTTTCTGGAATTTCTAGTTATCCTTTGTTTTGAAGTAGTTGTGTTCCTCTATAGTTGTAGAGGGAGACCTAGCGAGTCCGTCTAAGCCTCCATCTTGGCCGGAAGTCCTGCACTTTTTTTTTAAGTATATTTATTGATTATGTTGTTACAATAGTTCCAATTTTTTTCTCCTTTGCTCCCCTCTGCTCAGTACCCCACTTCCCTCCAGCAATCCGATCCTCTTTAGTTCATGTCCATGGTCATGCATATAAATTCTTTGGCTTCACCCTTTCCCATATTACTCTTAACATCCGTCTGTCTATTTTTTACCAAGCGATTATGCTTCTTAGTCCCTGCACCATTTTCCCATTTCCCCCCTCCCCTCTCCCAGCTGATAACCCTCCAAATGATCCCCATACCCATGATTCTGTTCCTATTCTGGTTTGCTTAGTTGGGTTCTGTTTTTATTTTTTTAGCTTCAGTTGTTGATAGTTGAGTTTGTTGTCATTTTAATGTTTATAGTTTTGATCTTCTTTTTCTTAAGTAAGTCCCTTTGATATTTCATATAATAGCTTGGTGATAATGAATTCCTTTATCTTCACCTTGTCTGGGAAGCATTTCATCTGCCCTTCCATTCCAAATGATAGCTTTGCTGGATAGTAACCTCGGTTGTAGGTTGCTTTTCATCTCATTGAATACTGCTTGCCAGTCCTTGCCTGCCTAAAAAGTGTCCTTTTGTTACAGAAACAGGGGAGTCCAAAAATTCCCAGAGTTTGTGGCTGGGGGATGGGGAGAAGGAAGCAGATGTTAGAATGCCTCCACATGCCTGAGGCTGGTGGCTAGTGTCTTTTTAAATGCAAAATGGCTTTAATGCAACCAAAGCCTCAGGTAGATGGGAGGGGTCTTGGACCAGGGGATGGTATGGAGAAAGCACACAGAACCTGCGTGAGGTTCTGTGAATCGTCAGAACTGATTACCACACCCACTGCATCAGAGGACGTAGTCAGGGATTTAAAAATAAGTGGCAGACATTTTAAATGAGGCTGAGGCTGACTGTGTGGACTTAACTGGGTCTGATGATGCAGTTTTAAGGAAGGGACATACCTTGCTGCTTTGAAAAGGAACAGACTGACCATGAGGATTACAAAAAGACTAACTATACAGTTTATAAGGAGGCTGAGAATCCATGAGGTTCTGGATTAAATGCTGGTGGACCCCATAACACAGACGAGGTCTCCCCAATCAGAATTGAATGATTGGCAGCTACCGGTAAAGCTGGACTGTGTTTGGAAAGTAGGGAAACGGTTTCTCTAACTTTTCTAAGACTAGCCTGGTTTGGTAGGGGGGAGGCAAGAATATGTGTTTACGGGTGTTTTAAAGAACATAAGACTTAACAACAGAAATCCGCAAATAACTAAATCTATATAACTGTTAAATAAACAATTCTTTTTCTTTTCACTAAACTCTGGTATTGAGAGTTATAATTCTGGTGGTGGGCAATCGGGCCCCTGACTAAACAGCCCATGGGTTCTGTTTCAATTGGAGCAGCCCAGGAGTTCTGTAACACTTTGAGAAATCAGCTGATAGTCCTATAGGCACTCTCCTGTAGGCAACTCTCTTCCTCTCTCTTGCTGCCCCCAGGACTCTGTCTTTATCTTTCACCTTTGGCATCTCAATCATGATGCATCCTGGTGTGGTCTCCTCTGGGTCCAGCTTGCCTGGGACCCTCTGTGCTTCCCAGACTTGTATGTCCATCTCCTTCACAAAATTTGTGAAGTTTTCCTAATTTTTTTTCAATTCTTGCTTCCTCATTCTGTACTGGTTGACTGTTCTTTTCTTCCTTATGCTCCATATTGATTTGAACCCTGGTTTCCTAATCTTCACCATTGGTTTTGTGTGGATTTTCTTTTGTTTCACTTAGTATAGCCTTCACTTCTTCTCTTATGCATTTGCTGTACTCAAGCATATCTGTCAAGCCCGTGAGCATCTTTATCACCAGTGTTTTGAATTCTGCATCTGTTACGTTGTCTATCGTCTCATCCGTGAGGTTGGCTATCTGCTCGTTGCTTAGTTCTCCCACTGGAACCTTGATCCATTCCCCCCTTTGGGCCATACTTCTCTGTCTCTTCACTCTGACAGGCTCCTGTGTTTGTTTGCCTCCGCATCCCAGGTGGAGCTGTCACTCCTGTTATGTTGTAAGGGGCAGAGTCTTAAGGATTTGTCAGTAAAGGGTGACCTGTTTCACTACGTTGTGGCACTGTATGTGGGGAAGGGGTCTGAGAGGGAACAATGCCTCCTGCCCAGCACTCACCCCTTTTCCAGGCATCTCTCCCACTTCTGCACCAGACTGGAGCCCCTCTAACTGCTGCCCTGGCCATCGTTCTGAGAGTGGGTGGGTCTGTGGATGTTCTGGGTCTGCGGATGTTCTAGGACCATGGGAGCCCTTTAAACAAGCAGACTCTGCTGAGACCTGCAGTTTCTTCCTCCACCCCAATGCCCACTGGTCTGCACAGTCAGAAGGAATAATTTTCCCCAATGCTAGGACCATAAACTATGAGATCCAGTGAGGAGCTGGGAACGCACCCCAGGTGACCCTCCTGACTTTTTAAAATGTGTGACTACGTTTTCTGCAGGCCTGCTGCTGCCACCACACTGTCCTCTCCGCCCCAGCTCTGCCCCTCCTACCTGTCTGGATGAGTATTTCTTCTTTATATCTTTGTTTGCTGGACTTCCATGCAATTTGCTGGAACTTCTGGTTGTTTCTAGTTTTGACGTAGTTGCATTCCTTCTTAGTTGTGGAGGGAGACACAGCGTGTTTGTCTATGCCTCCATCTTCCCAATGCATTACTGAGTCTCATATTTTTATGAAATCCCAATATATACATACATAGTATATCAGAATTATCATTGATGTTTTTCAGAAAAACAGATTCCACATTCTAAGCTTATTACATTGCAATCTCAGGCAGTTATGCCATGGACTCTGTGCTTTTTAAAGAAAGTTTTTATCTTTGTGCCTAGAGGATCATCAACTTGATGCTCACCAAGCTCCCTCTCTGTGAAGGTTTCTGCATCCTGTTGAGAGGAGGATGCAAACAACAGCATCTTTTCCTATTTTGGGGTAATTACACACTTGTATCAAGTCCCTTTGTAGCAATCAATGGTCTAGAATGTTCAAAAGATCACCTAATTGAAATGTTTATATATTTTTCTTTTTTCAGTCAAACAACAACAGCAAAAACAAACAAATGAAAAACAACTTTAATAAGATTGTCTATTGAAGGTATTAGAAGCTAGGGTTAGTGTTGATTTTTTAAAAAGCACTTAAATGATTCCTGACTTTCAATTTGCATGAAAGAGTGAAAATCAAGATATTTTACATAATCTCTAATATCTATGCAAACATGATCTAGTTACCAGAGAAGTTCTATACATTTGTTACTAAGAGAGTCAAAGAGAGGGGGCAGGAAGTGTGAGAGCCTCTTAGAATGGTCTGGTGCAGTGGCTTTTAAGCTATTTTTCTCCTGCTTTTCCCAAAATCACAGTGTCAGTTTGAACCTTAAGGATTAAATATAGAGACATTTACTATGTTTTTATGTGATACGTTCAGTTCTTTGGAGTTTAAATACCCACCCTCTCCACTGTCTGAATTTCAAATCATCTTAAAAGCTGGTAGGCTCATTTGAAGTGTTCCACTCTTGATTAGTTTGGATTTGTAAATCTCTCTGAGACATCCATATAAGCTGCTTTATTATACAGATTTTGGTAGCTGAATTCTCTTCTTCTAATTGGTATTCCTACTCACTTTCTTGAATAAGAAAAATAAAATGGCTCATGAAAACACATGTGTTTATACATGTATTTCTTTGGAAGGATATTAATTTTCTACTAAGCTACATCAATTATAATGAGAAATTCAAAAACATTGCTAAAATATTTTAAGATATTATTTTTATATTAATGCAAGTATATGTTTATTGATTTGAGAGAGAGAGAAAGAAAGAGAGAGTGAGAGACATCAATGTGAAAGAAACATGTTAACAAATACTGAGTGTACCATGTCAGGAATGCCTTACATTTTCTTCCAAAATTTCTTCCAAGTTATGAATATTTGCTTCTTTTCATTATATCTACAATAATCATGTAAGTCTATCACCTACATAAAACATAAAATTGTATCAAATACTCTGCCTCAGTATTAATTTCTTTATTTAGAGACATATACTAAAATCTTTTGCATAAGGAATAGTGGAGAATATATCCCAAGGATGGCTTTGCAATCTCCCAAGCTTTAATTATCTCACAGCTTAGTTCAACTTCATGGTCTGATGAACCATGGACGAAGTTCTAGTGCAGGTTTCAAGGGAAGGAACAAAAAATATCTGTATGATATTCAAGAGCAATGGCTCCTAGGCTGGTAAATTGATCTTTTAGCTGTTAGACTAGTGTAGGCTTTTTCTTTTCTGGAGTTAACTGAGATGTTCTGAGCAAGTTCTCTGCCCAGCTTTAAGAAGGGTGAAGAAATGAGCCTAAATGGCCTTTGGATGCTGAGAAAGCAAAATCATCACTTTATCTTCTGTGCGTCTAAAATGATCTGCCTTTGAAAAGACCCTCTTTTCTCCTTGTAGGATATTTTATCCTGCCCAAAATGTCTGCAGAGATATTTGGTCTCTACCAAACCACTAATTCTCTTTTTTGCCATAGAATTGTTTTCAAAGTAATAAAAATTGAGTTTCTTTATCCCATTTTTAATTGGTTGAAATGCTATAACAATGTGGTTTTAGGGAGTTGATCAAAATGATACTGTAACATTAAATATGTTTTAATTTTTAAGTTATATCAAATTTCAAAACTCCAAGAACATTACAGCAATATTTTAGATTTCTTGATTGACATATATGTTTGGTTTGGAATTGTTCTGGAAGTATGTACCTACTTTCTAAGCAAATAAATGCAATGAAAGAGATGTTCCAGGAATAAAACTGATACTGCAAGAAAAATGATTCAAGATATATTAGTTCTTACTTAATTCACACTTAATTAATTCTTACCATGTGTGCATGGAGAAACAAAAAGAATATTTCAAGTGGTTTTGCAATTTATCATTCTCTTTTCACTTTTTGTAGTTTTAGAAGTAGTATCTCTGATACCTATGAAGATGTACATAAATGTTTTTAACTGCTTGTTCAGATACTGAATCTTATATTTCAGCTAAATAATTCCTTCTTGTTCTAAATATTAAAAAATTAGATAATAACAACTTTCATTTATCAAGACTAATATTTTTAAAAAGACACAATTTCTACTATTCATTTTCAATCCTCAAGTGAAGTTTAGAATATTTTAGGAAAAAGTAATCAGTAATCTAAAATTTTAAAAATAGTATTATATGCTCAATATTCTTAATGTAAAGCTAATTATTAAAAAAGGAAAACCATTTCCGTTATAGCAATAGAACAAAAATGTACTTCTCCTGATTCATGAATATGTAAATGGTTTGGTAGAAAAATAGAAGTATTTCCATACTAGAGAATTTTCATTTAAACTGTTGTGGTTAAAAAATAACTTCCTCCTACTTTTATAAGTTATTCTGGCTGGACTAATAATCAAATTATCATGAGACAGATTCACAGAAGAAAGTGTCCACAATATATTACCATTGTACATGCAAGTGTGCCACATGGATGTGCGGCCTGAGGATGTACTGCGCACACGAGGCTTATGTGCCACTCTGAAGCTACGGAGAGAGGGTTGTGGTCTGCAACTTCAAAGGGTAGAAAAACAAGGCACGTGGAGATGAAAAAGCAAGTGTTTGATAAATAAATGTTTTGCTTGGGCCACCTTTAACAATGGATGTAGACAGCACTTGGAATAAATGGTCCTTGCTAGATTCCTTTCTATCACACATTAGTTTATATTAAACTATAGGTATCTGTGATGATAACATGACAGCAAAATTCTCAGCATTTCTGACTCCATCTTGTTTAAGCCTTCTGTGTTCCTGAATAAAGATATGTTAGTCACTAGAGGAATTCTGCTTATAGCTTGAGATTTTACACAAACAGCCTTTGCCAGAAGGTGCCTCTCCCAAGGAGATGGGAATTTGTATGAAAATAATGTTCTTTTAATCAAAGATTTGCAGAAGCCTCAGGACCGGACTCAAATCAGCTGGTGTGAAGGGAATGGGAGCAAAGGGGTTTCAAGGTCTTCCTTGAATCCCAGCTGGTGCTGAGATGTCTACGGACCTCAGTCAAATAACAAATAAATAAGTAAATAATAAATATAAAATAGCAAAATAAATTTGTATTTGATAAGACAGTGACTTAGAAATGCAATTAGAACCTTAACTGTTGTGGCTCAGTAGGTTGGGTGATGTCTAGCAAAGAGAAAAGTCACCAGTTCAATTCCTGGTGAGAGCACATGCCATTGAGGGTTTGGTCCCCAGTCAGGGCACATTCAACATGCAACTGGTCAAAGTTTCTCCCTAATGTTGATGATTCTCTCCCTTTCTTCCCCCTCTTCCCTCTCTCTAAAATAAATAAATATTCACCAATACATGTAATAAGGGGTTAATATAGAAAACATATAAAACTCAACATACAAAAAAAGTAAATCAAAAATGGGCAAAGGACCCGAATAGACACTTCTCCAAAGAGAACATACAAATGGCCAATAAATATATGAAAAGATGCTCAATGTCACTAATCATCAGAGAACTGCAAATAAAACCACAATGAGATATCACCCCACAGTTGTCAGAAAGGCTGTCATCAATAAATCAACAAACAACAAGTGCTGGTGAGGATGTGAAGGAAGGGGAACACTTCTGCACTCTTGTTGGGAATGAAGATTGATGCAGCCACTTTGGAAAGCAGTATGGAATTTCTTGAAAAAACTAAAAATGGAACTTTCTTATGACTCAGTGTTTCCACTTCTGAGAATTTATCTGAAAAATCCCAAAATGCTAATTTGAAAAAATGTAAACACCCCTATGTTCATTGTAGCATTATTTATAATCAACAAGATATGGAGGCAGCCCAGGTGTGCATCAGTAGATGAGTAGCTGGAATAACTGTGGAACATTTACGCAATGAAATACTACCCAGCTGTAAAAAGGAAGAAAACTTCACCCTTTGTGACAGCATAGGTAGACAGCAGAGCATTATGCTAAGTGAAATAAGCCAGTCAGAAAAAAACAAATACCATATGATTTCACTCATATGTGGAATCTAATGAACAAACTAAGCTGTCAGCAAAATAGAGAAGACTCAGAGAGAGCAGGCTGACAGCTCTAGGATTTTGGGGGGTGAAGAGATTGAGCAAAAAGAAAAACAGACTCATGGACATGGACAGTAGTGTGGTGATTGAGGAGGCAGAGAATAAGAGGGATAAATAGTAATGGAAAAAATACAATAAAATATAAATGTAAAAAAATAAAATTAAATTAAAATTATATATATATATATATGGATATATATATATATAAAATCTTTTAAAAACATCAAAACAGAATTAGAGAAAACATGCAAGGACACATGACAGACCATTGCTACAAAGTTATGCTTAATGAGTATGATGTGCTCAAAGTGAGCTCTCCTTATTTAGATTGTGACATAGGGTAAAGTAATGACAGATTTTACTTAACCTCTATTTCCTACCGTGACATACACTTTGTATCTTTGTATTTAGAAAGACTTCAGAGATCGTATCTCTACGGTGGCAGCAGAGGATAGAAGATGTAATGAGGGGATAACAAAGTGATAATGCAAGAGGCTATGGAGAAGTTGTCTCACAGATAACTAGACACAATATAAGAATAATGCTGAGAAAACAATAAACAGGAGCCAATAAATACTTTCATATGTAGTTTTCAAAGCATATATTCTCTGTTGTGTTACCAAAAAATAACAAAACATGGTGTGGAAAATATTAAATATTTATTAAAAATATCAGTAAAATTTCTACATTTAATTTGTCTCTACTAATTTAATATTGTTCACTTCTAACTAAAACAGAATTTTTTGTTTGAAATCACTTTTGCATCCTTTGCTCAAATTATTTATCTTATTTCCAAGGAGATGTGTTTTTGTCTTAATTGATCATAAAATATTTTGGTAAATTCAAGTGGTTTTGCCCTAAAAATGTATTTTGCAACTTAATTATATCTTTTAATAAATGCTCAGTTATGTATTATACAATGTTATACATGTAATAATCAAGTACTGAGATTTTGTACATATTTAAAAATCAAATCACATATTTTAATAATATGCAATGGAAAAAACAATATTTTTAATTCTGTTCTTATCTAATTGCCGTAAAGTTATAAATTGTGATTATTCTTAGCAAGGTTCATTTTAAACATTATGATGTTAGTCATAAAATAATTTCTTTTTGTGAGTATTAGTTTTATTATTTTGAAAATTTTAAAATTACATTTCAAACTATATCTAAAAGACATGTCACATAATTTAATAAAAACTGATTTTAATATTTAATTTTATAGTAATTGGATCAAAATATAACAATTATTTCAGATAGCAAACTCAACTTTTTAAAATAATTACTTTGGAGCACCCTTTATCCTTTTTCTAAGAAAGATATTCATATACATTTTTATCATGCCATATACAATTTATGAATTAACCAATTAATTTATTACTCTTAATAACAATAACAACATCTGTGATTTGTGATATGGATGAAAGAATCTTTGTTCCTAAGGTATGCAAATGAGTAGTTAAAATACCAGTTGCAACATTTTTTATGCTTGTTGCTATTCTGTTTACCAGCCACAGCTGGTGCTCTACCAGTTTGTATGAGCAGTGACATTGGAAAGGCAAATATATTGTCCATAAAATAATTCACAAATATTGGCACACATTTGGTGACCATTCTTAATACTTTTAAAATAACATTTTAATGTTTTTTATTCTGTGGGAAACATCATGTTAGCAGTAAAGTATCATATTGACACATGATATTCTCATACAATGGTAATGAAAATAGGATTAATTGCTATTTATTGGAAATCATGTTCATATTTTATGCCACTGTATCAGTTCTTGAAACAGAATTATTTCTTAATGTAGTAAGAGAAAATATATTATGTGGATTTATTTTTTCTACATTCATAATCTGTCACAGCCATCAAGTTTGTTTCTTTTGAGTTATATGTGGCTTGGCATATTCTGTGATTATTTGTGTTATTCTTAAAGAAAGAATATTTTCCTTTTTCTTCTTCAATATTAAGATGTTTTCTTTTAATGTTAAAATGACAGTGTAAAGTTTAAAAATTGTTTTTGTTTCATACTGAGTTATGTTACTGTATCTCTCACGCTCTTTTACTTATCAAGTAATTCTAACACATCATTACTAGAAAAAGCACAATAAACAGTCTGCGTTTAACATAGACGACTTGATCGACACCACATGGGATGGGTTGGGTGAGGGAACAGAGACAATAAGCTCCACCCTGAAATGAGTCTTGCTCCTGAGGAAGAACCCGGAGGTCAGAGGTCTGAACACAGAGGATGGGGGGATAAAATTCCAGGTAGAAATTGGCAGGTGGCTTTTTAAAAATCTTAGAAATATGTTATGTTTTGCCAAATACATAAGCATGTGTTATTGAAAAATATATTTTGTTAAACTTATTCTTTTATTCTTTCAGTATATTAAAATTAGTGTTGATGGCAGATTAAGTACATTGATAATTGCCATTTGTGGAATACATTTAATATACAATTTGAAATAAGCAAAAAATGTTGATGTATATTATTTGTAGTTAACATGTTAGAGTAAGTAGCAAATCCAAAAAAATAAATAAAATTTTAAAAATATTAATGGAAAGTCATGTGCAAACACAGGTTGGCATGAGTGAGTGTACTTTATTGGCAACTAAAACCCCTCAAATAGTTTTGCCATTAGTGGTATGATATCTAATAATTCAACTACAGTTGGTTAATTTGGGACCAACTAGAGTATAATCACTCCTCAATATACTTACTAGGTTTATTTGTAGGAAATTCAATGTCATCCAAGGCAGACAAAGATTTTTATTGTGTATTTACATTTTAAAAGATTCTTAAGAGAGTTTTTAATGTACATCATTATCTATGAAAACATTTGAAAGATGTGTAGGATATGAAAGCATCATTTTTTGCTTAAAGTAGTCCTACCTATGGCAAGACATTTTGTACCTATAGCACTGACCCACCAATTAATTGGTAGCATCATCATTCTATCATTGAAACAAAAAAGCTCCCAAATCAGATGTTGTGCACTAGGAGCTGCATAGATGAGAATCCACTACCATAGGCTATTAGTTTCTTAATCTATTCCTTGTGTTTCCTAAAACATATTGATCATGTCACTACTTGCTTAAAATTTAAGAAGTTGGTCTCCAGATTCCTTAAGCTGGCATCCAGTATCCTCTTTCACTAAGCCCCAAAACACAACTCAATGTATTTTTGCCAAAATATGTTTATTTAATGATTCATTTATTGAAGGACTTTTACTAATTATAAACTGTTTTATTTTTCTTTACATAACATTTATGTTGTTCTACACTCTACTGGTATTAGTATCTCCACTTCTATTTGCACATTATATGGACTTGGTATAAATGAATTATTCATCCTACTTGAGTTTGTCCAAAAATTTTAGTCACTATAAATAAATTTCAAACATACACAAAATTAGTACTGTATTGTATTAATATTAATCACACACCTACATCTACAAATAGAATAACCTTAATTATTAATGTGTTAAGAAACATTCTTGCATTAAAATCTTTTGGGAATACAGGTTGCATCAAATCTCAAATAACAAAATGCAAAATATTGGAAATAAGTATATATATATATATATATATATATATATATATATATATTTCAGATATTTGCTTGCACCAGATCTGTTTGGGTTTTATATTATTTTTAATTAGAGAGTTATATTTTCTTTGAACTACTAGAATTTCCACTGCATTTTGCCTACTGTAAAATTGACCCAATTAAAAAAGAAAGCTTATAGATTCAGGCTGAGCTTATGTATATGTACTTGAAGCAAAATGATTTTTAATTTTCAGTGGGGCCAATTTTCTACAAAGAGTCTGCATGATTCTCCCAGTGACAGATAAACTAGAAGTGACAGTTCCAGATGTTAAAGACCCAGTATGCCTAAG
The DNA here is from genome assembly GCF_987537825.1 of Furipterus horrens. Lineage (NCBI taxonomy): Eukaryota > Metazoa > Chordata > Mammalia > Chiroptera > Furipteridae > Furipterus > Furipterus horrens. The sequence goes on along the minus strand of NW_028327171.1, from coordinate 151,567,098 downwards.
TCACAGTAAATTGGGGTGTACAAAAGCATTCAATTGCAAAGTGATCTATCACAGAAACGTAGTATCCGCCAAGATTTTTAAAAACTCTCTCAAACCCAGAGGATACAATATTAAAGGAACATTTGCTCTCCAAGTTGTAATAAGCCCTTGAACAAACAACAGCAAAAATATACATAGGTTTATACTTATTAATGAAAGATATAAAAGAATAAAGAATTAGAGAACAGAGAGAAATGCTAATGGCTAATAAAAATATTGTAATTAGCAAGTTGCAGAGGAGATATTAATTAAGGAGTCAATAATTAATAGGACAGGTTATTCCTTACTTGGTAAATTATAAATAGAGAAAATTGGGACTAGCAGAAAATGCCTGATATTATACAAGAGCATACAAAACTAGACTCTTTATTCAACTCTACTTACCTTAGTGACTTTTTTTAAATTATTTAAATTTTGTGGTACTTCATTTCACCTAATATTCTTGGGCCTTAATTTTTAATTTGCAAAAGATTTGCTGGTCATTATAATGTCTTTATTTTATAAGAAGCTCAAACTTTATCATCCATATAAGCACAAATATTCATGCTCAAAATTAATTTCAGAACTAATCTTTTAATACATTTTTTCCTTGAAAATTATCTTTTTATATCACAAGCTTTGGTTTGCCATGTAAGCATGTGTAGCTCTGACACACTATTTTAAAGAGTGAAACATAGTATTTCATTTGTACATATATGTGATATTTTTGATGAGTTAAGTGCTAAACATTCACAGATGCTCCTATTGATCTATTTCAGGTTCATTTAGTGTTGGCTTTTTGAAATGTTCACCTACTCCCTAGGGCACTTGTGCACTCTTCCTCCTTGGTTCACATGGAAATCAAACCACAACCCTAAGGTTAGATTTGAAATCACCCTAATTCACATAAAGTGATGAGAATCAGAAACATTCTGCAGTCAGTCAAGGGTACTGCTATAAAGAATAAACATGTGACTATATTACATAAATCTGTACTGCAAATTATTTTCACCTGCCCAAATGGGATATTCTCTCTTGTAAAGAATTATACATGACTTATGTACATATGTGTAGCAGATCAACATTTTTTCTGTTCATCAAGAGAAAAATCAAACTACATGTATACAATATATTTATATTTTTTCATATATACACATATTTATAGAACTTTTTAGAATGCTAACTAGATATTAAGATATATTTATGATGAAATATGAAGAAAATCTTGAAGAACTTTAGCTTCAGTATTATTATTATACTGGAATAAATTTCCCATCATAAATAACAATAAAATTAGATAAGATATATGAGACAACTTTTTCCAACCCTTTGCAAGGCTGCAAGTACAGATGGAAGAGAAACTCATGACTTTGCTACCTCTCTACCTGTGGATAACTTTCCAACTGTGATTCCTTGAGTTGGAGTCTAATACGCCATGGCATCTCCTTTAAATGAGGAGCCAGAGAACAGAATACTGAAGTGACAACAAAGAGAAGGGACTTCCAGTTCCATAGCAAAGGCCATGTGTATACTCTCCAGGTCTATGGCTAAAGGCTGAGCTGAGTATTAATGGAGTGTAACTACCTGACACTTACCAGAGAAAAACTACTACTAGGTTGAGAATAAATCAGAGGTGCCAGAAATTAAGTCATGCTGATGAACTTTGGAGATTTGGCCAAAATGAAGTAGAGAAATATTTCTAATGCCTCATAAACATGCCCACCCAACCCAAGTTGCATGGAGGCAAAATCATAGAAGTATAGACTCCTTTAACTAAGGCTTACCCAAGTTTTGCTAAAAGGAAGACTAGCATCAAGTCCTAAACAGACATACAGGGAACTATAGCCAAGAAGTTCAGTTCCCAAGAGTAACCAAAGGAATGATGAGTAATAAGTATATTGTTGTATCATGAACGTGACCTTGGAATAGGTACATGACATACAAACTAAGGAAATCTGAATATTTATGGACTTTAATTAATAATAATGGATCAATATTGGTCCATTAATTGTGATAATTGTGTCATGCTAATGTAAGATAATAATAGCATGGGAATTCTGTAATATCTCAGTGATTTTTATGTAAATGTAAGTTGTTCTAAAATAGGGAGATCATTTGTAAAAAGGACCGTGTAATATCACTGAACAATGCACATAGTGGTTAAAATTAGTGCAATTGACATTTGACTGGAAACAAGACTGAGACTCAAAATACATTGGAGAAACTTGCCAAAAGTCACAGAGATAATACATGTTGGTGATCTGATATGTCACTAGATGCATACATCATGACTGCAAATTTGTAGAAACTGAGTCAAGGCAATGATAGTCAATGACTGACTACTGTAGAGAGCAAATATAAAATGCTAGGATTACATTTATGAGTGTGACTCCATTATTCTTTCTTACTCCTAGTTTTCAAGCTTAAATAAAAGGAATGTAACTTTTTCACTGCTTTTGCTTTCTTAATCAGAAAAGAAATTCTTCTATTTGAAGTAGTCTCACTATATTTAACTCATTTTGTTAAAAACAAAAGCAATGAAGATTATCTTAGACCCTAAACCTAATATATCTGATCTTGTTACATAAAAAAGAAAGTTAACTCAGGGTGTTCACCTATGTAAACTGTCTCCTGGGAAAAGACTTTATGTACTGTCATCTGTTTTTTTTGTTTTTGTTTTTGTTTTTTTTTTTACTTGTATAAATAAACTTTAACGTATTACAAAGGTATCTTTAAAATCCACAGGTGGCATTTAAAATCAAATTTATCAATATCCAGATAAAATGCATTACAAAATTACATGTCCCCAAGGATGAAAAATAGCTACCATAGGTAAAAGGATAAACTGTACTCCATAGTTTCCAGAACTGAAGACAATATAAAAAGGCATGTCAGCTCAGAAAATTCAATTTTCCTTCAAGATGACATCTGACATCCTTAAAAGATTTTCATTGAAATTGGAAAAAGCAAGGAAAGAAAAGAAAAAATGTACACAATTGGTTGTGTTTTGGATTTTTTCAGAATATGCCATAATGATTTATTTGCAGAGTCAATAAAATTAAACATGTAACATTGCAATTTTACTTTTTATACATGAATGTGAAAGCAATCTGGCAAATAAATAGTTTTAATGCAACAGTGAAAATCACACATCTAGAATCTAAGATGGTTTAAAAAACATGACTGCTACCAATTCTTAAAATTACAGATAATGTTTTATCTGTGATATGTAAAAATAATTTTGATATTAAAATATACTATATATTATACATGTGATAAACTAAAATTATATTAATTGAAAATGATAGGTTTTACTTCATAGCTGTTAGCCATTTTTAATTTAACAATGTGGTTGTCATAAACATACTTATCATAAAAATAAAATCTACTCATTCAGTTATGAAGATAGCAGGTACAAACCGATCAAGCATAGCTTTGAATACTCATCACACAATGTTTCAAAGGTGACAATTTCTGAATCTAAACACTTTTCAAACATCAAGGATACTTGATAGGTGACATAGCATTAAACGCAAGGCTTATATGTTTCAATTGCTAAAATATCTTGTCCATCTTTTGAAATCCTCATAGTGGTATAAATAGTAGGCATTTGAAAATCCTGAATAAGTTCAGTTCTCCTAAGGACATTTACAGCTTTCTTCTGTAGTGCTCTCTTCTTCCTGTCAGAGAGCCACTGCAGCCGAGAGAGTAAATCTTCATATCTTGAGGCTAGAGACCTGCATGGTGGTGCAGAGAAGCGGAGACCCAGTCCAGGTTCACTCTCCTCACGGTGCATGTGAGCATCAGCTCCCAAGGCTTCCACCTGCTTTTTTTTCCCGGTTTTGTGATGTGTTTGCCTGAGCCTATTCGCACATATCCATCTATTTTTCAGTAAAACCAAACTACATCTAATAGAGTAAATTTAAATACCACCCCCCAGAGAATGTTAAGTCTATGTAGAACCCCTAAGCCAGTGGTTCTCAACCTTCCTAATGCTGCAACCCTTTAATGCAGTTCCTCATGTTGTTGTGACCCCCAACCATAAAATTATTTTTGTTGCTACTTCATAACTGTAATTTTGCTACTGTTATGAATTGTAATGTAAATATCTGATATGCAGGATGTATTTTCATTGTTACAAATTGAACATAATTAAAGCATAGTGATTAATCACAAAAACAATATGTGATTATATATGTTTTCCAATGGTCTTAGATGACCCCATGTGAAAGGGTTGTTCGATCCCCAAAAGGGTCGTGACCCACAGGTTGAGAACCGCTGCCCTAAACTTAATTCTACTCTAGTTGTTGGTTAGGAGTCTTTTAATTATGTCTCCCCAATGGCTGAAGATACATTATTAGATAATGTACTGTAGGAAAATCGGTGTACAGAGGATAATTTTGTCTCAAATCCTCAGGTTTCTCTCAGAATTAGATTTCCTCTAGTGTTTTCTTGTTTGGTTTATGGCTGTTACTAAATAGGTAGTCTATACACATCTCTTCTCTTTCCTGCCCACTAACCCATGTGAGGGATAAACCATATTTCCCATAGTTTCTCCAGATCCATTTTATACATGTCACCTATTTGTAATAAAAATTTACTGACCAAAGTAGGTTTTCACTATTTTTGTTTGCTCAGCATTTTACTCCCCCACCTTTTTTTTTTTTTTTTTTAATAGTATCTAGATGTTGCAGTTTCATTATTCAGGCAATATTCTTCAGTAAAGCTCATTCCAGCCTAGATTCAAGGTATAGTTTTGTGACCTCAGCTAAGCCAAGCTGCCAAGCTTGACATTCCATCTCTGAGTGCTTAATACACATCAGACCAATTAGGTCAAAGGTAACAGATCAGATGTTGGAGGTATTATTGGAGGTCTGAATCAAGCCATGTCTGAGGTGGGATCCAGTTCTTTACTTTATAGTAGGTACAATCCAATGAATACTCTTTGTTGAAGCCACTTAGGATGAATGTCATAGCATCTGCAATTAGAAAAATACACTCTGATGCAAAATGCAGGCAGAGGGAGAGGGTAATACTGGGAACAAATTAGCATAGAGTACATAGTTCTTTATAAAACATTATCACTATGAATAGCTTGTAGATCATCTTTTAACCTTCATTCCAGCTACCATCTTGCTAGTTACTCTTTCTTCTATCACAATTCCTGTTTTGCTTTCTTTCCAGGGGCTTCTCCCCTCAACCCCCTTCCTTTGTGACTGACTCATAAAACCTAGCACTTTGCTTAGCTTATTATGCTGAAAAGATAGAATTTTTCCAGAATTGCTCAGCCAAATTATTATTATTTTTTATTTTAAAAGGCAGTACATGCACATGGTACAAAATTTAGAAAGACACAAAAGGATACACAATGAAAAGAAAGTTTTTCTACCCCTACTATCTCCCAGACATTCAATTTTCCTCCCTAGAGATACAAGTCAGTTTAAAATGAGACATTTGAGAAAATCTTTGAACATTTCTATCAGCTTTTAATGAGAATCAATACATGACACTTTCATAGAGTAGTTCAGAAATAATATTGCTCTGGCAAGCTATAATAAATTGTTATACAAGAGGTATATAAAATAATTAGAAATATAATTTTATGATTCTTAGGGAAGTAGCAACAATTACCCTTTCTGTTTGATCTTACATTTGTTCCATAAGAGGAATTAATAAGTATGTATGAGTTAAAAATATCATTCTATATTCTTTAGTTATTTTGAATACATATATATATATATATTTTTAAAGTTTACATTAAAGGAATAAAAAATATTATTATAAATTTATAAAACATTTTGAAATATACAGATAAAATGAAATATTCACTTAAAGCTAATTGTCAATTAGTACTTTGGTTTTCTTTTTACAATTTACATCCCAAAATTCAAAATTAGTCTTCATAGCTTATTAATTATTTTCAACCATAATTCTAAAATAGATCATGTGAAAAAAGCATATATTACAAAAGAAAATTATGTCAATGAGATGTAATACTATTATATTTACTTCAACTTAGATGCTTATTCCTAAAGTTCATCATCAGCCTGGTCTAATTTGTTTTCATCCAGGTTCCATACACATGCAAGAGACATGGACCTAAGCAAGATACATATGCAATCATTATACTATCTAGTATTTTATACTGATTTTCATGTAGTGCTTTTTACTATATTCTTTAATTATCTGTTGAATTCCATAACAGTAGAATCAAAATCTTCTTTTTGGAATAAGTTACCAATGAGATTGAGTTGGTTCTGTCTGCTTTAATCTTTTTACTTTGCATTTTTCCCATTATGTTAGATTTTTAAGAAGTTGCATTTTTGCTCAAGCAGATACTCTTTTTCAACCTCCATGTAGTCCTCAATGTGAACTCATCTTTTCTAGCCATATATCTTATATTTTGAAATATCTAAACCACCAATAAGTCTTTTAGACTGCACTCAGGTAGCAATTTTCCTTACTTATACCTGGGGTTATTGCTCTGTAAAGAAGCATAGTTTACCAAGTATTAATGTTCATACAATCTCAGCATGACAGGCTACTTTTTGTCCTTTTGTCACCAGCATAATGGCTTTAATGTGATAAGTCTGAAAGGTCAGGTCTCTGATAATCATTGAAGCTAGAGGCACAGAATGTCTAGTTCTAATTTCAAGTAGAGCTAGTAAAAGTAGAGAGGGAAATAGAATAATATAATCCATAATGCAAAGAAAATCAAGTTGTAATATTCCTATTGTGGAAAACATTCTTTTTGGATCCAGGATCAGAAATTAGTTATAATTCTAATAATGATATAATATTATTTTCTTAAAAGAAGAATTTTTTAAAAAGTACAAATGATTTATTTAAAAATTATCAGAGAAAATGAAAAGGATACAACACAAGGTAGTGTGTCAAGTTTAAATTTTAATGAGTTGAAAAAAAAAGATATGCTTTCACAGATCTTAACATGTCTCTTCCATGGGTCCAAACAAAGTAAAAGTATTATTTTCTATTATTTACAACTCAATATATTCAGTTTATTTCAAAACGCTTGGAACTTCTCTAGTAGTCTCCTTCTTGGAAGAGCCTTGAAAATGAGTAACCATTGATGAGATCTGAGAGAAAAGGTTGGGTAATTCTTGCTGACTATTGCAAAGGCGGTCCTGAATAGGAAAATCATGGAGAAGGTTTAGAGTGTTCATATTGTGAATCTGAATTCATTATAAGAATATTTTAATATTTTATTTCCTCTATATTTTTCATCAAAGAAGTGTATTTTTTGGCAAAGATTTATATATGGTTTCAGATATTAACTTCTATTTGTGCAACATTTATACATTAAAGATTTTATTTATTTATTTTTAGAGAGAGAGGAAGGGAGGGAGAAAGGGAAAGAAACATTAACTGGTTGCCTCTCACACACACCCCAACTGGGGACTGGGCCAGCAACCCAGGCATGTGCCCTGACCTGGAATCAAACTGGCAACCTTTCAGTTTGAGGAACAACACTCAACCAACTGAGCCACATTGGTCAGGACAACATTTATACTTTAGAGAACACTGTTCCATACATGACTCAATGTGCTTGGTGTTATTCTTCTAAAAATTCATCCAAATGTTTTCCTCTTATCATTCAACTTACATTTATAAGCATTAATAAACATTAAGAACTGTAAAATTGCTGAAAGACTCTTCATTTTTTCAAAGCTTGCTGTAGTTGAAACTAATTTGCAGCATCTCATCTTTTCTTATTGATATCATGAAAGGGTCAACTCCCAAATTCACTATTTAGCTTTGCTAATAATATACACATAAATATATAGCAAAGTAAGTAATGTTACTAAAAAATGACTGAATGTCAGAGCTTTGAAGGAAAATATTGTTAATGAATTGAAGACATGCCACGGGAACCACATAAAATTGTGTAAAGTGCATCATTTTGATGTTTCAAGATTTCTCTTTTAATCATTTCATAACTCTTTGAGGAAGTATTTTAGTCATTCTAGTCTAAAGAAAAACTTTTTTTTTAATATGAGGATTTCTGTATTTTCCTTTCATTCCAAAAAGATTGTTTCACTAGATATAGAATTTGAAATGGACAGGTAGCCCATATAGGTGACCTCTATATTGGCACTGTTGTGTCTTCAAGATATGTTGATTTAAAATGTTACCAAAAACCTGTGAAAACAAAGAAAAAACAAAAACTCAGACTGAATTGGTAGTCAATGCGGCTGAGGTGCAAATTGTAACTAATTATTTGGAAGATGGACCCTGGCAAGTGTTAAGGCAGCGGTTCTCAACCTGTGGGTCATGACCCCTTTGGGTGTCTAACAACCCTTTCACAGGGGTCGCCTAAGACCATCAGAAAACACATATATAATTACATATTGTTTTTGTGATTAATCACTATGCTTTCATTATGTTCAATTTGTAACAATGAAAATGCATCCTGCATATCAGATATTTACATTACGATTCATAATAGTAGCAAAATTACAGTTATGAAGTATCAATGGAAATAATTTTATGGTGATGGTCACCACAACATGAGGAACTGTGTTAAAGGGTCGTGGCATTAGGTAGGTTGAGAACCACTGTGTTAAAGGTTTGCCAGTCAGCTCATTCTGTAATAGATTAGAATAATGAGGCCTACCCTAACATCTGACAAAATAAAGAAAAGTAGTCTATGGAGGAAGATAAACATCATTAGAGTTTCAAATTCTCTCTACATGCTTTTAAATACACAACGTCCTTGATTTAAAAATAGCCAAGTATGCAAAAATACAAAAATTGATCAATATGTTGAAGAATAGCCAGGCAGTAGAAAGAGACTTAAGTGAACATTCAAGTTACTTGAGTTAACAAAAATGAACACTAAAATAATTCTGATTAATATCAAGAAACAAAATGTGAAGATGAAGAATATAAGCATAAAAATGAAAATTATAAAAATAAAATGGGCATACTAGATCTTAAAATTATAGAAATTGAAATGTAAAACACAGATTTAATTGTAGATTCTGCTATACTAAAAGTATATTACTAAAATAAGATAGGTCATAGAAAACCACATACACTGAAGGACAAAATAGCAAAAATAAAGCAAAACATAGAAAAATATATAAAATGTATATTCTAAAATTAATAAAAAACATCAAGCCACAGTTTCAAAACTTGCTATGAATTGTAAGTAGGATAAACACCAAGAAAATTAAGTCTGCAACCAAAACAAAAGACAAAAGAAGAAACCAACTAAAGTAAAAGAAAATATTTTAAACAGCTAGATAAAAAAAAAGATAGGAATGACATCTTCAAAGAATGAATACGTAACTGACAAACTCTAGTTCTATAGTCATCAAAAATATCCTGAAGGCAAAGTACAGACAAATAAAGATTGGAATAAATTATCACCAGGAGATTGACATGAGTGAGCATATTTAAGAAAATTATTAAGTCAGAAAGGAAACAAACACAGATGGAAACACAATTAGAATTGTAGTTATTGGGGAATAATTAAAAGCATCCTCATCTCCTCTGATGTAAAGAACAAGACAAGGCTGTCTGACATCATAAGTTCTATTTAACATTGTATCAGAGGTTCTTTATATATATATATATATATATATATATATATATATATATATTCTTTATATATATATATATAAATAATTGGCCCATGAAAAATAAAGTAGTCATTACTCACAGACAATACATTTATATGAAATTAAAAGAAGAAAAGACAAGTCTTGCATTAGGAGTCAGACTAGGGCTACATTTGTGGAAGAGCAAGAAGGTTGTAATGGAGGAGCTGGGAGGAGTCAAATGGTGATAACATGAGTGTGTCCATTTGGTGAAAATTCATTCAATTCTATAGGCTATACTTTGAGTGAAAATTTCATGCACATACACATACATGCATACATGGAAGAAAGCAAGTAGCCTATAATGTCATCAGGAACAGAAATATTTTTCTACAGCATCAAAATTTAAAACTTTCATAGTTGGGACACCACTAATTGTTGAGTCACTATGAACAGCAAAATATTAACAATTCTCTTTACGATGGAATTAGTAATTTTTTATTATTCATTGCTTTTCTTTTCTAGATATTTAAAAATCAAAATATATTGCTTAAGAAGTGGAAAAATAAAAATTTATTTTTTTAAGGAAAAAATAACAGCCAAAGAGCAGAAAGCAAATAACACAATGTAATAGACAAAATAATAGAAAACAATGTGATAGCATTGATTATTGCTGGTGACTTGAGACCAACTGATAGAAGCTAGAGTGGCAACTTATGGAGGCAGGTGACATCACCCTTTCTAGCCGTTCTCACATCATGGTGTTAAGAAATTGGTTAATAAAAGTTGTTCCAGCTCCTAAAGAGTCAATGAAGTACCTCAAGAATTCAAATGTAGGTGTTTAAGATGGTAGCCAAGTAGGTGGAAGCTGAGTCTACTTGCTCTTCCCCCCATCACAGATACTTGGTTGATCTTAAAAAAAACAAACAAACAAACAAAAAAAAAACACTGAACATTCAATGGTATCTTTGCTGATATGAAGTTGGGAAGCCAAGGAGTACAATGCCCTCCCAGGGAAGACACAGAGGTCCCATCTTCCTGATCACAATTTTGTTCCCTTTGGTTCACTATCTTTTTACAAACTATACCCAGAGTGAGTAGAAGAAAGGAAATAATCAAGATAAGAGAGGAATTAAATGATAGAAATTATACAACAATTCAAAGGATCAATAAATCCAGGAGCTGGTTCTTTGAAAAGATAAACAGAAGTGACAAATCTTTAACCAGATTCATCAAGAAAAAAAAGAGATAGGACCCAAATAAATAAAATCAGAAATGAGAGAAGTTACAACTGATATCACAGAAATAGAAAGAATTGTAAGAAATTACTATGAACAACTAAATACCAAGAAATTGGACAACCTGGGCAAAATGGACAAATTTCTAGAAACACATAATCTGCCAAAACAATGAAGAAGAAGGAGATGCCTTAATAGACTGATAGTAACTAGTGAAATTGAAGCAGGAATCAAAACACTACCAGCACACAATAGCCTTGGACAGGATGGTTTCACAGATCAATTTTAACAAACATTTAAGGAAGAGCTAATGTCTACCCTTCTCAAACTATTCCAAAAAATTCAAGAAGAGTGAAGATTCACAAACTCTTTTTATGAAGCCAGCATCATCCCATTTTAAAAACCAAGTAAAGACCCAACAAATAAAGAAAACTATAGGCCAATACAGTATAGCTGATAAAAATAGATGTTAAAATCCTCAACAAAATATTGGCAATTCATATTCAGAAATACATTAAAAAGATCATACATGGTGATCAAGTAGGATATACCTCAGGGATGCAAGGGTAGCATGATATTCACAAATCAATAAATGTAATACACCACATATACAAAATGAGGAATAAAAATTACATGATCATATCAATAGATGCTGAAAAAGCATTTGATAAAATGTAGCACCCATTTATGATAAAAAAAAAACACTCAGCAAAGTGGGAATAGATGGAGCATACCTCAACATAATGAAAGCCATATACTAGAAACTGACAACCAACATTATACTAAAGCTAAAAGTGTTTCCCTTAAGATCAGGAACAAGACAAGGGTGTTCGCTTTCACCACTGTTATTCAACATAGTACTGAAAGTTTTAGCCATAGTGAACAGATAAGAGAAAGAAATAAAAGGCACCTAAATTGTAAAGAAGGAAATAAAAGTGTCAATATTCGCAGACAACACGATAGCATACATAGAAAACCCTATAGTCTCCATCAAAAAACTACTCAATCTGAAAAGTGAATTTGGCCAAATAGCAGAAACAGAGTCAATATTCAGAAACTGATGGCATTTTGTACACCAAAAATGAAATAGCAGAAAAAGAAACTAAGAAAAAAATCCCATTTTCTACAGCAACAAGAAAAATAAAGTTTATCTACTTGATAAACTATAGAACACTGAAGAAAGCAATTAAGGAAAATACAAATAAATGAAAGCATATACTATTTTCATGGATTGGGAGAATTAATATCATTAAAATGTCCATGATACCCAAAGCAATCTACAGATTCAGTGCAATTCCTAATAAAATATCAATGACATATTTTACAGATCTAGAAAAAATATTTCAAAAATTTATATGGAATCAAAACAGACCCCAAATAGCCTCAGCAATATTGAGAAAGAACAAAATAGGAGGGATCACAATACCCAATATCAAACTATACTACAAGGCCACTGTAATCAAAACAGTCTGGTATGGGCATAAGAACAGACATGTAGATCAATGGAACAGAATAGAGAACCCAGAAATAAATCCAAGTCTCTATGGTCAATTAATTTGACAGAAGGGACATGAGCATTCAATGAAGCAATGATAGCCTCTTTAATAAATTGTGTTGAAAAACTGAATTGGTACATGCAAGAAAAAGAAGAAAAAAAGAAACGAGACCACCAATTTACACCATAGACCAGAATGAACTCAAAATGGATAAAAGACTTATATATAAGTCATGACACCATAAAAGTTCTAGAAGGAAACATAGGCAGGAAAATTTCAGATATCCCAGAAAGCAATATTTTTCTGTTATATCTTCTATGCCAAAAGAAATAAAGGAAAAAATAAATGAATGGAACTACATCAAACTAAAAAGCTTTTGCACAAAGAAACTGTCATCAAAATGAAAAGAGAACTGACCATATGGGAGAACATATTTGCCAATGATACATTGGACAAGAATTTGATTTCCAAAATATATAAAGAACTCATATGTGCCAACACCAGGAAGACAATAAGTCACTTAGAAAATGGGAAAAAGACCTGAATAAACATTTCTACAAGGAAGACATACAGATGGCCCATAAATGTATGAAAAGATGCTCAACATCATTAGCCATCAGAGAGATGCAAATTAAAACCACTATGAGATGTCACCTCACACCAGTCAGAATGGCCATCATTAGTAAATCAACAAACAAGTGCTGGTGAGGATGTGGAGAAAAGGGAACCCTACTGCACTGTTGGTGGGAATGCAGACTGGTGTAGCCACTGTAGAAAACAGTATAGAATTTCCTTAAAAAACTAAAAATGGAACTGCCTTTTGACTCAGCAATTTTGAAGCTGGGAATATATCCTAAGAAGTCTGAATCACCAATTCAAAAGAACTTATGCACACTTTTGTTAATGGAAGAACTATTTACAATAGCCAAGTGGTGGAAACAGCCTAAGTGCCCATCAGTAAATGAGTAGATCAAAAAACTGGTACCTTTACACAGTGTAATACTATGCAGCAGAAAGAAAGAAGGAACTCCTACCTTTTGCAACAGCATGGATGGAACTGGAGAGTATTATGCTAAGTGAAATAAGCCAGTCAGTGAAAGACAAATACCATATGATCTCACCTATCAGAGAAATCTAAAGAACAAAATAAACTAACAAATGAAATAGAACCACAGTCATGGAAACATGGAACAGATTGAAAGTGACCAGGGGGATGGGGGAGGATGGAAATAATGATGCAATGAAGGGGAAGAAACTAAGACAAAGAACATGTATGAATGACCCACCAAGGACAACAGTTTGGGAATTGACCATGGGAGTGTATGTGTGGGAATGGGCCAAGGAGGGCAAAGGAGGAAAAATGGGGACAACTGTAATAAATAACAATTAAAAAATGATTTAATTTTTAAAAAAGACAAGAAAATGAAGACTTTTCCTTTATGAGAAGGATGAAATTAGTGTGTGGTATCTTGCACTGACTTGGTGTTCACAGGTAAATGTCAGTGTTATTGTAAGATGGTCATGAACAATATTGCAGTATGACAAACTCAGATAAGGATACCCTGAAACTCTGATCAAATGAAACAAAGCAAGGTCATCTTACAACTTTGTCTAAGCACAGACAAAATCAAGTTCATTGTACCATCTTCAAGAAGCCAAACATTTCCCTCTCTTGGTCAAAATGAATGATAGCAATTTTACTTCTAGTTTCCTTTCCCTATAGGTAAGATTTCTTGAGATGCCCATTCATAGAATTGCCCCTGATTTATGACAATACTCAATCTAGAACAAACCTCTGTTTCCTTAGATTCTCCCCAAATCACAACATTTCCTACATCCTATAACATATTTTGCCTAACAAAAGTTGAAATACTCATTTTTCCCCATGGTAGGTATTGTTCCTAGCTGCAACAATAAACTTAATTTGTTCAAATTCAGGTATGTTCCTGGTGGACTTTTGCTAAAAGGAACTGACATATATAGGTTCTATTTTCTTGACTAACTTTATTAAGCAATACTCAATTTGGATGAGATGTAGTCAAAACCCTTTCTATCCTAGACATTCTGGGTAAAAGAAATAACATGTAACATTCATTTTCACCTGGAATGCTCTGTATATGTCTGTTTGGGCCACCTTATTTAAAGCGTAGTTCAAATCCAATGTTTTCTTATTGATTTTCTGTCTGAATGATTTATCTGTTGAAAGAGGGTTACTGAAGTGCCTTACTGTGTAGATAGAAAGAGCTGACTTCATCTTAAAAAGTTGACTCCATTTTAAAACTAACTCACCTGAATCCTTGTCCCCCTCCCCTTTATTCACAGGATGAACTCTGGAATGTGCACAGAGGCTTTGGGTTAATCACAAACTACCTTTAATCCTTCCCTTCTTCTGGGGCAAGGGGCACTCAATGCTGAATTTACCCTGGTGCTAGAGCTCCCATTATATGATTGGCTCATGCCCCTCAATCTCTCCTGCTTTCCCTTCGGAATGCCTAGGTCCATTTCTTGGAAGGGTATAAAACAAATGGTCTAAAGGGTGAACTATGCGTGGATTCATTTCACTGTTGCTTCCGAGGAAAGCTTTCTGTGAGTAAATTTCTTATTAAAACCTTATAAATTGACAAGTTGGACTTGTCTGTGTCATTCTTTGGCTCATTGGTTCCAGCATTTGGGGGCCACTGTTCATGAAAGGACAGCCTTTTCCTGAAACACTTACTGTTATTGTTTGTTTGTTTGTTTTTTAATTTCTCCCTTCAAATCTGTTAGTATTTCCTGGGTGTTTAAGGTTGTGAATATGAATTTACAAGTACTTTATCCTCTTAATGAATTAACACCTCTATCATTATATAATAAGCCTCTTTGTCTTTTGTTATAATTTTGACTTACAGTTTATTTTGTCTGATATAAGTATAGCTACCTCTGCTCCCTTTAGTTTTCCATTTACATGAAATACCTCTTTCAATCAATTTACTTTGAGTGTATGTGTGTCCTTAAAGCTAAAGTGAGTGTCTTGTAGGTAGCATGTAAAGTAAGGATTTTTTTTAATCTATTCAATCACTCTATGCCTTAGAATTATATTGAAGAACTTAATGTGTTTTCACTTAAAGTGAAAGGACTAACTAGTGTCTTGTTATTAATTGATTTCTAAAAGTGTTGTGGTTCACTTGTTCCTTTCTTCATCTTTTGGACACTTTTCTGTGGATGTATGCTTTGATTTTCTTTTCCTAATTGTTTGTGTATCTGCTGTTGGTTTTTATTTTTTGGTTACCCTGAGGCTTACATAAAACATTTTATAGTCTATTTTATGCTGATAAGAACTTAATTTTAATCATATACAAAAGTATTACCCATTTACTCTTCCCTCAACATTTGATGTTTTTGATGTCACAATTTACAGCCTTTTTATTGTGTATCCATTAATAAATTATTGTAACAATAGTTATTTTTAATAATTTCATCTTGCAACCTTAGTAATTGAGTTAAAACACCACATTACAGTATTAAAGTATTCTGAACTTAATTATGTACTTTACCAGTGTGTCATATATTTTATGTTTTCATGTTACTATTTGAACTCAACAACTCCTTTTGGCAGTTTTTTGTAGAGTGGTTCTAGTGGTGATAGGCTCCCTCAGTTTTTCATTTGTCCTTCATTTCTGAAGGACAACTCTGCCAAGCAAATTATTCTTGTTGGCAGTGTTTTATTTTGTTTTCTTCTTTCATCACTTTAAATATATCACCCCACTCACTCCTGGACTTGAAGTTTCTGCTGAGAAATCCACCGATAGTCTTATGGGGCCTCTCTTGTTTTAAGTAATTTTTTCCTCTTGCTGCTTTTAAATTTTTCTGTTACTTTTGATTTTAGACAGTTTTATTATAATATGTCTTGGAGGATACCTCTTGGATTTGAATCTATTTGTGGACCTATAAGCTTCATGAACTTAGATGTCCAAATATCTCCCCAAATATGTGAAGTTTTTAGCCATTATTGCCTTAAATAAGTTTTCTGGTCCTTTCTTAGTCTCTTCTTTTGGGACTCCAGTAAGGCATACATTTTTTATTCTCTTAAAGGTATCCCATATTTCGAATAGATTTTCTTAATTCTTTTTTTATTCTTTCTTCTTTGTTTTCCTATGACTGAATTATATCAAAGGATCTGCCTTCTACTTCACAGATTCTACTTCTTGATCAAGTCTGTTGTTTATGCTCTCTACTGCATTTTTATTTCATTCATTGTATTATTTAACTTTAGAACTTTTGATTTTAGTTGATTTTTTATTTCTCTCCATTTAAACTTCTCATATCATCTATGTTTTATTTTGCTGATTTTGAATGCCTTTGTTTTGTAGCTCACTGAGATTCCTTAACACAACTATTTTGAATTATTTGGGGGGAAATTGCAGATCTTCATTTCTTTGTGGTCAATCAGTAGAAAATTATTGTGTAGCTTTGGAGATGTCCTTTTTTCTTGATTTTTTTTCGTGCTCCTTGAAGTCTTTCACTGATGTTTTTACTTCCCGTAGTTTTTGCTGACTGACTTTGTGAGGGAGAGACTTCCCATTAGTCCTGTCAGGAAAACTGAAGCTTCTCAGATCTTTTCTGTGGATACTCCTGCTCTACGCTATTGTTCTCTCTTTTGGAGAATTCCTTAAAATCCTATGCCTTCTCTCAATCTTGCAAAGACACCCTGGGTACTGATATCTTCCTCTTGCTTTCCCTAAAGTGGTGCTGAATGCTCAAGTTTGTGTGGTTTCTCCTAATCCCTCAGATTCAGGCAAGCTATTTGCATATGCTCAGTAGCCATCTATAAGGATTTGCTGTCACTGCTGTTGAGAACACACATGGGAAACTGGTCTTGGGGTTGCTGGGTTTGTGTGTGAGGCACATGTCATATGGTAGATGCTTATGGTCCACTTGGAAGGATCTGAAGATGAGAGAGTCCCCTGGTGGCTTGTGGGCAGGCTTCATAATGGAGTCATTGATATGGATATTGGGATCCATATTTCTTCAATGTCTTTCTTTCAAGAGCCCTATCTGCTATTCTAGCTGCTTCTCACTCCCCTCCCCAGTCACAGTGGCATGCCTGAATTAAGCTGAATCTGTGTGCTGAGTAGGGCAAGAAAGAAGTGGGTTTCTTTATCAGTGTCCCACACACTTGGGACAGCAGGGCACTCCTTCTTACTCTCTCACTGCCCCATGAGAAAGCAATCGAGGCCAGGAAGATCTCTCCTGGCTCTTAGTTGTGCCTCTCTCTATGGGTGAGGGATGACACAGGTAAAGTGAAACTGTCGTTCTTATCCTATTCAATGAATCCAACATAAGATATTTTTATGCAATAATTTGCTAGAACTTTTTTATCAGACTCCTAACCTTTCAAAAAGGATCTTTTGTTTGTGGGTCACTGTCTAAATGGGTGTTTTTTAGGGAAAAATGATAGAAAACTCTTATTTTTGTCATCATAATTATGTCTCTTCTTATTGTCAATATATTAAAGTCAATTTAGTATAAAATATTTGGTTCATTTATCTGAAGTGTTACCATTGGTATGAATAAAATACTTGGTTTATTTGACTTATTTCTGTGGTAAAATTTTTTCTTATTTTTTTATATCTAAGATTTATGAAAATAAAAATTATATAAAGCAATTACAATGAGCATAAATAAGTATATAGAACATAACTCAAGGAGTAATAAATTAATAATGTGTGAATTTGGGTAATAATTAGTATTTGGTAATGATATTATTTTTACAAAATTTACTCAGTTAATCAGAAGTACTAAGGTGGATATTAAATTTTATACATTGAAAAATGATAAAGATTGAATTTTTGGACCATGTTATATTATTGTAGCAGATAATATAAATTATTTAGTTATAAATTCTTTTTCTTAATACATCTTGGAATATTATTAACAGTAAACTACATAGAAATTATACAGTATATCAAAAGTTGCAGTTAAACTCTATTCAAAAGATTTTTTTTAATTCACGAATAAGAGTAAAAATGGTTTATTATGTGAATTCCAAATATGCTTTATTTTTGTAGAAAGTTCACAAACTAACAAAATTTAAAGATTTCTGTTTTGCTTTTTATTCTCTCATATTTTCATTTCAAATATCATATAGTCCATTATCATACACCTGAGCTGATCATTTTTAAAATTCAATTACCATATTTTTAGCTCCATTAGATGCACTCCCTCTGCAAAGTGGGGTAAATGTCTGTGCATCTTATGGAGTGAATATTGCATCACATACCGTGATGTGTATTACCTGAACTGTCAGTGGTGGCAACAGCTGTTAGAAGAGGAAGTGGCAGGCCCACACAAAACCCCTGGGGATGCTTCAATGTCCCCCTTTACTGCTGAATCTCAGGGTGGCTGGTCAGTATGAAGATAGCAAAGAAATGATATCAGTGATTGTAAGCAACTGAGCTTTATAAATTCTGACACTAGCGATGATGAGTTCTTGGGGTTCCCAGAAAACTAGAAGAGTACTTAAACCTTAAATCTCCCCTCATTTGTTAATGACAGTGATAATGGTTCTTACTACTGCTGTTGACTGCAGTTTACTTTACATGGTTGAAATGTTATTCTGTTTATTAATATTTTAGTACACCATTTGGTTCAGAATATTTTTTTTCTTGTTTTCCTCCTCTAAACCTAGGTGTGTCTTATGGTCAGGAGCATCTTATAGTGTGAAAAATATGATATGTTTGTTTTCCTAATTAATTTGTGTATATTCACTCAAAAATATTATTTTTCCTGTAGAGATAAAATGAGATTGCTTTCTACACCTCATCATTTTAATTTTATGTTTATAAGTACATATACATTTTTAGGAATACATCACTCATTACTCATTAAAATAAATGTTTTTGAAATAACAAATCTCTTAAAATACATAATGTAACATATGTGTACATTTTGAATAAGAGAAATAGAACACAATTTAGTTATTTGCAGTTATCATTTGACACTTGATATTTTTGTCTCATGTCATAATGAAATGAAGTGTCTTCCACTTAAGTATCTTTGAAATGGCAAAATTCCACAGCACATCATTTTGAAAAACATACACTGAATGGATTAGTAACACAAGTGGAAATATTTTCCATTCAGGGGAGTCTATTAACCCAATAGATTATAACAATGACAACTGCCATCAAGTTGCAATTTACTACTGTGCAGTGCAATGTTACCAAAAATTTTAAGAAAAAAAATCGCCAGTTGTCTATATTATCGTCTCATGCAAAATTTATACAATATTGCTCAAACTCAAACTTAAAAGCAGTGCATCCTGCCCTGGCTGGTATGGCTTAATGGAATGAGCACTGGCCTGCAAACCAAAGGGTCACTGGTTCAATTCCCAGTCAGGGCACATGCCTGAGTTGTGGGTCAGGTCCCTGGTTGGGGGCAAATAAGAGGCAATCACACATTGATGTTTCTGTCCTTCTCTTTCTCCCTTCCTCCCCTTTTTCTAAAAATAAATAAATAAAAATTTTAAAAAATTAATAAATAAAATCAGTATATCCCATTTCTGGCAAATATATTAAATCATCTAGACAACTTTAAAAATTCTGATGCCTGGTTTCTTTTTTTTTAGTGGTTCTGAGATAAATGTTCTGGTGTGGGGCCTGGTCAAGTGTGTATTTTTATAAAATTATCATCATAAGTATACAGTATAGCTAGAGTTGTACATTGCCTTAGATGTCAGCTATGTGATAACTTTTAACATATTTCTAGCAAAAATAGCAGTTTTTAAACCTACTACTAGCTATGATGTTGGTTCAATAATTCAGATTTGGGAAAGAGTTCAAATCTATGTCATAAATAAGTCAGGGTAAAGATAAATCATTTTATTAAAAAGTTGAAAAATTATAACATTTAAGTGTGTTTCTTTTTAAGGACACAAATACCTATTTCTACCAATGGAATTCTCTACTGAATTATAAGTGAAAAACATTATCTTTAAGTCAGACCTATATGGATATACAGTTCTATTGTTTAAAACTGGGTTTATTACTCACTTTTCCTAAACCTAAATTCTCCTCTTTGTAAATTAGAAAAATCCCCTACAGTCATTTTGAAAATTAATGTATGGTAACAAAGAAATAATTTAGTAGGCACCTTGTGAATGTCAGTTCTCTCCAAGAGTATTACTATTTTGTGCATTGGAATAATAATACATAACTCAAAGCAGTTTAATTCTTAAATAAAATATGTATGATTCTTCTTTGAAGTCCACCTAGTAATTATACACTAATTAACAAATTAATCCAAACTAATTAAACCAATAAAGATTGACTATTGAAATTTCAAATGGAGTTATTTTATAAATGAATTCATTTATAAATATTCTAGTGCCAACCCAAGTCTATTCAAAATTATTCAATAAAATTTTAATTATCTGTAAATATTCCATAAGTATATCAGTTATGTAAAGTAAGTTACATCTCTAGTTTTTCAGGACTATGAGATGATAAAAAATATTTTTTTGGCTTATTATACACATTTTTTACCTTTAAAACATAATAGCTTCATTATATGCACATTCAGAGTCTTCCTGCTATGCTCTTTATTTTTAGGCTCAGAGTTTCTTTCTGTGGCCAAAGCACTCAGAAACCTGCTGCAAATCTGTGTGGTCATAGTTTGTAACTAAATATTTTGATAAAAAATGATGAGGTATATTATTAATGTGCCAGAGATCCAGAAAAGCTATATTATGCAAATAAGTCATCAATTACATAAATTGGACTCCTTTGTTCAGATGTCAGGTTGACAGGCTCAAGATCAGGGCTGAGGGACATAGAATATGATAACCTGTGAAACAGGAAACCTGTAAGGCAACTCCTTCAACACAGGGCTATGCTGAGGCATGGCTTTTACAGATAAGAAACAGATGCTTTTGTTAATTGTAATCTCTTACTGTTGCTAACTACACCCTCTATGTTATAAGTCTACAAGTTATCAGTTTTTGAATATCATGATTCCTCTTATTTCTGTGGTTTTACAATTGCAGCTCTGTGTGCATTTTCTTTTCCCCCAGTTAATTACTTTTCATCCCTTAAATTCAACTCAGTGTCACCCATTTTCGGAAGCCAACCCTATGTTGCAGGAACACAGATCTCTGGGTAGGGGCATTTCCATGTCCCTCCACTCAGGTGTCCTGTGACTCAGGAGATGATGAGCTAATCTCATCTCCGCCTGCAGCTTTAAGCTGTTCAAGGCCACTGGGTCATGGAATCCTGAGGACAAAGAGGTCTATTGAGTACTCCATCTTCCTCCTTGAAGATAAAGTCTTAAATTGGGGCTGGCCTTGATGATTAGTGGATCTGCTTTGTTTCTCTGTTAGATGTTATCAAAACCAGAAGTTACCCTGCCTGTATTTTACATATTAATGATACTTTGTAAGAATTCTTTCACCTGTAAAAATTCTTTTATTGTTGGCTGTAAAGCTCACACCCCGTTCTATTTTTAGTAACTTTTGAAATCCTAATAAAAGGAGGATAAGGCTTCCCGCTCTCTGCTGTTGGTCTGAGCGAGCCACAGTCCTCCATGCACACTGGCTATTCATCCTGCTTATTGGAATTACCTCAGCATCCCTGTCCATATTCAACACTACACCCCTACAGTCTGCCTGCTGAGTTTTTAGAAAATCTGATCTTTGCCTCTAACAGCATAACATTCTTATTCTATATAAAGTGTTTCTCAGGGTCAGCTTAACATTTTTATTCCATACAAAGTGTTTCTCAAGGTCTACAGATATTGTTTATTTCTGGGTGGAGACCCCGCCCACAAGCAAATTCATTTGTTTCACTTAGGTCTTCACCGTATTTGAACCAATAATTAACAAATAAGAGATTTTATACAATAGCCCAGATATCCAACTTCTCAGGAAAAACATATCCAGGAACACGAGAATGGTAATGGCATAAATAGTCAAGGCTGAGTAGGTCTTGCCTCCCTTCCTGAGGGAGATTACTAGTTGCTCTATAGCTTTCAAAAGTCCCACACAGCCTAGCTTTCTACTAATTTGTACATTTCTTCCAGTTTCCTTAACAGTGTAGTACTAAGAGCTCTTATCATAGCATTGTTAAAACTTTGGCTCTGTCTCTTATTTGATTAGTCTCTTATTTGATTATTTATTAAGTATCCCTAAGCAAGTAACTTAGTCTTCTTGTCACTTATTGTTTTTTTGGTCATTACCATTATTATTTTATAATAAGGTGATTTTTAAAGATCAAACATGGAAGGTGTTCAAAAATATTATATAACTTTAATTTTTACCAAATATAGGTATAGACATAGCTTTTCTAAATATCATATTAAGGTTTAACCTAGTGCCTTCTAGCTAAATGTTAAAATGTGTCTTTTTAATTTTCAATATAACAGTGCAAGATCAACACTATCAGTCTTAAAGTTGTATTTGAAGAGATAGAATAACTAAAAAATAATAAAATAACTCAGGAGAATAAATGTACATTTAGATACACCAATCATTAGTATACAAAGAGTATTAGAGGGAAGACTGAAGAAAAGTAATTCTTCACCTCATAAGAGTCTAAATGGATACAGTTTATGTAAGATGATTAAAAAAATTTCAGAAGTACAACATTGTTATGGCTTTGGTGACCATAAACATCATGACCTAGAAATAAATGATTTAATGGAAGGAAAAGTAAATTATGTTCATGATCACTATGGCTGGGAACCAAAATTAGCACAATTAAACTAAAGATTTGTTATTCAGGTCAAATTAAATGTAACACAAAGGAAAATATATATTCATATGTAAGAAACAATATTGTGACTTCATGAAAACCAAAATCTACAGAAAAACTAAATAGTGAAAAATCGCTTGCTTACTTTATAAAATTATTATTCTGTGACATAAAGTAACTGTTACATGCAGAACTTTCTAATATGTTTAGTTTATAAAAAATATTCCAATAAATATTAAACATTTTATGGAGTAAATGGGACAGACAATAAAAAAAATTGAAAACATTTAGTTGCATTTTATAAATAAATTGTCAGAAATTTATAAGATGCAAATATACAATTAAAAACAACTTCTGAAAGGTGTATTGTTTCAATTTTAACAATTTTTGAACTGTTTTGATGTAATTATACTCATGAATTCAAAATATATTCAAAATATTTGTTATTTTTTTCTGACAAATCTTTATAGTATGTATGAAAGCATAAGTATAAAAATGTATGAGTTGGGGTGTAAGGGACAAAGAAGCCAGTGACTCTCAAACCAGTAGGAGATAATTAACAGATGAATCATAGAAAAAGGACAAGAAAATGACATCGCACAGCTCCTCACACATATCTCTGGGATCAAGAGGAGGAAGCTTGTCATCACCAAACACAGAAAAATGGGAAGGTGTAGCTAGAAAACCTTGTAAGTAATTTGGAGATAGACCTATAACTAGATTACCTTTAGTTAATCACACCCTTAGTCAAGTGTCGCTGGTTCGATCTTCCAGTCAGGGCACATCAGAGAAGGAAAACTCTGATTCCAAAAAACCTCCGCTGCCTTGCGGCATACCTCTTTAGGGGAAAGGCTAAGGGAGTAAACCCCGACAGAAAATCCGGAGCCGGAGTCCCTAAGGCGGTTTGACGTTGTAGTCAACACCGGCAACTCCTGCGGCGCACCTGAAGCCAAGCTGTATTGACTCCGTCTTTCCCTTGGATCCTTCAGCTGCGAAGAGAGGGGGGGTCTGCTGCACGGGCAACAGCAGACCCTCCATATCACCCTGCCCAGGCTCTGTAGCTTCAGCTTCACTGGAGAGGACACTCCAGCGTCATCGTAAGATGTCGATTCAACACGGGAGGAGACAGATACCGTGTCACTCCTGAGTCGGACTGCACAACCATTCTCGGCGGTGCAGATAGACACTTAAGAAGCTACACCATCGTCTCTCGAGACGGACGGCTGCCGACGACGAGTCAAGTAGTTAATTGCATTAGATTGTGAACCCGGATTAACCAGTAATGGAGGAAAGGCAGAGAAGGAAAGGGGAGAGGGAGCTAATTGCTTTAGTAAAAAACTAGTTTACATTGTCTACTTCACATGTGCATGCCCCTAGCTGGCTGGGCCCCCAACTCTATAGATTCATGAATAAACACCTCGTTTTGCTGCTGAAGTCCTGTGTCCTGGTGTTTATTGTGAGCATTTCTCACAGGAGATCCAAGATGGTGGAGGAGTAAGTGGAAGCTACACTAACCTCCTCCCAGGACCACTCTGGAATTACAACTTAATTGTGGAGAAATCATGTGAAATAACCAACTAGCTGGAACACTGGCTGGAGAGAAGCCTTATAACCACAGACAGAAAAGGTTGCTTCATCACAATATTACTTGTAGGAAGTATGGAGACATGAAAGGGCTTGTTACAGAACCCCTGGGCTGCTCCAATTGAAAACAAACCCACGGGCTCTTTAGTTAGGGGCCCGATTGCCCGCCGCCAAAATTATAACTCTCAATACCGGAATTTAGTGAAAAGAAAAAGAATTGTTTATTTAACAGTTATATAGATTTAGTTATTTGTGGATTTCTGTTGTTAAGTCTTATATTCTTTAAACACCCATAAACACATATCCTTGCCTCCCCACTACCAAACCAGGCTAGTTTTAGAAAAGTTAGAGAAACCGTTTCCCTACTTTCCAAACACAGTTCAGCTTTACCAGCAGCTGCCAATCACTCTTCTGATTGGGGAGGTCCTTTCTGCGCTGTGGTGCCCTCCAGCTCTCAATGCAGAACCGCCTGGATTCTCAGCCTTCTTGCAAACTGCATTCTTCCTGCAAACCACGTGGATCTTCTCTCCTCAAAACTGCATGGTGAGAGCCTCTTAAAGCGGCCTGGAGACCCCTTCTCCAAGCCACATGGAGAAGGCCCCTTCATGAAGCCGCATGGAGGGGGCGAGAGTGCGAGAGAGGGAGGGAGAGAGAGAGAGAGAGAGAGAGAGAGAGAGAGAGAGAGAGAGAGAGAGAAAGAGTCTGACCATTCACAGAACCTTACGTAGGCTCTGTGTGCTTTTTCCATAGCATCCCCTGGTTCAAGACCCCTCCCATCTACCTGAGGCTTTGGATGCATTAAAGCCATTTTGCATAAGAAAGACACTAGCCACCAGCCTCAGGCATGTGGAGGCATTCTGAAAGCTGCTTCCTTCTCCCCATCCCCCAGACACGAATTCTGGGGATTTTTGGACTCCCCTGTTTCTGTAACAGGCTGGCTGGGCTCCCACGGTCGCAGCTGAAGGGACTGAGAAACAGCTCAGGAGCCAGGGGTTCCCCCTGAGAAGGGCAGGGTCTAAACCCCCAGCTGAGCTTCCCAGCCTACAGCAACAGAGCAGAAAGTAAGATAGCATCCAGCTTTAAAATGTGAAAAGCTTCAGGGTTTTTTTGCTGTCCTAAAAGAAAAAGCTGGGGACAAAAGCTCTGAAAGGGATCATGTACAAAAATATATTGGCACCCACTTACCCTGTTCTCCAGCAGAGGGAGGGCAGAAAGAACTAGAGATGCTTAAGGAGGGTTTGGGTCAGTGGCTTTAAAGAAAGAACCGAGGGAGGAGCTGAGCGGGTCCCAGCGCTGACTCATTCCCCATACTGCTGGCAGACCACTCCCCTCCAAGTGGCGTCAGACTGAGGGGAAGGAAAAGCCCCACCCACAGGAATTAATCTGCCCCACCCTCCATCCTTAAGCTGTGACAGCTGATCACAGATTGAATAGATAACAACTAAAGGAGACAGACAAAGGCAGTAGATCCCTGGTAGTTTCCAACTGGCTACCTAAACCCAGACTGGAACATGATCTGATGCCACCAGGGGCAAATCCAGGAAGTGCAGATCAATCTAATAAACAGAAACAAACAAGAAGAGTCACAAAAAATAGGGAGAGAGAGAAACAACCCCCCATTGAAAGAAAAGGAGAAATCCCCAGAAAGAGTGCTAAATGAAAGAGGAAAGCAAACTATTAAACATCGAATTCAAAATGTGGATTATAGGGAAGCTCAATGATCTCAATGAGTTCAAAGAAAACTACAAAGAACTCCAGGGAAACTAGAAGGAACTTACTGAGAATTACCC
Source organism: Furipterus horrens (assembly GCF_987537825.1). NCBI lineage: Eukaryota > Metazoa > Chordata > Mammalia > Chiroptera > Furipteridae > Furipterus > Furipterus horrens. Next base: position 151,540,685 of record NW_028327171.1, on the reverse strand, counting down.
TAACATTAAAAAGGACATAGAAGCTATCAATAAGAGCGAGGAAGAAATGAAGAATACAGTTTCTGAATTGAGGAACACAGTAGAAGGAATCAAAAGCAGTCTAGAAGATGCAGAGCAGCAATTCAACGAGCTGGAGGATAATGTAGAAAAAATTCCCAGACAATGCAACAAAATGAAAAAAGACTGAAAAAAAGTGAAGAGGTCTTAAGAGAGCTGCAGGACAACATGGAACGTAATAATATCTGTATCATAGTGTTACGGCTACATAAGCGAGATTGAACACTCTGGAGCAGTGGATTAAAGCAAGCAAAGTTTTATTAAGCCGGCTGTCGGGCGGAGACCCTGTCTCAATAGTGCACCGACAAGGACTGGGGTTTCGGGTCAGGGTTTATATAGGATTTGGCTTTCTTTCTTTAGTGAGATGCAGCTCATTGGGGAGGGGGGGTGGCAGGACAGGGCTGCAAGAGTGTTAAACAGAAACAAAGTTCTCAAGGCCATAGGTTCCGCAGGGCTAAAAGTTCGCAGGGCCATAAAGTTATCTCCGGCAGCATAACTCTTCAGCCAGGGAGTGATTCTCTGTGAAGCAACTTATCTTCAAAGGGCTGGTTATTCTGTAAAATATAACTTTTCACAACAGTTACAAACAAGACACAAGCAAATGGAAGGTGATAGAGGCTGTGGTGCTTTTAGCTTGTAAATCACCAATTGCTACTCCTCCCCACATTCCTCTCTCTAAGGCTTTTTAGCAAGTCCCTGTTACATCTTACAAAGAATATCTGAAGCCCCTACATATTTACATATTTAGCAAACCTCTGCAACTTTCTACAAGGAATAGCTGATGCCTCTACAATAGGAATACCAGAAGGAGAAGAAGAGGAGCAAGGGATAGAACACTTGTTTGAAAAACTAATGACAGAAAACTTTCCTAACTTGATGAGAGAAAAAGTCACACAAGTCCAGGAAGCACAGAGGGTCCCAGTGAAGATTAACCCAAACAGGTTCACGCCAAGACACATCACAATTAAAATGGCAAAACCCAAAGACAAAGAGAGAATCCTAAAAACAGCAAGAGAGAAACAGATAATAGCATAAAAGGGAGCTCTGATAAAAGTCCTAGAGGAAAACATAGGCAGGAAAGTTTCAGATATCCTATGTAGCAATATTTTCACCGATATATCTCCTAAGGCAAGGGAAATAAAGGAAGAATAAACAAATGGGACTACATCAAACTAAAGAATTTCCGATCATCAAAAATGAAACATTAGCAAGATGAAAAAGGAACCAACCATATAGGAAAACATATTTGCCAGTGATACCTCAGACAAGAGATTGGTCTCCAAAATATATAAAGAACTTATACAACTCAACATCAAGAAGACATACAACCCAATTAAAAAATGGGCAAAGGACCTGAACAAACAGTTCTCCAAAGAGAACATACAGAGGGTCCATAGGCATATGAAAGAATGCTCAACATAACTAGCCATCAGAAATATGCAAATAAAAAAACACAATGTGATACAGCTTCACACCAATCAGAATGGCCATGATCAACATATCAACAAACTACAAGTGCTGGCAAGGATGTGGAGAAAAAGGAACCCTAGTGCACTGTTGGTGGGAATGCAGACTGGTGCAGCCAGTATGGAAAACAGTATGGAATTCCCTCAGAAAACTAAAAATGGAGCTACCTTTTCATCCAGCAATTTTATTGCTGGGATTATACCCAAAGAATCCTGAAACACTAATTCAGAAGAACCCATGAACCTGTATGTTCATAGCAGTGCTGTTTACAATAGCCAAGTACTGGAAACAACCTAGGTGCCTATCAGTAGATGAGTGGATCAAGAAACTGTGGTGCATTCACACAATGGAATACTATGCAACAGAAAGAAAGAACTCCTACCATATGCAACAACATGAATGGAACTAGAGAGAATTATGCTTAGTGAAATAAGCCAGTTAATGAAAGACAAATGCCATATGATATCACCTAATACAGGAAACTAATGAACAACACAAAAAAAAATGAGCCAAATTGAACCAGAGGCGTGTAAACAAGGATCAGACTAACAGTTAACAGGGGGGAGGGAAGAGGGAAAGATGAGGAGTAAGTAGGGGAAGGGTCTAGTCAAGGAACTAGTATAAATGACCCATGGACATGGACAAGGGGGTGGGCATTGACTGTGGGAGAAGGGGTGGGTGAGGTAAGAGGAAGCAATGGGGGAAAAAGTGGGACAACTGTAATAGAAAAACAATTTTTAAAAAAAGAAAGAAAATGTATGACTTTATGATATAAGACACGGCAAAATAATTTATTTTCCTTTCAACATGAATTGTCAGAAATGAACCACATTTTTTTCTCTATAATCCATCTCATGACAAAGTTTTATAACTAAACTTTTATGTCGGGAAACTAGCGCTTGTAATCACCATCAACATTCAATACAAACAGAACTTCAACACTGTTCTGGTTCACAATTTATGTTCTGTTCTGTACATACGTTAAATTGCCCTGTTATCATTATAACTCAGACTAATTTTGCACTTCTTTTTTTCCAAGTGTTTCTGTTTCCTTCTGTGCCCTCTCTCTCATTTGTGTATGCATGTTATCTGCTTTTTTCTTTTTTTTTTAGAAGCTTGATAGTGTGGTCAAAGGAGGAGAAACACTTGAATATGTGAAAAGAGATATGTGACAGTCTACTCAAGCTATTTTGAAAAGACATAGTTTCCCTTATCTAAAGTTTTAAACTCATTACCTAGATTGTATCTTCCCTTTGCTAAGGGGAAAATGCTTGCCTGACCCAATATGTTATAACTGCGGTCTTCCTATTGTTTTCTCCCACAAATTTACCAACCCAACATTTTGCCAAAAGCATCTTGAGAAGTATTTCTTTGGAAAATTTGAACACCTAAAAACAACAAAAAAGAATGTGTTTCTAACACATACACAAACATTCACATAAATATTTTGGACAAAAGGCTTATCTGTTAATATTTGACATTGCAGTCATGCTGAATGTTGGTTGGCTTCTGATTTGAAAGAGCTTGGGAAGACAGAGAGAGAATCTGATAAATGAGTTCCAGTTGAAACACACTGTGTTTAAAACAATGGAGTGATGTTTTTAAAAAAAGAATAATATAGGAAAGGATGAAGCCAGAGAATTTGTATGCACAACCCACGGACATGAACTAAGGGGGGGGTGGGATTGCTGGGAGAAAGGGGGTACTGGGAAGAGGGGAGTAAAGTGGAAAAAAATGGAACTATTATAACAATATAATCAATAAAATATACTTAAAAAAAACAATGGAGTGATGGAGTGCACATGAGTAATGCTCAGAAAACATTTGAAAATATGTATCTAAGGATCAGGACAGATTCCAGGTCTAGAGACAAATATATGAAAATTATCTGTATGAAGGTATGGGAGTATTTTTAAAGTATATTCATTGATTATGTTGTTACAGTAGTCCCAATTTTTTCCCTTTGCTCTCATCTGCTCAGTAATCCCCTTCCCTCCACAATCCACCCCTCTCCCCTTAGTTCATGTCCATGAGTTGTGCATATAAGTTCTTTGGCTTCACCCTTTCCTATATTATTCTTAAATTCCCCCTGTCTATTTTGTACCAACCAATTATGCTTCTTAATCCCTGCACCATTTCCCCATTTCTTCCCCTTCCCCCTCCCAGCTGATAACCCTCCAAACCATCCCCATACCTATGATTCTGTTCCTGTTCTGGTTTGCTTAGTTGGATTTTGTTCTTATTTTTTAGATTTAGTTGTTGATAGTTGTGAGTTTGCTGTCATTTTAATGTTCATAGTTTGATTTTTCTTTTCTTAAGTAAGTCCCTTTGATATTTCATATAATAATGGCTTGGTGAGGACAAACTTCTTTAGCTTTACCTTCTCTGGGAAGCACTTCATTTGCTCTTCCATTCTAAATGATAGCTTTGATGAATAGAGTAACCTGGGTTGTAGGTCCTTGCTTTTCATCACATTGAATACTTCTTGCCAGTCCCTTCTTGCCTGCAAATTTTCTTTTGAGAAAACCGTTGACAATGTTATAGGCACCCCTTTGTAGGTAACTCTCTGCTTTTCTCTTGCTGCTTTTAAGATTCTCCCTTTATCTTGAACATTTGGCTTTTTAATTATGATGTGTCTTGGCGTGGGCCTCCTTGAGTCTAGCCTGTTTGGGACTCTCTGTTCTTCCTAGACTTGTATGTTTATTTCCTTCACCAAGTTTGGAGAGCTTTCCTTCATTATTTTTTCACTTAAGCTTTCAATTTCTTGCTTTTCCTCTTTTCCTTCTGGCACCCCTATGATTAGGATGTTGGTATGTTTAAAGTTATCCCAGAGGTTTCTAAGCCTCTCATTTTTTTAAAATTCTTGTTTTCTCATTCTGTACTGGTTGACTGTTTTTTTCCTTCCTTTGGTTCCAAATCATTGACTTGAACCTTGGTTTCCTTCCCTTCACCATTGGTTTTGTGTGAATTTTCCTTTCTTTCATTTAGCTTAGACTTCACTTCTTCCTTTGTGCATCTGCCATACTTAAGCATATCTGTCAAGCCAGTGACCATCCTTATCATCAGTGTTTTGAACTCTGGTTCTGTTAGGTTGGTCCTCTCCTCGTTTGTTAAGTTGGCTACCTCCCTGTCACTTAGTTCTCCCACTGGAACCTTGATCTGTTTCATCTTTTGGGCCTTACTTCTCTGTCTCCTTATCTTGACAGGTTCCTGTGTTTGTTTGCCTCTGTGTCTTAGGTAGAGCTGTCACACCTGTTATGTTGTATGGGACAGAGCCTTAGGTATTTGTCAGTACAGGGCGACCCGTTTCATCACTTTGTGGCACTGTGTGGAGGGGGAGAGGTCTGAGGGAACAATGCTGCTTGCTCAGCACTTGCTCCTTTTCCAGGCACTTGTCCTACTTCCGTATAGGACTGGCACCCTGTTAGTTGTTGCCCTGGATGTTGTTCCCAGGGTAAGTGGGTCTGCAAATGTTTTAGGACCATGGGGCCCTTTAAACAAGCAGACTCTGCTGAGAGACTGGCAGTTTCTTCCTCTGCTCTAACCTCCACTGGTTTGCACAGTCAAAAGCAAAGAGGCTTTATTTTTCCTCGGTGCTGAAACTGTGAGCTATGCCATCTAGTCTGGTGCTGAGAGCACTTCCCAGGTGTGCCTTCCCACTTTTTAAAACGTATGACTATGCTTTCTGCCAACCTGCCACTGCCAGCAATACTGTCACAGCCACACCATGTCCTCTCCGCCCTGGCTCTGCTCCTCCTACCTGTCTGGATGAGTATTTTTTCTTTATATCTTGTTTGTTGGACTTCTATGCAGCTCGGTTTTCTGGAACTTCTAGTTGTCTCTGGTTTTGAGATAGTTGTATTCCTTCTTAGTTGTGGAAGGAGATGCAGCGTGTCTGTCTAAGCCTCCATCTTGGCCAGAAGTCTATATATAGGAGGATTTTTAAAGTAGATTATAGATATAGATATAACTATAGCTATAGATATAGATAGAGATAGAGATAGATATAGGTACATACCTATACCTATAGGTATATGGCCTGCAATCAAGGCTTTCTGAAAACTGGTCCAGGCTTGTTTCTTCCTCTGCTCTTTTTCTACAACTAAACTTTTGAACACATTGAGCAACTTGTAATACATCAAATGTGTTATATTTTTTCAATATGCTACTAGATGTCTTTCATATTTACTTCCCCTACCATAATTACTAGAAAAGTTCTACACTTCATGTAAGACCTTGTTGGAAAATTTATTTGTAACAATTTTTCATGACCTCTGAAATGAGAATAACTTTCTTTAATCATTGCTCCTCTGCTTTAGTATTTATCACATTGATTGTAGTTATTTGTTTAATCATCTACCTGCTCTTAGGCTTCTTTAGGGAAAGTTAGCTCTAATTTATCCAGAACGTAAGCAAATGTTCAACCTATTTTCTGAAAAACAATTGGTTAATTAGTTAAAAATTTAATAAGCCTTTTTGCAAACTTACTATATTATACGTGATTTTGCAACACTTTTCCAAATATTTTTGCAAGAATTCTCCACCTGAATTGGGTGAAACTAATTTTAAATGTTCTTATCTGGGGATATACTTGATTTATTGAAAGTTAATTTTTAAATCAGTGGTAGAGAAGTTGCAGAGTAATTCATGTAACAACTCAGCTATAGCTCATATAACTTCAAAACTTCCTCTGAGTAGCAATCAAGACTAACATGATGCAGCAATAGGCAGTAGAGAACTATTACTTCTAAACTTATCTTTGATGATACCAATGTAGTCTCCCATTTAACTTATCCTGATTTATGTCTGTATGACATTTATTTAGTGCCAACTGTATGCCAAGCACTGTGCTACTTGCTCATCATTACTACCTTCCTAGGAGACATGTTAAAAAATTAAAATTTTATTATGCATTAACAACAGAAAAAATTAAAAAGTTTTCAGAATAAACTGATGATGAATGTTATTTTGTAGCTACAAATACCAACACCAGTACCCTTCATGAATTCTACTTAGCCTTAGTATACAATAACAGTATTGATTTTTGAATTTTTATTCATATTGTAAAATATATTTACACTGACATTGGAATTCCATCTGGTTTTCTCCTCTAGAGTGTGATTAATAGGAAAAAAGTACATAAAAGAAACCCATCATCTTTGAGAAAAATCTCTTTGCTCTTAAACATGATCTAATGAGAATAAAATGTTTAATGGCTAGGAAAACTGTAAAATGGAAATGTGACCAAAAGTTTATCTCATATATGTAGTCTCTTATTGGAAAACATCAGGCATGCTGAAAGGTACATTAGTTTGAATAAAGTGCATTTAATTAATACATGTATGTTTCCCTAAAGAAAATTAATCAATTTAATGAACATAAGATAATTTAACAGATGTTTTTTATCATGAATAATTTCATAATATGGATGATTTATCTGATGCTTCTACTGTTTCACCTTGTATTTGACTTTGTAGGCTGAAAAACTAAGGATTTATGTGACCCCCAAACCCAGAAGTATTTACCAGCTTGGATGCAGAGACAACTCCAGAAGAACTCCTATGGATTTGGCTTAGGAAGTAAACAACAGAGCTCTTAACAGTTCTGGCACCTTCATGCAGAGGTTTTATGAATCCAATAAAGCATTTGGATAGTCCTATCTATTCTTCATCTTCACTCAGAAAACTGTGAATTATTTTGAGACACCTTGTGACAGATAAAAGAAATGTCAGTTAAAACAGTATGGCTTTCTATAGCCTTTTGTGGACTCAGTATGTTCCAAGAGAGAAAATTAATTATGTACTTAACTGATATTTTAAAATTCTAATTTTAAACACAATCTAACCTTTTCACAGTAAAGCAAAATGGATATTACCTTCTTCTCATAATTCAAGATGACCTCTTTGGATCCTTAAATCTACTTGGATCTTAAGAAAACATTTAATAGCTTTTGTCTCTAATAATAAATATAATTAGAAATAAATATTTTAAAGTAAAGATTTCTTAGCCATTTAGCATTAGATAACACACATATAGATAACTATGTAATCAAAGAAAGAATCAGAGCAAAATAAGATATAGAAAGTAATAAAAAGGAAGTTATGAAAGCCAAAATATATGTATAAGAAGAAATTATATTTTCTTTCATTAAAATGATAAAAAGTTTATATTTACTTAGACACTTTGTAAAAAGGGAATTAATCAAAATACAGCACATCAAGAAAAGTGAATAAGTAAATGTATAAGCTGAAATTAATAAAAACCAATCAAATGGTTAAGCATTTTATAAAATATTTTTAAAGTATATAAATTAGAGCATATTTCAGAATTGAGAAAAGATACATAGACATAGAAAGAGCATACTCTGCTCTGTCTCTTTCACTGAAATCAGCTGTTAAACTTACATAAAATGCATAGGATAGCAATTTGAGAACTCTGAAAAAGAAACGTAACAGGTAGGTCAGGGAAGAAGATCAGACTTTGAAGCACCACTGAACTAGCAAACAGTTTGTAATTTATTTTCCCATTATATACCCCAACTCTTTACCCTCCACCCCCATCTGGTCTCAACAAACTCTAAAACTTAGAACTGTCTAAGTTCTAAGAGCACCCCTTTAGTTCTGTTTCAAAAAAAAAGCAATGAAACTCCTAACACTGAAAGACTGATAATTTCTCATTTTATTTCTCTCTAGTCTCTCTAGTCCTGGTCATCAAGCAGTCCTATGGAGGCCATGGCCTCAGCAGCAAGAAAGCCACAGCAGTCAAAATTCTGGGGAAGGGTGACTTTCCTCTCTCATTGGTGAGGTTGGAGTTCCAAGAGTGTGAGGCAACACTTCTCACCCCTTTGCTTTTCTCTTTCACTCTATGTCCACTTGCGACTTGACCTAAGCTGAATATGCATTTTTGGAATCATACAGTGGAGCAAGGTAACTGAAGCACACACTTTCTCATCACAGGACTGAGTGGAACTAGTAAATATTAGGGAGATGGCAGAGATTGAGGAGATTCAAATCAAGTTCTTAGGAAATACCTAGGCTCACTTAGAGGTTGTGGATTCATGGATCTGACCCTGAGCAACAAACTAAAGATTTTGAAAACTGAACTTAAAGGTAAGTGAGTACCAGATCATAGTATAGTCACTGTATTAATTTCCTGCTGTACTTTAACAAATTATAACAACACTTTTTCTTCTCTCTTATAGTTCTGGTGGTCAGAGGTCTAAAATGAGTGTTATGGAATTAAAAATATTATATTGGTAGAGCTGGTTCCCCACAGAGGGTCCAGGAGAGATTTATTCTTTGCCCATTCCAACTTCTACAGACAGACAGCATTTCTGGCTGGTGGTGACCTCACTCCAATTATCTGCTTTCATCGTCACATCTGTTTCTATAGTGTAATGTATCTCTGCATCACATTCAGATTCTAGTGGTTGTATTTAGTGTCCACCTGGAAAATAAAAAATTTTCTCCAAATTCTTACTTTAATACAACTTCAAAGTCCTTTTTGTCATATGAGGTAAGATTCACAGGTTCTGAAGAAAAGAGCATTGATATAATGTTGAATGTCAGCTGCAATTGAAAAATAAAACAATTCTTTTTAAAAAAGATGTAACACAGTGGATTAAAATAATAATCTTTAGCCAAGTGTTCATATTCACTGAGTGCAGGTGGTATAATCTATTAGTAGAGCAGTCTACTGAAATATGTAAGTTCAAAGTAAATAACAAAATTTTCGTATAAAAAATGAAGCTAACAGATCTGACCTGACTAGACAGAATTTTAATGAGAATTTATCATCAGAAATATCTCAGTATTCTATATAAATCTTGAGATGGCAAAATATCTTTAAATCTCTTAATATGGTTAATAGATAAATGTTTTGACTGTTTCTTATACCAAGAGTAATATAATAACATTAGTTATATATACTATGTAATAGAAGTTAATTTTGATTAAAAATATGTAGTCTATAGTACATTGATGTTTATATTAAGGTGTGTATTTTATTTAATAGAATCAGTATATACTATTTTAAAATCAATATTGAAGTTTATTTATTGCATATAATTTTTTTGGTCAGTGGTATAACCACATTAATTTTCATAAAAAACACTGTACATGTCATGGAAATACATATAATGACCTAGTTTCCAGGAAGGTTTTTTTTTGGTAAAAAATGACATTGTCTGTGCAAACATGTTCCTAGCAGAAATTATTCCTTCTTAGTTAATTTGAATGGAAGTACTGCTGTGATATTTCACAATATTTAATAAGAGGTATATTGAGAAAAATCAAAACATAGAGTTTCTGTCTCAGAAATGTTAATGGATTCAAGGTGGCACTGATACTAGGACATAAGGAAATACCCAAAACAGCAAAAACAGGCCCTTGGGTATCAATTTTCTCCCAAACAACGCTATGTTTATATATTTGTATATGGGTGTGTGCATATGTATGCATATATGTGTTTGTGTGTGAGAGAGAGAGATAAAGACATTGTGAAGGGAACATGGGATAAAATAATTTTATAGAAATTGAAATTTTTTTTGACTCATTTTATTAACAGGGATACAAAAAGCATCTGGGATGAAAGGTACCTCACCTAATTGCTGAAACACTTAAACTGCACGTCATGGTGTTCCTGGCAGAAGGGCTGCAGAATCAAAGTACCACAATACAGAATTGTAGTGCTGCTGAAGTAAAATATTGTAAAACAAAATTTTTCCTCCAGAAAGAAACTCTTGAGTTCAGTGACAACTCTGCATAGGCAGATAAGTCTACCCATGGCAAATCTGAGCTCAATGTTGTATATTATTTTTAAAAGGGGGGTGGGGGTGCCAATTACATTTAAAAAATGGAGAACTGGGTAAAAGTCAAAAATAAAAATAACCTCTAAGATCACTAACACCTGTTAATGTCTGTATATGCATGTATACATATGTGCACATTTGTTTTTTATCCCTGCCTACAATATAAATGTAAAACTATTCAAATCAGACATTTGCTTGAAATCTCAGTTAATCTATTATTTACTTCAAAATTTCATTTAAAAAACCTGGGAGAGTGTAGGACTCATACTCACTTGGATATTTGGGAGGCAAAATATAATTTTTGCTGTAAACTGACAAATGCCTAGAGCAAAAAGAATCTGCTCTTTGAGAAGATGGGCATAAATGACTATCCAAATAGGCATGTCTTTGGTGGTTATTTGGGTTAGGACTTTAAATCCAAGACTTTCTGAAAAACATCAGAATAGTGACTCCTAAATAAAGCTTAATGTACCCATAATTTCAGATGCATTTTCACCAATGGGGTTGGGTGTGTCCATGTAACCACAGAAGATGCTGGGAGGATGAGAGGTGAAATTCCTGTTTATTTAGTTCATGTTATACTGTTTTCAAATTCCATCAACTTATGTGAAAGAGTTTGTTCTGTGTTCTCTTCCTATTACTGTATGCATATCATTATATGTGTGTGTGTGTATGTGTGTGTGTGTGTGTATACATATACACTTATATAATGGAATCAGAGGAAGAAAATTTTACGTTTGACAGCATATTTAAAGAAAATGCTTATTTAAGCACATTTCATCAATATATATTATTATTTTATTTTATATTAGTATGTATCTATAGAGAATAAGTCTAACAAAAATAGAAGGTTACTGAAAGTCAGATATCAGAGAGAGGCCATGACTCCTATTTGGTTAGGATTCTGAAAAGATCAGTATTAAAAGAGCAAAGGTTTGAATCTTTTCAAATGTTCTCACCAAGGATTACCTAAACCTCCTTCTCTATTCCACTTTTACCCCTCCTGCTTTCCTTCCACAAGCAAGTAGCTACAAAGTCACAGTGGATTGTTGTTATTTTCTGAATTCCGGGGGATATAAATGTGGTGGTAAAACAGTTAAAAAGTTGTCAATAATCTAAAAGTGATGTATCCTTTTTTGTTTCCTAATTGTCCCTGATGACTTTGGGAGTGGAGTCATTTGTAAGGAGTAATGGAATATACATGAAAGTGGGCCCTTTATATATAAGAAAACTTGTATATAAAGAAACTGTAAAATGATATCGACAAGTGCCTTGCATTGTCTTATCAATATATTCAAATGTATAGAATTAACATTTTAAAGAAGTGCTGTTCTATTTTTGCTTTTCTACATTACTTAAATTCTTGTCCAAGAGTGTAAAATTCCTTTTTAGGGAAACGGAGAGTTTTGTTGTAGTTCTGATATAATTTAGATATATACAGAGAAAAAAATTAGAAAATTTTCTATGCTATTAGTAGGACTAAGAGCCTCTCAATATCAGTTCAATTTTCAGGAGGCTAACATCCTGCAAATAATAAATGGGATTCCCATCATTTAAGTAGGTCATTTCTTATGAGACATAGTTCTGTGCCAGTCCTGCACTTAGATGTTGCAGTAATGTTGAACTCTTTCTGTCTTAGGAAGCTTGTGATTGCTGTGTTCACTCCAAAACATCACTGAATTTTAAGCAATTATACTTTTTTTTATATAAACCATGGCAATAAAAAGAAACAAGAGTAATAAAAAATATTGGGAAAATAGACTGAGTGATATAATGTGAAATGCATTTCACTTTTACCACGTGGAGAGAACCTGTAGAGAATTTGAATGAGTTTATTTGAGCCTAACTTACGACAATTTCTGGGAAGCAAAATCTCAACAAATTGAGAAAGTGCTCCTGGGAATGGCAGTTTTGCAGCTTATTTTACACATTAGAATCAAAGGAGGAGATATGAGAAGGGTTACATGAAATCTATTGGGTTACATGAAATCTATTGGTGATAGATTAGGGAGGTGAGAAAAAGCAAAGTGGGGAAAAAAGTAAAGGGAAGAGACACATACTTCTTTGACCTTGCTGGGTGCAGGATAGTTTCCATTTATAGCACACAGCCCTGGCCACGTGGCTCAGCTGGCTGGAGTGTTGTTCTGTGGACCAAAAGGTTGCTGATTTGATTCCCGGTCAGGGCATGTGCCTAGGTTGCGGGTTTGATCCCTGGTTGGGGTGTGTATGGAGGCAACTAATCTATGTTTCTCTCTCTCTAAAAAACAAACCAAACCAAACAAACAAAAAGACATTTACAGCACATAGAGGTGGTATTATCTGAGGACCTAGATAACAATGAAGGGTCCTGTGGTCTCCTGCTCTGGTGCAGTGGATGTGCCCTGAGGGGTGTGGAAAGGGGACACTGCTCTGACATTGCAAAGAAATGTTATTTTAGATGTAAAACATCAATAGATAAGCTCACTTAAGATAAACGTTTACCTTTGTCAAAGAAGTTATGGCTCTAGAGCGTGACTACCCGCCACGACCCACCTTTAGTTAGGAATTTTTATGTTTAGATCATCCCATGTTGTTACTTTTGGTCTCTGAGTTTGTAAGGCCCACCATGCAGGCCTCCCCTGATCTTGTCAGGCTTAGTATATGTCCCCTTTTTTGTCTACAAGTTATCAAGTGTTATGAAAAACAACAACAAAATAATATAATTCTAAGAATTCTCTCCATGAATGAAGGCCATATTGATATGGGGCTGATGTTTTAATTTTTTCAAGTCAATGAATTTTTGAGTTCATATTTGAGTCCTTAGTTTATCTTATTAGAAGTTTTATTTCTCTTCACTTCTGTGTATGGGACTACATGTGTATCTACACTACTTTCTTTTGTTACCATAGGCAGCTAGATGTTAACAAAAGAGAAGGGAGTTAGACTGGCTAGGCCAGATTGAGTCTGGAAGTTACACTTAATCAGGCTTAAATCTGGAAGTTATAACTTCAGACTTGCCAGGGGGTAGCTGAATCCCTACCAAGGAAATTAACACCCCTGTCTTTCCCCCACTCCCCCTCCCATAAGGAGAAAGGATCTCCCTGGGGGACAGCCATCCAGCCTGTCCACTTTCCTGGACTATGGGGGAAGATGTGCACATGCACGGTGGGAGCCAGAATGGTAACATAAAGGGGCAAAGCCTAACCTGGGAAAAGAATCAGATTGGATAAGGGCATGAAACCCCAGAAGTTCCAAGAAAAGGACTGGTTAGGAGAAAGCTCAGGAAGTGAGATGAATAGTTTAAAAGCAAACCTGCTCAGTCCCAAAAACCAATCAAATATAAGGACTACCAAGGATCTCAGAGCAGTTGCTGCTAGAGCCTACCTGTCCTTCACATTCCAGAGGGCCTGTTATTCCCTTCACTCAATACATCTTGCTACTGCACTTAAACTTCTCTCGCACATGTGCCCTTTGAAATTCCATTCTCATGACACAAGAACCCATTTTTACCAGCATTAGCTTTCTTAACATATTTTTATTTTATGTACTGCCATGATGACTATTAAAAACAACTTTTAAGATTATGCATATGGCCCTCACTGAGTAGTTCAGTTGGCTGGAATGTCCTTACACCAAAGGTTACAGATTCAGTCCCCAGTCAGAGTGCATACCTAGGCTACAGATGCAATCCCCAGTGGGGCATATATGGGAGGCAACAAATCAATGTTTCTCTCTTACATCGATGTTTCTCTCTCTCCCTCTCTCTCTCTCTCTCTCTTTCTCTCTCTCTCTCTCTTCTTCTCTTTCTAAAATCAATACACATATCCTCTGGTGAAGATTAAAAAAATAATTAAAGAAAAGATTATGCATATCAAAAATGCACAAAACTAAACATTTGTGGGCCTAACCAAAATTTGATTTAATTTTATAATTCTTGAGTTCTGATTTTCTTTTGACTTTCATATCAAATCTATTCTACATCTTTGTATTGCTAATCTGTTCCCAGTACTGCTAAAATTGGAACAAAGGTGTTAAATATCTGTTCTCTATAGCAGGTGCTATGATAAATATTCTATTTTTATTGAGGTGAATGAAAATTTAGTATAATCTAAATTCCTTTTTAGCACTTAGTTTAGTTCTTTAGCTTGAGTAATTTTGCAACATCAAGACCAGTTCTGAAAATGTATGTGATTAGATGCTTTGTAGAAGGGAGGTGTATTCTGAAAAAGCTCTTACTACAGAGAAATAGAAGTAGAGTTTTGCTCTCTAATCACTGTGATGTCTTGGAATTTAAGAAGCAATGGCAAAAGAAAGCTGGAAAAGGGCAGGAGGAAGAAATGTAACACTGTGTAGTTTGCAGAAAATTGAATCAGAGATGAATCTTGAAAGCTCTTTCAGTAGTATTGTAGCTGATGCTATACGATTCAATAAGAACATAGCAGCAAAATATCAAATGGTGTTTTCCTTGAAATACTAATGTTACACTACCTATTAAACTGAGTTTTGGGGAGTCAATAAATATGTCAGCACTGGTGTTTCTTAAAAAAAAAAAAAACCTGCCAAGGAAGTAATTGCTTAGGCCTGCTACCTCAAGAACTTATGCCACCAAAGCTGCCATTATAAACTTACAGGGAGAGTAGGATTTGAAGAACAGAAGTTAGTGATGCAATATTCCATATTTCTCTCTCTATGTAACATATATAAATGACATTAATTAATAATATATAATAATGCTATAATATGCAATATATATTAGAGGTGGAAATGATAAATACTATAGATGCTGTGAAATGTATGTGAGAGTTCTAGTTCTTCTGTCTCCTTTTCAACACTTGTATTATCAGTGTTTATATTAGACATTTGAAAAGAAAAGAAATGGTATCTCATTGTAGGTTAAATTTTCACTTCCCTGAGTATTAATGATGCTGAACCTCTTTTTCTTATTTGCAATCAATATGTCTTCTTTGGTAAGTACCTATTCAAATTATTTATTCATTTTTTTTTTTTTTAATAATAGAGACTGGAGAGTTATTTGTGTGCGTGAAACAGTGGCCACACACTAAACCTGACAAGCACACGGGAGGCCTTCACGGTGGCCTTACAAACTCTGAGACCATGAGGAACTACATAATATGGTCAGAAATTAAAGCTTTCTTATTAAAAGTGGTTTATGGTGGGTAGTCTTGTCCTTGGCCAGTATTTTTCCTTAACAAAGGCCAGTCATTACCTTAACTGAACCCGTCTATTGTCTTTTTGCATCTAAGATAACAGATCTTTGGAATGTCAGAGTAATCCCCTTTTTTCAAGACACCTCTAGGCATAATCTCTCACCAGAGCAAGAGACCACAGAACCCCTCATTGTTATCTTCTTGCACAAACACAGTTTCTGTGTGCTTTAAATATTAATTGTTAACTATCTTATACCTACCAATGTAAAAGATTTATTTGTCTTTTCATCTCATTTTTGCAGAGATTTCTCAGCTTTACTTTCTTTTGCCTCCCTAATCCACCAACAATGAATTTCATGTAACCTTCTTTACTTCTCCTCTTTTGATCATAAAGTATAAAATAAATTACAAAACTACTCTTCTTGGAGCACTTTCTCCATCCATTGAGATTTTTCTTCCCAGCAATTGTCATCAGTTTTGTTCAAATAAACTCATAAAAATTCTGTACAGGTTTGGATATCTCTTACATCTACACTTGTTTTATTATTCTTTTCAAGTCCTAAATTGTAATCACATATTCTAGAAGGAAAACTAGGAGTTATATAGTCTGGTCATTTGTGTAGTTTGTAATTACCTTTCACTAAATGCAAAACAAACTATGAGAAGTGAAGTAACGTGGCATACAAGTCTGTGTTTAATCTGGGTCATCCTATTACACTATTTATTGAGCACTGTCAAATTTTAGAACCTTCAAAATATCTATTTAAATATAAGAAAAAGTCCTTGAGCTCTGGAAACATGGTATTTTTTAAATTTCATCTTCATAAATGAAATTTGTAAGGGTTTGAAGGCAAAGACACAGATACTTTCATATAGAACATGGAAAGACTGAGAAAAGTAAGCAAAGGTATATATTACTAACAGACTGGTGGTATTGTCAGCATGCATACCAAAAGGTAGCTATAGAATATCTGCAAAATAACTCAGAAATATTGAATCAGATGTCTAGTTCCACAGGATTAGATTGGATAAAGTTTATTTCTTGTATGAATAATATCATATTCATCTTTGAATCGGAAGGGCTAACTCATAGTACCTATCACAATTCAGGTTCTCAAAAAGCTACTAAATACTACTGATCATTAAATTTAATTAAGTTATCATACAAACCATTTTATGACTAAAATCAAGTCTGAATCATAAATATTACTATAGTAATACCTGGAAATTATGGACTTGTTTTTTTGTCTGAATTTTAAGTATGATTTTAAAAAGTAGGAAAAATCAATCATAAATTAACTGATATTAATTGCTTATATAATAGAGAATCTGTTATAAATCAAGATTCCATCTGTGACCCTCAAGGAGCACTTGAGTGAAACATTGAATAACTTAAATCCAAAATAATATAACTATTAAATTATTTGTTTATACGTTTGTAATAAAAGAAACACATATAAATAAAAGTTAAAATACAAGGCAAACATACAGATAAATATAGATGAGGAAAAAATATTGCAACTATGTAAGTTAATATTGCTCTAAGTCAAAAGAAAATGGGAAACAACAGGTTATTCAACTCATTTTATAATAAAAAGAATCTCAGTTTTATAAAAGATATTTTCCTGAAATTATGTGTTTAAGAAGTTTGGTTGCTTAATATTTATACACAGACTTGAAACAAATTATGAATATTGCTTTCAGCAAAAATTTGGTGCTGCTAAAGTATTATGTACTTCACGTCTGTAGAACAAGACATTTTACTGATCCCGAGGCCTGGTAAGAATTGCATAAAAGTAGTGTGATTGTTCATAACTGAAGACCCATTTATTTTTTTCATATATTCTTTTTCCAACAATATATTTAGTCAACAGTTATTTGTTCCATTTCTATTTTAAGACTGACATCATGTTAAGTATAATACTTAAAATCACCTTTGTCTATGATACAGAGTAGAAATCCTTCCTGATCTTAGCAAAGGAAAATGAATTGTCACCTAAGATTTTTATCTGACATTGTTTATAGCCGTTTTCATCAGTTTTTAAGCTAAATTTATTGAAAAAATACTTACCTTCTAATTTATCTAAAGGAACATTCAGAAACAATTGGAAAACCCCGGACTCTTGGATGAGTTTTCATTTTTTCCTCACATCATTTTAAATAATTGGCATTAATACAAATGTTTACTGCTGAGTATAGTGTGCTGCTGGGCAAATTAGTGAGCCATGGCTGCATATTACAACACATCTAAAGTGAAATCAATAATTATTTCCTTGATAAATCAATAGTGTTTACAATGATGATACTTCTTTTTAGTAGCAATGCCACATAATTATACTCTATTGGCTGCACATATACAATCAAAACATATAACACTTGTATAGAAGTTGAAGTTTTCACTGTTGAAATGCAACTGGTAGAAAACAAAACAAGGCTAGGTTGTAGGAGGATATATACTTACCAGAAATAAAGCAATGTCATGTGTATTAGCAGTGTTTTCCCATGCTGGTTTCACTAGAGCAAAGTTAAAGCTCTTAAACTCTTAAATAGAGAACAACAACAAGAAAAAGCATGTCTTCCCTATAAAAAGTTTTGTTTATCAAAGGCAAATTTTCTGGTCTTGCCAGAAACCAAATAATTTAGAATCTTTAGGCAACGACCTCTGAGAAACAATAATGGAGTCACAGAAGACAACCCTATTAAAAATAACAATTGGGCTAATAGCTTGCTCTGTGTCATGTGAAGTAGTGCTTTGTGAATTCTATTTCTCTGCTGATATTTTTAGCTCTGTGTCCATCACTTGAAAAGGATTTCCTCTTAAACCGATGCAGTTTTCATTTTCTATCTTAGCCTAGAAATCAATTGAAAGTAATTGAAGGAAAAGGGAATTATATTTGTGCTTATAGAAGACTCTCAGCAATATCACAAAACAATAGAGAAGACCTTCACTTGTCTGATCTTGTCCTACCTAGACAACATTTCCCAAAAAGTCCATACTGCCATCATCTATTAAAGTCAGAGTGACCTCTTTGCTGTCCTCCAAATGTGGCAGATAAATGCCCATCCTGTACTTTTGTATAGAATGTCCTATTATCCTAGGCTGACGTCCAGTCTGATGAGGCAATAGAATAAATTACTTAAGAGCATTTACCCCAAAGCCAGACAGTCTGGATTTGCATCCTAATGTCATCATTACTATATTTCAGCCATCACCCAGACTGACAGTTTTTGCATAAGTAAAGTGGAGATAATATTACTTTCACAGAAAATTAGTGTAAAATTTAACCATATAAAATATGTAAAAATTTAAAACTAAGACATGGCACACAGTAGTAGTTATATGAGTATTTATTCAATTACTTACATTTATTTTATCTTTCAAGTGTGAATTTTACCAAATAATGTTGTCTCACTACTATAGCCAATTAACACTTTGACTTCTGAATTTCTAAAGCACTGACATCACGTGCATGTACTTAGTCATTTGCTAACTGTGTCATATATTTCATCATTATTTATTAAAATATATTATTAACATTTTAAGTAGGTAAATTGTCTTTTATTTTTAGAATCATCCCACTATTAGGAAAATGATGGACTTAAATTATATTTTTATTGGTTGATTAATTTATAAAACCCATTTATAAAATTGAAGACTATCATTTTATTGCTAGTGACTAGAAAATGTGAAATTCACTAATTTTATTTTATTTTGAAGACCTAATTTGCTGTTAAGCTCATTTAGGAAAATTTTATTGAAAAAACTGTGTTTTGAAATCAAGAATTTTAGTTTTTAAAGTTTATATTTCTGGGCTCCTATTCTCCATATGTGCATTCACTATATATATTATTTCCTTTAAATAAGGTTAATTATAGCTGTTTCAATATTCTTTTATGCTAATTCCCACATTATGCTATTTCTGAATCTTTTTATTGATTGCCAGTATAACTAGTTATGGGTTATGTTATTATTCTTCCTGAAATGTTACTAAGAAATTATAGATGTTATGTTAATTATTAAAATAAATTTATTCTCTTCATTTAAAGAGTGCAGTTACTTCTGCTTTCTTAGTAGACAGGAAGCTGGTAAAGGCTTGCATTCTTAAACCAACCAACCAACCAACAAACCAGGACACTGTGCACTTTCACAAATATTCCTCAACTGATCACAGATTGGAGGTCATAGGGGAAACAACTAACCTGAAATCTATGGAAAGACAAGTATCTGCAATGAAAAAGAAGACATAAGGATTTACATACCTGAGGTAGATTTAACCAGATAGTAGTAAGAAGACATCAGGTGAAAATGTTAATAAATTGCTAAATGTAGTGAGGGGGCCAGCAAGAGAATATAGAAACCCTAGAAGTCATAGGTGTAAGAATACACATCCACTCATAGGTTCTACTCCACAAACCTCAGAGGAGATCACAAAAAATATTGTGACAATAGTGATAAAGAGTCATTTGTTGTTCATGCTTTGGAAACGAAAAGCAGCTGTTATGGAAAAGACAATAACTTCCCACTTCTTTCTCCTTTTTCTCCTCTAGAAACAATATTAGTAAGAAATGTACATTGCAAGTTATAAGACAGCATCTAAAAGTAATTTTTAAAAAGAGTTATGAGTAACTATTCAATGGTGGGGATAAAATGAAATGATTTTAAATCTCTTAACTCAATGAAGGCATAAGTTTTTAAAAGCAAAACAGATTTTAAAATAGGAAATAACTTGATGAAAAATTTTAATTAAACTATATCAATAATTACATTAAAAGTAAATGGTCTAAATATATCAATTATAAGATAAAATTGTCATATTGGGAATAAAAACAGTGTAACCCAAATAAAGAATAAATAAAAAGAAGCATTTTAAATATAAAAACATGTATGGCAAAACATATATTGTGCATATACACTAATCACATGAAAGCAGTTGTAGCTATATTAATATTAAAAAGTAAACTTTAGGAGTCGTCGTCGGCAGCCGTCCGTCTCGAGAGACGATGGTGTAGCTTCTTAAGAGTCTATCTGCACTGCCGAGAATGGCTGTGCAGTCCGACTCGGGAGCGACATGGTATCTGTCTCCTCCCGTGTTGAATCGACATCTTGTGATGACGCTGAAGCTACAGAGCCTGGGCAGGGTGATATGGAGGGTCTGCTGTTGCCCATGCAGCAGACCCCCCCTCTCTTCGCAGCTGAAGGGTCCAAGGGAAAGACGGAGTCGATACAGCTTGGGTTCAGGTGCGCCGCAGGAGTTGCCAGTGTTGACTACAACGTCAAACAGCCTTAGGGACTCCGGCTCCGGATTTTCTGTCGGGATTTACTCCCTTAGCCTTTCCCCTGAAGAGGTATGCCGCAAGGCAGCGGAGGTTTTTTGGAGTCAGAGTTTTCCTTCTCTGATGTACCCTGACTGGAAGATTGAACCAGCGACACTTAGCTCGCAGGCCGACGCTCAATCCACTGAGCTAAACCAGCCAGGGCAGACTTTAGGAGTACTACCAGAAATAAAGAAGGGCTTTACATAATGATAAGTGAATCAGAAATCCAAGAAGACAAAACAATGCTGAATACAAACACACACACACACACACACACACACATATATAAAGACATACATATATATGAAATAAAAAATGCTTGGACTGATAGAAGAATCAGAAAAGTTCACAAATATGGAGATCCAACACTGTTCTCTCTATTAAGAACATAGCAAGTATAAAAAAAATTAATAAGATTATAATAACTTGAACAAGTTTATCAACCAACATGACTTAAATAAACTTTATTGAACACAGCATCAAATTCATATTATTTTCAGATAAAGCTGTTGAACATTCATCAAGAAAGAAAATATTCTGGACCATAAAATAAACCTTAACACATCTAAAGAAAGAAAATCATTCAATAATATGTACTCTGATCATGATAATATGATACTATAAATCAATAACAAAAGCATAACAGAACATCTATTTCTTTATTATATAGTATCACATTTATTGATTTGAGTGTATGGCATTATCCTTGCATCCCAGAGATAAATTCCACTTGATCATGACTAATGAGCCTTTTAAAGTACCACTGAATTATTGAATTTGGTTTGCTAACATTCCATTGAAAATTTTTGTATCTGTATTTATCAGAGATATTGATCTGTAGTTTTCTTATCGTGTAGTGTCATCTCACTTTGGTATCCAATGAGTTTAGATACAAAAGCCAGATAAATAATGTCAATTTATAAAAAGGATTAATATTATTCCTCTTTAAGTGTTTGGTGGAATTCACCCATGAAACCGCCTGGTCCTGAGCCACTTACTTTAAAATTTATGATTCAGGGGCAGCTGCAGCACGGGAACAGCGGGAGGCGGCGACCCACGGACGCTCAATTCCACTGAGCACAAGTGTCCCCGGCCCTGCCCTAAGAGGCGAGAGACCAACTCCCGGCGCTCGGCTCAGCGGGACTGAGGGCACGGGGTGGCGCGCGAGCGCAAAAGCACCTCAGCCCGGGGTCAGTGGGCGCCAATCCCGGGGAAAGCTCTGGGCCACCCGCGCGGGCAGGGACACCTCGGCACGAACGCGGAACCGCCGCGGCCCAGCGAAGGCAGGAGCCAATCCCGGGGAAAGCGCTCGGGCCGCCCGCGCGGGCAGGGACACCTCGGCGCGAACGGGGAACCGCCGCGGCCCAGCGAAAGCAGGAGCCAATCCCGGGGAAAGAGCTCGGGCCGCCCGCGCGGGCAGGGACACCTCGGCGCGAACTGGGAACCGCCGCGGCCCGGCAGCAGTGGGCTCCAACCGCGGGGCAAACTCTTGGGCTGCCCGAGAGCGCAGGGGCTTGCACGCAAGGGCACCTCAACTGGCTCCAGCAAGCAGCAAGGGAGCGTGCCGTGCCGGCAACCGCGGGCGCGCACCATAGCGGCAACCGGGGGCGCACACCAGTCCTGCAAAAAACAAGAACCTCTGACCTGCCACACTAGACCAGCTGCGGACCCAGAAAAAGAAGGCAACACACCAAGGCTAAAACGGAGTAAAAACATCGATTTTTTTTTTTCCAAATTTTTTCTCCCAAATTTTTTCTCCCTTGTTCTTTCTTTCTTCTTAATTATTTCTTTTCTTTCCTTCTTTCTTTATTCTTTTCCTGGGGTTTTTTTGGGGGTATATATATATATATTTTTTTTTAATTTTTTTTCTCTCTTTTTTCTTTCTTTCTTCTTTCTTCTTTCTTTTCTTTCTTTGTTCCTTTCTTTCTTCCCTTTTGGGGTTTTTTTTAGGGGGGGTTTTGTGGTAAATTTTTTATTTTCTTCTCTTTCTCTCTTCTTTTCTTTCTTCTATTTTCTTGGGGATTTTTTGGGGGGGTGTTTTTCCTTCACCTCTTCCAATAATAACAAACTTTATCTCTAACGTGTTGCATATAACCTCTCCTTCTCATCCTTTCTCTTTAATTGTGGTTTATTCATTTGTGTGTCTAGCTTAGCCCCCCTATCACTCTAAATAATATAATATAATTACTATATAAACCCAAATACAATACAATCCCACTTTCTTACTATACTATGTATTTTTCTATCCTTTTCTTCTATTTTTATTAACATACAATGTAAATATTACTAACTGGCTTGCACAGTCTCAACTATTATTAATCTATCAACCCCTCTATCAAAAATTATATTTTTCCTCCCCCCAAACAACTCTTATCTATTCTTCTTAGAGTATAAAAGCTCTAATCTCTTTACATTTATATTAATATGGGCTAGTTGGCTAACGATAGCAGGATAGAGTGGGGGATACTTTTTGAGGGTGTGGGTCTCCTGCCTGGGCTGTGTGTTTATGTCTTTAACAGCATATCCACAAAAGAACTCAAGACAAAGCAGATAGAGTGACTTTCAACCAAGTAGCCAGAAGGAAGATCCTATCAAAGAACATCTGAAATATAACCGAACAGCATAAACAAACGACATAAAGGGTAACTCAAGACCATCAGGCTCAGGATATCAAAGAGACTGCACCACTGAAACTCCCAGACCTTCGATAAAGAATATTACACCACAAAGGAGGGAAGTCAAAGCAGACTACCCCCCCCAAAATAAATAAATAAATAAATAAATAAATAAATAAATAAATAAATAAATAAATAAATAAAAACAAAAAGAATCCAACATGGTAAGACGCAAAAATAACCCCTCAATGAAAAGAAAAGAGGAATCCTCAGAAAGAGAGAGAGACGAAATAGACATAGCCCAAATGTCAGACATGGAATTCAAAACAATGGTGGTAAAGAAGCTCAATATACTCGACATCCTTAAAATCAACTATGACAACCTTCAAGGAAGTTACCAGCAGCTCCAAGAAAATTACAGGGAACTGGCAGAGAACTACACCACCATAAAAAAAGACATAGAAATTGTTAACAGGAACCAGGAAGAACTTAAGAATACAATCTCTGAACTGAAAAACACAGTAGAATCAGTCAAAAGCAGACTTAACGAAGCAGAGGATCGGATTAGTGAGTTAGAAGATAATGTAGAGAAAAACTCCCAGACAATACAGCAAAATGAAAAACGATTGAAAAAATATGAACAAGATGTAAGGGAATTACAGGATAGCATTAGGAAAAATAATTTAAGGATCATCGGAATACGAGAGGGAGAAGAAAAGGAACATGGAATTGAAAATCTGATAGGAGAAATAGTGACAGAAAATTTTCCGAACCTGATGAGAGGAAAAGCTATGCAAGTCCAAGAAGCACTGAGAGTTCCAATCAAGAGGAACCCCCAAAAACCCACTCCAAGGCACATCATAGTTAAAATGGCAACATTCCAAGACAAAGAGAGAATCCTAAAAGCAGCAAGAGAAAAGCAGCAAATAACATACAAGGGAGCTCCGATAAGGCTATCAACTGATTTCTCAACAGAAACATTACAAGCCAGAAGGGAATGGTCAAAAATATTTCAAGCAATGAAAAACAAAGGCCTACAACTAAGAATACTCTACCCAGCAAGGCTCTCATTCAAAATAGAAGGTGAAATAAGGAGTTTCTCAGACAAAGGAAGACTGAAAGAATACATCTCCACCAAACCAGCATTGCAAGAGATGCTAAAGGGACTGTTCTAAGAAAAAAAGAAGAAAAAAACAAGAGAGGAGAGGAACAGAGGTACAAAGGGAAATGAATAAATACACGTCAATAATAACCTTAAATGTAAATGGATTAAATGCTCCAATTAAAAGACATAGAGTAACGGAATGGATAAGAAAACAGGACCCACATATTTGCTGTCTACAAGAAACACGCCTCAAAACAAAAGACTTACACAGACTGAAAGTAAAGGGATATAAAAAAATATTCCAAGCAAACGGACCAGAAAAAAAAGCCGGGGTAGCAGTTCTCATATCAGACAAAATGGATTTCAAAGCAAGGACAATAAAAAGAGACAAAGAAGGACAGTTCATAATACTTAAAGGAACAATCCATCAAGAAGATATGACTTTGATAAACATATATGCACCCAACCTAGGAGCACCCAAATACATAAAGCAAATACTAGAAGACCACAAAAAGGATATTAACAACAACACACTCATAGTAGGGGACTTCAACACTCCATTATCAACAATAGACAGATCATCAAAGCAAAGAAACACCAAGGATATACAGGCATTGAACAACACACTAAACCACATGGATCTAACTGATATATATATAGAAATTTTCACCCCAAAGAAGCAAAATATACATTCTTTTCAAGTGCACATGGGACATTTTCAAAGATAGACCACATGATAGGTCACAAAACAAGCCTCAACAAATTCAAGAAAATTGAAATCATATCAAGCATCTTTTCAGATCACAATGCCCTGAAACTAGAAATCAACCTCAGAGAAAAAAATCAAAGACACGCAAACTCATGGAGATTGAATAACATGCTATTAAATAACGAATGGGTTAACAATGACATCAAAGAACAAATCAAGAAATTTCTAGAAACTAATGATAATGAGCACACAACAACCCAAAACCTGTGGGACACAGCAAAAGCAGTCCTGAGAGGGAAGTTTATAGCAATACAGGCATATCTGAAAAGGCTAGAAGAATCCCAAATAAAAAACCTAACCACAATGCTACAAGAACTAGAACAACAACAACAAACAAAGCCTAGGGCAAGAAGAAGGAATGAAATCATCAAGCTCAGAGCAGAACTAAATGACATAGAGACTAAACGAACAATCCAAAAGATCAACAAAACTAGGAGCTGGTTCTTCGAAAAAATCAACAAAATCGACAAGCCTCTAGCCAGTCTAATCAAGAAAAAAAGAGAGAAGACACAAATAAACAAAATCAGAAATGAAAGAGGAGAAATCACGACTGATACCTCAGAAATACAAATGATAGTTAGAAATTACTTCAGACAACTGTATGACAAGAAATTTGACAATCTAGAAGAAATGGACAAATTTCTAGAAACATACAACCTTCCAAAACTAAATCAAGAAGAAGTGGAAAGTCTCAACAAACCAATAACAAAAAAGGAAATTGAAACAGTAATCCAAAATCTCCCGGCACACAAAAGCCCTGGACCGGATGGCTTCACAGGTGAATTCTACAAAACATTCAGGGAAGAACTAACTCCTATCCTCCTCAAACTGTTCCAAAAAATCCAAGAAGAGGGGAAAATCCCAAACTCTTTCTATGTAGCCAGTATTATCCTAATCCCCAAACCAGGTCAAGACACAACAAAGAAAGAAAACTACAGGCCAATATCACTGATGAACATCGATGCTAAAATCCTCAATAAAATATTGGCAAACAGGATCCAGCAATACATCAAAAAGATCATACATCATGATCAAGTGGGCTTCATTCCAGGGATGCAAGGATGGTTTAATATTCGCAAATCAATAAATATAATACATCACCTAAACAGAATGAAAGACAAAAATCACATGATCATATCAATAGATGCAGAAAAAGCATTTGATAAAGTACAACACCCATTTATGATGAAAACACTCAACAAAATGGGAATAAAGGGAGCATATCTTAACATAATTAAGGCTATATATGAGAAGCCTGAGGCCAACATCATACTCAATGGACAAAAACTGAAAGCATTCCCCCTGAACTCAGGAACTAGACAAGGTTGTCTACTCTCTCCACTCCTTTTCAACATAGTGTTGGAAGTCCTAGCCACAGCAATCAGACAAGAAAAAGAAATAAAAGGCATCCAAATTGGGAAAGAGGAAGTGAAACTTTCATTATATGCAGATGACATGATAGTATACCTAGAAAATCCTATAAACTCCACTAAAAGACTACTCAATATAATAAATGAATTTGGCAAAATCGCAGGGTACAAAATAAATATACAGAAATCTAAGGCATTTCTGTACACCAACAATAAAATAGCAGAGACAGAGACAAAAAAGTAAATACCATTTACTATAGCAACAAGAAAAATAAAGTACCTAGGAGTAAATTTAACCAAAGAGATAAAAGACCTGTACTCTGAAAATTACATAACATTGAAGAAAGAAATTAAGGAAGAAACAAATAATTGGAAGCAAATACCATGTTCTTGGATGGGAAGAATCAACATCATCAAAATGGCCATACTACCCAAAGCAATTTACAGATTCAATGCAATCCCTATTAAAATACCAATGACATATTTCACAGACCTAGAACAAATACTCCATAAATTCATATGGAACCAAAAAAGACCCCGAATAGCAAAAGCAATCTTGAGACAGAAGAACACAGCAGGAGGAATCACAACACCAGATATCAAACAATACTACAAAGCCACTGTAATCAAAACAGTCTGGTACTGGCATAAGAACAGACATATAGATCAGTGGAACAGAATAGAGAGTCCAGAAATAAACCCAGGCCTCTATGGTCAACTAATCTTTGATAAAGGAGGAAGGAACATAAAATGGAGTGAGAAGAGCCTCTTTAACAAATGGTGCTGGGAGAACTGGATAGGGACCTGCAAAAAAATGAAACTAGACCACCAACTTACACCACACATGAGAATAAACTCAAGATGGATCAAAGACTTAAATGTAAGCCGTGACACCATAAAAGTCCTAGAGGAAAACATAGGCAAGAAAATATCAGATATCTCACGTAACAATCTCTTCACGGATACATCTCCTAAAGCAAGAGAAATAAAGGAAAAAATAAATAAATGGGATTACATCAAACTGAAGAGTTTCTGCTCAGCAAAAGAAAACATCAGCAAGATGAAAAGGAAACCAACCATATGGGAAAACATATTTGCCAATGACATCACAGACAGGGGACTGATTTCCAAAATATATAAAGAGCTGATACGACTCAACATCAAGAAAACAAACAACCCAATTAAAAAATGGGCAAGGGACCTGAACAAACACTTCTCCGAAGAGGACATACAGAAGGTCCATAGACACATGAAAAAATGCTCAACATCATTAACCATCAGGGAGATGCAAATAAAAACCACAATGAGATACCATTTTACACCAGTCAGAATGGCCATCATCAACAAATCAACAAACAACAAGTGCTGGCGAGGATGTGGAGAAACGGGAACCCTACTGCACTGTTGGTGGGAATGCAGACTGGTGCAGCCACTATGGAGAACAGTATGGAATTACCTCAAAAGATTAAAAATGGAACTGCCTTTTGAACCAATGACTCCACTACTAGGATTATACCCGAAGAATCTTGAAACCCCAATTCAAAAGAACTTATGCACCCCTATGTTCATTGCAGCACTGTTTACAATAGCTAAGTGCTGGAAACAACCTAAGTGCCCATCTGTAGATGAGTGGATCAAAAAACTGTGGTACATTTACACAATGGAATACTATGTAGCAGAAAGAAAGAAGGAACTCCTGCCATTTGCAACAACATGGATGGAACTAGGAAGAATTTTTCTTAGTGAAATAAGCCAGGCAAAGAAAGAAAAATACCATATGATATCACCTAATACAGGAAACTAAAGAACAACACAAACAAAGGAACTAAATAGAACAAAGAGCAGAATAGCAGTCAATAGGGGGGAGCGGAGAGGGAGAGAAGGGGGATAAGTAAGGGAAGGGTTTAATTAAAGAGCCTGTATGAAAGACTCATGGACATGGACAATGGGGAGGGATATGATTGTGGGAGAGGGGGTGGGTTGGGTGGGGGAGAGAAATTGGGGGAAAAGGGGACAGCTGTAATTGAAAAACCAAAATAAAAAAATTAAAAAAAAATTTATGATTCAGATCTTACTAAGCTTCAGTAACTGTACTACCGTTCCTTATTCTTATTGTCTCGGGAGGGTAATAAGCGTCACCCTTTACTTGCTTCTGAGTGTGTCAACATCCTACCGCTCTGTAAATAGTCTCCTTACTGATGTCTCTATTGAAGCCATCTTAGTGAAATTTTCTTTACTTCCAGAATCCTAACTGACAGATTCTCCACATTGTTCTGCGCCTCAAGAATTTTCTCTTCATTGCTCCCTCTGCCCAAATTATTTATCCGCAGATCCTCAGTTGAATGAATCTTTTTTATTTGTCATACCCCAAAATCACCTTCTCATAAAACCTCTGTATTACTATTACAAAATACACTTGTTATTTTTCACAATTCTTATTTTTATCATAAATTATTTCATTGTCTTGTTTACTTGCTTGTTATGTCTCTTCTCCTCTCACTCTTTACTAGTATGTCATTTTTCTGAAAATAAATTTTATTTCTCTTATTTACTTCTGGTACTGAATTTCCAGAACTTAGAACAGTAACTAACACTAGGTTGACACTCAGTAATATTGAATAAATGAATGAATTAATTAATGTTTTGTTAAATATACTCTTTACAATTATATATTTTAGCATCTGATTGATTTTTATTATTTTTATTTTTATCTAAATTTCTTGGAAAAATTTTAGTTGTGGCAACTATTTTTTCTTCCCATTTTAACATGTTACATTCACGAGCAGTTAGAAAATGTTTTTTTCTCTCAAAATCAATATATATTGAATGTGAAAGAAATTTGGGACAATCAGCTCCTTGAAGATATCTATAATAACATGAACCTCTCCCTGGGGTTGTATCATTTTATTTTATTTTTTAACAAAGAAGTTCTTGGGATTTTAAATAGTTCTCATTCTGTAAAAATATTCCCTAGTTTAATAAAAAATTTCATTTATTATGAACAATGTGATCTTTGTTGTTGGCTAGACCAAATATATAAATAATACATTTTTAGTGTCTATTTAAAGTCTTTAAGAATTTTATATTATATTTAAATTTTATTTTATATTTAAATAATTTTAAGTTTACAGAAGAGTTGCAATGATAGTACAGAAGATTTTCTATAGTACGCCATTTTCAATGGCTTATTTTAATGCTAACATCTTACATACCATGGTATATTTATTCAAAGTAAAAACAATAGCATTGGTTTATTACAACAAACTAAATAATCAGACTGTCAGATATCAATTTTTAAAAAAAATTATTTAGAGCAGTTTCAATTTACAGCAAAATGGAGAAGGTACAGAGGTTTCTCAGTACCTTTTGCCTCAACCAGTTTATAATGAAACAAGAAATGAAGAAAATGAGGAGAGGCTTAGGAACTCCTGGACAACTTTAAATGTACCAACACTCAAATCATAGAGGTGCCAGAGGAGAAGAGGAAGAGCAAGAAATTGAAAACTTATTTGAAAAAAAATAATGAAGGAAAAATTCCCTAATTTGGTGAAGGAAATAGACACACAGGTCCAGGAAACACAGAGAGTACCAAACAAGCTAGACCCAAAGAGGATCACACCAAGACACATCATAATTAAAAGGCCAAAGGTTCAAGATAAAGATAATTAAAAGCAGCAAGAGAAAAGAAGAGAGTTACCTACAAAGGAGTTCCCATAAGTCTGTCAGCTGATTTGTCAAAAGAAACTTTGAAGGCAAGAAGGGAATGGCAAAAAGTATTCAAAATAAGGAAAAGCAAGGACCTACAACCAAGCTTACTCTATCCAGCAAAGCTATCATTTATAATGGAAGGGCAGATAAAGTGCTTCCCAGACAAAGTAAGGCTAAAGGAGTTCATTGTCACCAAGGCCTTATTATATGGAATGTTAAAGGTACACATTTAAGAAAAAAAAAATCAAAACTATGAACATTAAAATGACAACAAACTCATAACTGTCACCAAATAAATCTAAAACAAAACAAAACAAAAACAAACTAAGCAAACAACTAGAACAGGAATAGAACCATAGATATGAAGATCATATGGAGCATTGTCAGTGGGGAGGGGGAAGGGGTAGAATGGGGAGAAAGGTGCAGGGATGAAGAAGCAGAACTGGTAGGTACAAAATAAATAGGGAGATATTAAAAGTAGTATAGGAAATGGAGAAGCCAAATAACTTATATGCACGACCTATGAACATGAACTAAGGGAGGGGAGGGATTGCTGGAAGGAAGGGTGGTACCAGGCAGAGGGGACAAAAGGGGAAAAAAATTGGGATAATTGTAATAGCATAGTAAATTAAAAAAGGAAAAATAAAAACAAGAAAAATAAAACAAAAAAAAACCCAAAACAACCTTTAGTCCAATACAGAATCCAGAACTAAGCACGCTGGAAACTTGTAAATATTCATTAAATTGAAAATTGACATTTCAGTGTGAAATACATGATTGTAGTATCTGATTAAATCTGGAGGTTCTTGTCCTCTCTTCCAAATGTAAATTAATTACATTATTTTAACAACTCTCTTTTTTCAAACTAGAGCTAAATCACTATATTGCCTGATAATACATGTATTAGGCATAAAAGTTTTATGTTCAAAGTATAAAGTGAAGAGGTAAGAATGTTACTGATTAATATACAATCTGATTGACAAGATTTATTCCTGTGGTGTCTATCAATCTGTCCACATTAGTCTCTAAAACTTAAATATTTTCAACTGATACACTTACTCTACTAAACCAACTTACACTATGAAATTCAAAGATCTAGCAATTCTTAATGTAAAAATCTTTCAAGTTCCATAGCAAAATTCATTTAAAATCTTCTGCATAATATCATCAAAATGCTTTTAATAAAAATGATTTAGCTATTGAATTATTGCATATAACCTTTCACATCAGGCATTTCAAATGTAATTTTCAATGTCTTTATAATTATTCAAAATATCTGGGCTTAGTAGTTTTCTTTTTCACCTATTTTTTCACATTCATTCACTCATCCATTTTGTGTCTGTATTTGATATTGGATGTGGAGAGGTCTACATGACAGATCTGATCAAGCAGCTAAGCGACTAACAGGGAAAAGAGTCCACAAACACATAATTGCACAAACAAAATGTTACCAAAGAAAGATATGGGGTCTGATAAGAACATATCAGGCCACTAGTTAGGTTGAAGGATGAACTAACAAAGGAGGTGATTCCTGAAGAAAGAAAATTGAATGGTCAAGCCTTATTTTGTATTTTGAGAAGAGAACAACCTTTTATTCTCAAGATGCAAAGCAAGATGGTCTTAATATACACTTTCTAAAATTTTACTGTTATTTCTGAATTTCAAATCTTAACACAATTTGTTTTTAACTAATTTCATAATCTACAGAGGTAGAAATATTCTGTATGAGACTTCTTCATGTAAAATATAATCATTCTTATAGACTCATAGATATACAGAAAAGACCAATGATTGACAGAGGGGAGGGGATGTGGGGGACAGAATGAAAAAGGTGAAGGAATGAAGAAGTACAAATTGGTAGTTAGAAAATGGTCATGAGATGTAATGTACAGTATAGAACATATAGTCCACAATATTGTGATAACTATATATGGTACTAGGTGGCTACTTGAAATAAGGGAATCACTTTGTATAGCATGTGCTTATCTAACCAATATGCTATACACTGAAAACTAAAACACAATAATATCGAAAAATAAAAATATAATTTTTACATTGTATCTAATGCTATACTATTTTTGATAGATTATGTAGTTTAAAAGTTACAAATTATTTTGTTTTCACATAAAATTAAGCCTTAATATTCTCTAACATAGAAAGTACCTTATTTTACAAAATACAAATCTAAGGCTTATAGAGTTTAAATGCTTTGTCAAAATTCACAAACCTCAAAAAGGTAGAGAAATCAAAATTCAGTCAGCTAAATGGAAATATGATGGCGTTGTATGTAGCCTCCTATTTCAACTACCACAAGTAAAGTATATAAGGGTTAAATTCAAGACTTCAAAGAAACCAGATGTTTCTTTAAAAATATTCATATCTAGTTTTTTACTTAAGTCCAAGTTTAAAAACAGAAAGAAATGAGGGAAAATGTTTCTTTTATAGCAAGACTTGTACTGAATATACAAATATGAGTGTTGATTCCAATGTAGATATCTATTATAATGATTTATTGGCAAATAAGTAAACAGAAACAGTTGTAGGCAGAGTCTGACATTGACCTCTGGTGGTGTACTGTGCTATATAAAGGAGGAAAGACCGAAAGTGTTGCAAGAATTAACCAGTATGCCCAACATGGGTCAGAGGAGTACTCCTGGGATTTGAGTTTGAAGGTTGCTTCATGAAGGAGGTTAGGTGTATCGCTGCAAAAATAAAGACTTCGTTGACCTGGTGATGGTTTATCCTATTTGTTGACATCCTAAAAAGGGCACTGGAGGATAAAACAAACTGCTTTGGGGATACTTAGAAACTTAGACAATTTTATGCCCAACATACAGCAACTTGGAAATGTCTAAGTTGCCTTGGCAGGAGCAGAGGGAGGGAGACAGAAAAATGGGCATTCTGGATTGGCTATATTATGTAAAGCCAGAGGGACAACCAGAGGATTATGTTTTATGGGAAGGCACAAGTGACGTTTCATTCACTAATACAATTTTAAAAAATGTGACGGAAGAAGACACACTGACATCACTTAAAATTCAGTGCTTGCTCTCTTCGGTCAGCCAGGGTTGAAGATTGAAGGAGAGTCACAGGTCCCTGTGTGTTTTTTAATGTATGTGGGGATGATGAAACCCCAAAGAGATAGCAGGTGGCACCACTTAGCCAGGAGCCATAAACTCCAATTACCTGTATGACCAGAAAATTCAGAGGAGCACCAAGAGGGTTTGATCTGCACATAGTTATGGGAGATGGTAAATAGCATATAGTGTCCCTAGAAGCAATGCAGATGGGCAGCTAAATAGATGGGTGCAGGTTGAAATATAAAATCTAATGGAAGAAAAAATATAGAAACTGGAGAGTGTGTGTGGCCACTCCATTAAAAAAAGTCATGATTACTTGTTCAATTTCTGGATATGAGTTAATCTTCAGAACCAATTGTTTACCATGATGATTTTCACTTTGTTTCTCCAGTGGGATCTATGACCATTTACTTTGTTGATGCATACTTATGAGAAGGGAATATTTGCATACCCAGGAATAATCCTTCAGCTCATATATCAGGTAACACAGAAAATGCTAGCATATGATGGGCCTAGAATTCTAGAATAAGACACTTTAATTTTAAGATGCTCTCCATTATTTTCTCACTTGTTTTTTTCAACAAGATTTTCTGTCATCATTATCTTTCTCTGCATGTAACATATTTTTTCCTCTTGTGATTAAAGTTTTCTTCTTATGATTGATTTTAAGCAATTTCTTATTATGTACTTTAAATAAGTTTGTTCATGTTTTTTATGTTTGTGTTTCACTGAGTTAATAAAATTTTGAAGTTTTTTGCTGTCATTTCTTTAAGGGTATATTTTTGCTTCCCTTCTTGTTTGGAGACTCAGTTACACGTATATGAGGCTGCTTGAAATTGACCCACAGATTAAGAGTGCTATGTCTTGAGGATTAGGGTTTTAGTGAGTCCTTTTACTTTATGTACTTAATTTAAAGTATTTCTTTTGAGTGTGTCTTCAAGTTCATTCTTCTATAATATTTAATGTGCTTTTAATCCCATTTATTATATTTTTAACTTTAGTCATTGTAGTATTTGCCTCTAACATTTGAGTTGGGTCATATTTATATACTCCAGGGTTCTACTTTAATTTTTAATATATAGAATACAGTTATAAAATCTGTTTTATTATTCTTGTCTACTAACTCTAATTAATATGTTAATCTTGATAAGTCACTATTAATTTCCTCCTTGTGTTTGAATTGTATTTTCTTGCTTCTTTGCATGCCCAGTAATTTTTGGTTCAAAATTGTGATTTTTATGTGGTCTGTACTCATAAATGTTCTTGAACTTTCTTCTTGGATGCAGTTAGCTTATTTGGAAGCTACCTTTATGTTTGATTGGTATTTTCGCTGTTTATAGAATGCTAGGATGACTTTTTTCCTCCCTTTTCACCACTTAAAAATTTTTTTTTGCTTTATTTATTTTTTATTATATTTTTATTTTATTTTTTATATTTTTGGTTTTTCAATTACAGTTGTCCCCCTTTCTCCCCATTTCTCTCCCCCATCCAACCCACCCCCTCTCCCACAATCATATCCCTCCCCGTTGTCCATGTCCATCAGTCATTTATACAGGTTCTTTGACTAGACCCTTCCCTTACTTATCCCCCTTCTCTCCCTCTCCCCTCCCCCCTATTGACTGCTATTCTGCTCTTTGTTCTATTTAGTTCCTTTGTTTGTGTTGTTCTTTAGTTTCCTGTATTAGGTGATATCATATGGTATTTTTCTTTCTTTGCCTGGCTTATTTCACTAAGAAAAATTCTTCCTAGTTACATCCATGTTGTTGCAAATGTCAGGAGTTCCTTCTTTCTTTCTGCTACATAGTATTCCATTGTGTAAATGTACCACAGCTTTTTGATCCACTCATCTACAGATGGGCACTTAGGCTGTTTCCAGCACTTAGCTATTGTAAATAGTGCTGCAATGAACATAGGGGTGCATAAGTTCTTTGAATTGGTGTTTCAAGATTCTTTGGGTATAATCCTAGTAGTGGAATCGCTGGTTCAAAAGGCAGTTCCATTTTTAATCTTTTGGGGTAACTCCATACTGTTTTCCCTAGTGGCTGCACCAGTCTGCATTCCCACCAACAGTGGAGTAGAGTTCCCTTTTCTCCACATCCTCGCCAGCACTTGTTATATGTTGATTTGTTGATGATGGCCATTCTGACTGGTGTAAAGTGGTATCTCATTGTGGTTTTTATTTGCATCTCCCTGATAGCTAATGATGTTGAGCATTTTTTTATGTGTCTATGGATCTTCTGTATGTCCTCTTCAGAGAAATGTTTGTTCAGGTCCTTTGCCCATTTTTTAATTGGGTTGTTTATTTTCTTGATGTTGAGTCGTATCAGCTCTTTATATATTTTGGAAATCAGTCCCCTGTCTGTGATGTCATTGGCAAATATGTTTTCCCATAAGGTTGGTTTCCTTTTCATCTTGCTGATGTTTTCTTTTGCTGAGCAGAAACTCTTTAGTTTGATGTAATCCCATTTATTTATTTTTTCCTTTATTTCTCTTGCTTTAGGAGATGTATCCGTGAAGAAATTGTTACGTGAGATATCTGAAATTTTCCTGCTTATGTTTTCCTCTAGGACTTTTATGGTGTCACGGCTTACATTTAAGTCTTTGATCCATCTTGAGTTTATTCTCATGTGTGGTG
Source organism: Furipterus horrens (assembly GCF_987537825.1). NCBI lineage: Eukaryota > Metazoa > Chordata > Mammalia > Chiroptera > Furipteridae > Furipterus > Furipterus horrens. Next base: position 151,504,607 of record NW_028327171.1, on the reverse strand, counting down.
TAAGTTGGTGGTCTAGTTTCATTTTTTTGCAGATCCGTATCCAGTTCTTCCAGCACCATTTGTTAAAGAGGCTCTTCTCACTCCATTTTATGTTCCTTCCTCCTTTATCAAAGATTAGTTGACCATAGAGGCCTGGGTTTATTTCTGGACTCTCTATTCTGTTCCACTGATTTATATGTCTGTTCTTATGCCAGTACCAGACTGTTTTGATTACAGTGGCTTTGTAGTATTGTTTGATATCTGGTGTTGTGATTCCTCCTGCTGTGTTCTTCCGTCTCAAGATTGCTTTTGCTATTCAGGGTCTTTTTTGGTTCCATATGAATTTATGGAGTATTTGTTCTAGGTCTGTGAAATATGTCATTGGTATTTTAATAGGGATTGCATTGAATCTGTAAATTGCTTTGGGTAGTATGGCCATTTTGATGATATTGATTCTTCCCATCCAAGAACATGGTATTTGCTTCCATTTTTTTGTATCTTCCTTAATTTCTTTCTTCAATGTTATGTAATTTTCAGAGTACAGGTCTTTTATCACTTTGGTTAAGTTTACTCCTAGGTACTTTATTTTTCTTGTTGCTATAGTAAATGGTATTTTCTTTTTTGTTTCTGTCTCTGCTATTTTATTGTTGGTGTACAGAAATGCCTTAAATTTCTGTATATTTATTTCGTATCCTGCTATTTTGCCAAATTCACTTATTATATCAAGTAGTCTTTTAGTGGAGTTCATAGGATTTTCTAGGTATACTATCATGTCATCTGCATATAATGAAAGTTTTACTTCTTCTTTCCCAATTTGGATGATTTTATTTCTTTTCTTGTCTGATTGCTGTGGCTACGCTTCCAACACTATGTTGAATAGGAGTGTGGAGAGTGGACAACCTTGTCTAGTTCCTGAATTCAGGGGGAATGCTTTCAGTTTTTGTCCATTGAGTATGATGTTGGCCTTAGGCTTCTCATAAATAGCCTTAATTATGTTAAGGTATGCTCCCTCTATTCCCATTTTGCTGAGTGTTTTCATTAAAAATGGGTGTTGTACTTTATCAAATGCTTTTTCTGAATCTATTGATATGATCATGTGATTTTTGTCTTTCATTTTGTTTAGGTGATGTATTATATTTATTGATTTGCGAATATTAAACCATCCTTGCATCCCTGGAATGAAGCCCACTCGATCGTGATGTATGATCTTTTTGATGTATTGCTGGATCCTGTTTGCCAAAATTTTATTGAGGATTTTAGCATCTATGTTCATCAGTGATATTGGCCTGTAGTTTTCTTTCTTTGTTGTGTCCTGACCTGGTTTTGGGATTAGGGTAATACTGACTTCATAGAAAGAGTTTGGCATTTTCCCCTCTTCTTGGATTTTTCGGAACAGTTTGAGGAAGATAGGAGTTAGTTCTTCCCCGAATGTTTTGTCGAATTCGCCTGTGAAGCCATCCGGTCCAGAGATTTTGTGTGCAGGGAGATTTTGGATTACTGTTTCAATTTCCTTCTTTGTTATTGGTCTGTTGAGACTTTCCACTTCTTCTTGATTCAGTTTTGGAAGGTTGTATGTTTCTAGAAATTTGTCCATTTGTTCTAGATTGTCAAATTTCTTGCCATACAGTTGTTTGTAGTAATTTCTACCTATCATTTGTATTTCTGTGGTATCAGTTGTGATTTCTCCTCTTTCATTTCTGATTTTGTTTATTTGTGTCTTCTCTTTTTTTTTCTTGATTAAACTGGCTAGAGGCTTGTCGATTTTGTTGATTTTTTCGAAGAACCAGCTCCTAGTTTTTTGATCTTTTGGATTGTTTGTTTAGTCTCTATGTCATTTAGTTCTGCCCTGATCTTGATGATTTTGTTCCTTCTTCTTGCCCTAGGCTTCGTTTGTTGTTGTTGTTCTACTTCTTGTAGCTTTATGGTTAGGTTTTTTATTTGAGATTCTTCTATCCTTTTCAGATATGCCTGTATTGCTATGAACTTCCCTCTCAGGACTGCTTTTGCTGTGTCCCACAGGTTTTGGGTTGTTGTGTGCTCATTATCATTAGTTTCTAGAAATTTCTTGATTTCTTTTTTGATGTCATTGTTAATCCATTCATTATTTAATAGCATGTTATTCAATCTCCATAAGTACCGATAAGTACTTATTTATTGTCATTTTCCCCCTTTGTACTCGTGTTCCTCTCTGTCTCTCTCTGGTTCTTCATCTTCTTCAAGCAGACCCTTTAGCATCTCTTGCAATGCTCGTTTGGTGGAGATGTATTCTTTCAGTCTTCCTTTGTCTGAGAAACTCCTTATTTCACCTTCTATTTTGAATGAGAGCCTTGCTGGGTAGAGTATTCTTGGTTGTAGGCCTTTGTTTTTCATTGCTTGAAATATTTTTGACCATTCCCTTCTGGCTTGTAATGTTTCTGTTGAGAAATCAGTTGATAGCCTTATCGGAGCTCCCTTGTATGTTATTTGCTGTTTTTCTCTTGCTGCTTTTAGGATTCTCTCTTTGTCTTGAAATGTTGCCATTTTAATTGTGATATGCCTTGTATTGGGTTTTTGGGGGTTCCTCTTCATGGGAACTCTCTGTGCTTCCTGAACTTGTATCACTTTTTCTGTTGTCAGGTTTGGAAAATTTTCTGTCACTATTTCTCCTCTCAGTTTTTCAATTCCATGCTCCTTTTCTTCTCCCTCTCTAATTCCTATGATCCTGATATTATTTCTTATCATGCTATCCTGTAATTCCCTTACATCTTGTTCATATTTTTTAAATCTTTTTTCATTTTGCTGTATTGTCTGGGAGTTTTTCTCTACATTATCTTCTAACTCACTAATCTGATCTTCTGCTTTGTTTAGTCTGCTTTTGACTGATTCTACTGTGTTTTTCAGTTCAGAGATTGAATTGTTCAATTCTTCCTGGTTCTTGTTAACAGTTCCTATGTCTTTTTTTAATGCTGGTGTAGTTCTCTGCCCTGGCTGGTTTGGCTCAGTGGATTGAGCGTCGGCCTGCGATCTAAGTGTCGCTGGTTCGATCTTCCAGTCAGGGTACATCAGAGAAGGAAAACTCTGACTCCAAAAAACCTCCGCTGCCTTGCGGCATACCTCTTTAGGGGAAAGGCTAAGGGAGTAAACCCCGACAGAAAATCCGGAGCCGGAGTCCCTAAGGCGGTTTGACGTTGTAGTCAACACCGGCAACTCCTGCGGCGCACCTGAAGCCAAGCTGTATCGACTCCGTCTTTCCCTTGGACCCTTCAGCTGCGAAGAGAGGGGGGGTCTGCTGCATGGGCAACAGCAGACCCTCCATATCACCCTGCCCAGGCTCTGTAGCTTCAGCTTCACTGGAGAGGTCACTCCAGCGTCATCGCAAGATGTCGATTCAACACGGGAGGAGACAGATACCGTGTCACTCCTGAGTCGGACTGCACAGCCATTCTCGGCGGTGCAGATAGACTCTTAAGAAGCTACACCATCGTCTCTCGAGACGGACGGCTGCCGACGAGTTCTCTGCAAGTTCCCTGTAATTTTCTTGGAGCTGCTGGTAACTTTCTTGGAGGTTGTCATAGTTGTTTTTAAGGATGTCGAGTATATTGAGCTTCTTTACCACCATTGTTTTGAATCCCATGTCTGACATTTGGGCTATGTCTAATTCATCTACCTCTCTTTTTGAGGATTCCTCTTTTCTTTTCATTGAGGGGTTATTTTTGCGTCTTACCATGTTGGATTCTTTTTGTTTTTATTTATTTATTTATTTGTGTTTTTTGGGGGGGATGGTCTGCTTTGACTTCTCTCCTCTGTGGTATGAGATTCTTTATGGGAGATCTGGGGGTTTCAGTGGTGTAGTCTCTTTGATATCCCGAGCCTGATGTTCTTGAGTTACCCTTTATGTCGTTTGTTTATGCTGTCTGGTTATATTTCAGATGTTCTTTGGTAGGATCTTCCTTTTTGCTTGTTGGTTGGGAGTCACTCTATCCACTTTGTCTTGAGTTCTTTTGTGGAGATGCTGTTAAAAACATAAACACACAGCCCAGGCAGGAGACCCACACCCTCAAAAAATATCCCCCACCTTCTATCCCGCTATCATCTGCCAACAAGCCCGTATTAATATAAATGTAAAGAGATTAGAGCTTTTATACTATAAGAAGAATAGATAAGAGTTGTTTTTAGGGAGGAAAAATATAATTTTTGTTAGAGGGGGTGATAGATTAATAATAGTTGAGACTATGCAAGCCAGTAGGTAATATTTACATTGTATGTTAATAAAAATAGAAGAAAAGGATGGAAAAATGCATAATATAGTAAGAAAGTGGGATTGTATTGTATTGGGTTTATATAGTAATTATATTCTATTATTTAGAGTGATAGGGGGGCTAAACTAGACACACAAACAAATAAACAATGATTGAAGAGAAAGAATGGAAGGAGAGGTTATATGCAACAAGTTAGAGATAAAGTTTGGTTTTCTTTTGGAAGGAAAAAAAAAAAACCAACAAAAAAAGAAGAAAGAAAGAAAGAAGAAAGGAAGAAAAAAGAAGAAAATAAATTTTAAAAAAATCCCAAGAAAAAAGAAGAAAGAAGAAAAGAAAGAAAGAAAGAAAAGAAAGAAAAAAGAAGAAAGAAAGAAATAAGAGAGAAAAAAAGTGAAAAAAGAAAAAAGGGATGTTTTTACTCCGTTTTAGCCTTGGTGTGTCGCCTTCTTTTTCTGTGTCCGCAGCTGGTCTAGTGTGGCGGTTCCAAGGTTTTTGTTTCTTGCAGCAGCGGTGTGTGCCCGCGGTTGCCGCAATGGCGTGCGCCTGCAGTTGCCGGCACGGCGCGCTCCCTTGCTGCCCGCCGGAGCCAGTCGAGGTGTCCCCGCATGCGTGTCCGTGCACGCTCGGGCGGCCGAGAGCTTGCCCTGCAATTGGCGCCTATTGTCCCCGGGCTGAGGTGTTTTTGCGCTCGCATGCCCCTGCCCTTAGTCCCGCTGAGCTGAGCTCCGGGAGTTGGTCTCTCGCCTCTTAAGGCAGGACCCCGGACACTTGTGCACAGTGGAAGTGAGTGTCTGTGAGTCGCTGCCGCCCACTGTTCCCGTGCTGCAGCTGCCTGCCTTCCCTCACCCATCTGGGCGGGCACGAACAGAGACTGCTTTCCGGCCTGGGGCCCGGTGCCCACTGGAGCTGGCTAGGGGTGTCTGCGCACGGTCCTCTGCGTGTTCAGTGGGCCCTCCCTGTGCTGGTTTGGGGACTGATCTTATGTCCATTGGGGAGTGTCCGAGGGACCCCTGGACTCACGCCCCGTGCACCTGGGCCAGTGAGTGAGAGCACTTGCCTATGCGCGCCCCCGGGACCCAAGGGTAGGGTTGGGGGTGGATGAGCGCACCTCTGCGCTTGCGCTCCTCAAGAATGGCCTACCACCCCCAAACTTTCCTCCCCTCTCCACCATCCACTAGAGAAAAATATAAAGGAGAGTTATGTTTTCACTTGCCCAGGAGCACGCTGTCTCCTGTCCTTCAGTGCCAATGCTACTTGGTCAAGTCCTGTCTCTTCCAGTGGGCAGAGATCTGCTCTCCTCCCAACTCCTCTCTGGGGCAGCCTGTGGTCGCCAAAAAGCCTTTGTGTACTTCCAGCCGCAGCTTGGGCAGCCGCCCCAGTCAGCAATCCCATTTCATCCCCTTTTCCTCCGCTATCCTCACTAAACAGGTTGTTCCCAGATGGATTTTCTCTAATCCAGCAGTGCCTTGGCTCAACTCCTGCCAGTGTCCAGCTGCTCACTGAGATGTTCTGTCTGCAATTAGCCCAAACTGCAGACGGGTCTCGGGAGCCTGAGAACGCAGCCTCCCCTCATTCCTCCGCCATCTTCTTCATTCCTCTAAAAATATTCTTTTGCTCTATCTTATCTACGTGGTTTCTGGTGGGAAGTCAGTCTTAGTTGAATTACTGCATGCCCGTAAATAATTTCAATTTTTTTCATGGTGCTTTAAGATTTGCTTTTCATATTAGGTTTTAAAAAGTTTAATCATGATGTACTTTGGCATGGACTTTGCTATGGTATGAATGTTTGTGTTCCTCCCAAATTCAAGTCGCCCCCTAATGACCAATAACGATGGCATTAAGCTGTGGGGACTTTAGGAAGTGCTTACATCATGAGAGTGGAGACATATATATAGGATTTGTTCTCTTATAAAATAAACCTCACAAAGCTCCCTAGTCCTCTTTTACTGGTTTATTATGTTAAAATAGCCTTATAGGATATAATCACAATCCTTCTAGTTCTCATTAATCAACATAATGTGTTAAAGATTGTTTTAGAAGGGTGGTGGGTCAGACAGATTTCCAAATTTTATTTTTCTATCCCACCATTTATTCTTTTCATCACTGAACAAATACGTGACTGCCTACTCTTTGAGAGCAACTTCTTTTGTTCCAAATTTCTAAATATTATATGTATAATTTTTTGTTCTTTGTTTCTAATGACTTTCCTGTTTGATTTGGACTCTATTCAAAAAAATTACTACTTTATGTGACTTTAGGGCGGAGTTAACTTTAATACATTAGTTTGAGAGTTTATAGAATCATCAGACATTTATGGCATTTCAGTTCCTTGTATTCACCCTTGAATTGTGCTTCTCCCAGATTCAGCTGTTCTTATCAGTCGATGGGGCATCTCCTTTTCTCAATGCTCTCAGAAGTCCAGTGCCTCCTCCCTCATTCCTCTCCTTTCCCTCTACCATGCAGATGATGATACCCTAAAGGCCTCACAGCTGGAAGAATCTGATGCCCACACTTTGGAGTTCCTAGATTTACTGTCATGCAGTTTTAAGATTGAGACTGTTTGTGTGCTTTGGTTTGTGAATTTATTTACTTTTTGTTGTAGAATTACTTGATTAAAAAAGAAAAGCTGTGCTGCCTTCACTGTTATTTCCCAAAAATCACCTTAAAATATTTTTAAATCATAAATCAGATTATGCCATTGTCATGTTTATAATGCTTCATTATATTTTGCAATCAAAATAATTGATAATTATCATGCCCTACAATAAACTTTATGATGTCATTCTTTCCAGATAACACATTTTTCACCACTTCATTCCACTGCCATTCATTCTCCATTGTCCATCTTTCAGTTCCTTATACACAACATTGCCTGGCTTAATGCTTTCACACATGCCATTATATCAGCAAATTGTAATCTTTCTTATCTCCTTAGCCCCCCTTATTCTGAACCTTGCCTTCATACACATGTACTCAAACATATATTCCTTGTATGACTCATTTTTTGTCACTCCTACCTGATAAAACTATATAATCTTCCACCCCATTATTTCTATCATTGTGCCCTGTTTTTCTACACATTTTTATTACATTTGTTACATTTTTAAATCATGCAACTATATGTTTTTATAATCTGCTTATCTGTCCCATATTGCAAAATGAATGAAACTCTGTAAGAGTAGAGACTGTGTTTTATTCCCAGCATAAAAACATTTTCTAGCATAATTCTTAGTATACATGAGTTGCTGAATAAATATTTCTCCCACAATATAATGTGTTCCACACAATTTAACAATTTTCCTACAAACTAGAGGTGCATTGAGATTAAAATTTGCTACAAATCATAGCGATCTATGGTTCCCTTCATCTCCCATCATAGTCACAGATCTTTGAATTTTGTTATGACTCCCATTACACATGCGTGTGTGCCAGAAGCTTGTTTTCCTTTGTAAATGCAGTCAGGAAAGAGAAACACTCCAGCTTATGCTGCTGCTCTTCTCTAACGGAGCTTCTCTGGGCATCGCCCCTATAGCATACCAATGACGACTGATGCCACAGTGGACTATCGTCCTCTGCAAAATACCTGCACCCACATTTTCAGCCCCTGTTTCTGCTTATACTTGGTTTTTACTAAACTTTTGCAATTTATTTTGTTCAGAAGTTTTGTAGATAGATGCTTCCTAATTATATTTACCTTTTCAACTAAATTTATAAAATTATATATTACTCTTGTTTGGATAATTTAAAGAACATCACTGTGGCTGGTCTAAAAACTCTGCTCAAGTGGTAACATTGGGTTTTGTGCTCCTGGTAATCTCTAATGTTTTTAAATTTGTTCTCTGACTGCCGTAGCCAGATGCTTTTTCTACTATGTTTGTGTGCATTCTTAGAAACTAGAATAGATTTTACCTAAAGTTTTGTAATTTTCTTAACTATTTTGTTTCATTTTGGTTATTCTTTTCAAACTTAATATTAGTATACTCTAGGCCATGTCAAGATTGCCACATCCTTCATTTTCCCCAGGAGAATATAAAATCTTCAAATCAGTCTTTATTTTTATCATTCATGTTAGACTTTCCTCGTGTGCTTTAACTTTGAGTGGCAGATTTGTATTTTGATCACATATAACAAAATACAGTCTCAACACATGCTTATTGTATGAATATTGTTTTCTGTTGGATTTTAAACCAGATATAGTTTATCTTTGTGGATGTATACATATGCTTTTAGATGAAAGGTTAAAATCCAATATGTTTCTTTTTTCCCTTTGTTTCCAGAAAACTAAGAATAAATTTCAGTGACATGTGGTAGCTATTAATATATCTCAAGTGTTTATCAACATTTATTCCTTCTGTTTTCTATAAATGTATTTCACAATGGTCAACCAACAATATTTTTCCTCTCAATATGTTTTCATGTATAGGATACTCAAAGTCTTCTTTGAAATGTATTAGTCATAAACTACATATGCACAGACATATATGCGACTAAACACCACCACAAAAATATATAAGAAACAAAGTCACTGGTTATATGATAATAGAGACATTAAGTGGTATAGACACATACTTTCTTGAATAGAAAAGGAGACTGTATGTCTCTATCACACATAAAAATAACATTAGCTAAAAATTAAATTTTACATAGGAATTATAAATACAGAGAAAATATGACCAAGTTAATTGTTGGATAATATAAAAATTAATCTTTGTATACTAGTCAGGATAGTAGCATTATGAAAGATGAAAGAAAAACTAAGAAAAATATGGATTGATTTGTAAGAGAAAAAGAATGATAATTAGGAAGCTTTAACTATACAAATTTTATTAGAAGAAAACAACAGAAATTTTTTTCTCTGCAATTTTAAATTCATGTTTGTTTTCTCTGTGAAGAATAGTGCCAATATAGCCATATGATAAAACTGAAAAAGAAATATTCTTTAAAGCAAGAAATTGGGCAGAAACATTTTGTGAAGCCAGACATGAAAGCCATTGAAAAAAACTCTAGCGGAGAAACACAAGATACCAGTTTCTTAAGCCTCTGTGAGACTCAAATAATTTTCATAGGCTTCATGACCAGTAAGGATCAAAGAAACTTTGGGTGTTTTGATATTTACCCCAATACGCCTACTTAAATCAATGAGAATAGACATAACCAAACCAAAATGTGAATAAATTAAATTTCCAGGTATATTTATTTGTATATGTGTGTACATGTTTTAGTAAGGAAGTAGGGGAAAAGCAATAAAATCCATAATTATATGTTATATGAATTAAGATAAGCAGAATGTGGTTATTCAGACACAAAAATACAAGGCTGGTTTCCTCTTTATTAATTCCCTGAAAGAATTTAGAGTTAATCCTTTCCCTGGGCTCACAATTAACAGAAATGTTCTATTCCTTTACTGCTTTATTTTCTCTTCCCACTGTAATGTTTCATTGATGAGTGCTGTTCTTAGTCCCCAGAAACTCACATAATAAACATCCTGTGCTCACATCATGGATCAAAATGTCAGGAGCCGGAGATGAATCAATCAATTTACTAATTGCTGTTAGCATCTCTGAAGCCAAATCATACCAGCTTTATCTAAATTGTCCCTACATGAAACATCAGTGAAGGTATGTGTCTCTTAGACACAGACAACAGTATGGTGATAGCCAGAGGGAAAGGGAAGTGGGGGAGGTGAAGCTGGCAAAGGGGGTAAAAATGGTGGTGGAAAGAGACTTGGCTTTGGGTGGTGAGCACATTATGCAGTGTGCAGATGGAGTTATACACTTGAAACCTGTACTTTTTTTTTTTTTTTAAGATCTTATTGATTTATTTTTAGAGAGGGGAATGGAGGGAGAGAAACAACACACTCCCCCAACTGGGGGCCTGGCCCACAATCCAGGCATATGCCCTCACCAGATATTGAACCAGTGATCTTTCAGTTCAGAGGCTGGTGCTCAATCCACTGATCCACACCAGCCAGGGCAAAACCTATATGGTTTTATTAACCAATGTCACCCCTATAAATTCAATTTAAAAACATGAGTCTTTTATCATTATTAATGTACCTTAAACATAGCTTTACTTATATATAGGATACACATGCAAATTAGAAGGGTAAGAAATTTAAAATATTCACAGTTGCATACTGGAACTAAAAATAGAAATATACATAATTACATTGTCCTTCTGGCATAACAATGGTATAATTCACCAAGGATTAAATCTCATTTGGGGATGAAAAATGATAAGCCAGTGTTACTATTATGAACCAAACAGTAACATATGGGATGTAGGGCAATAGCATTACTCTAAATTAGCCTTAGAATTTCATAAGCCTTTTGATGTCACAGATGGAAGCTGTTATTCATTCGCTTGCTTGACATGAAGAGATATAATGATAAAAGCTCAGAAATAAAATTAAAATGAAGACAGGTATGCTTGTCTCTACCATACTGACTATAATTGTTAACTATATGGTGGTTGCAGAGGCCTGAGGTTCACACTGATCATCAGGCTATAACGAGATGACAGTACATTCATTCTAATGAAAATGTTGTAGGAATATACTTTACTTGAGTAAACAAAATGCTCCTATAACTCTCCTTGTAAGGAAGATCCTTTAAAACAGGAACACATGTAAAGTTTTGTGTGTGTGTGTGTGTCTGTATAATTTAAGAGTAAACTAAGTGGAGGAAAGAACTAACAAATTCTTGCTAGTTACTTGTTTTTTATTTTCTTAAAATTTTATACTGTGAATCCATGCTAACTGTAAAATATTATAGCAACATAAGTTACAAACAGAAAGCTTACAAGTCCATTTCTTTCCCTTTCACATACACACCTAAGCCTCATCCCTGTCCTTAAGTGACCTATATATACATATAAATACATGCTATATATTTACTTTGTTTATGTACACATGTATTATTCATACCCATAGAAAGGAAATTGCACATTATATGTAAATTAATAAACATAATTTAAAATTGTGCATTTATATAAATGATGTATTAGGTATACTTCTCTTTGACTTGATCTTTTTATTCCACATACAAATATATAAAAATTTATGATTTTTAAAAAAGTTTTGTATAGTATTTTTTATGAGATAAGAGCATTTATTTATTACTTTATTGAATAACTTTTATTTTAATTGTTAAATATTATAAACAAGCTTGGAAAAATTATATAGACATAGATTGAGATACATAATGAATACACCAATGAGTGTGTATGTACAAAACACACGGGTCATAATATTTACCTGCTTGCTTGAACAACACAGAAAATTCCCATTGATATATGTCTTTTTTTCATTTTCATTTCTAGTCCAATGTTCTCTATGCATATTTACATATTAGTATATTTATAATACATATATATATATATATATATGAAAACCTATTCTTTTAAAGTAATTATGGTGGTTATTCTCACATTTTAATTCTTCAAGATGAACTTTGAAGTTTTGCTTGGGATTACTTCTTTAGGTTACATTAAAGAGCTACTAATGTTTGTCATCCAGATCTCTTATGTAGTTCAATAATATTTTAATGATTTTCACAAAATATTTGCATATGTTTTCACATTTATTCTTATGTATTTATAGATTTTTGTGAGTTAATGGGAGTAATTTTTTTAATAATTTTTAACCTGAGCTTTGCTGTTGAATGACTTTTTATTTTTACTAATCTAGAAACTAACCAATAACCCAAATTCTCTTATTTGTTTTAAACTGAAAATGAATCAAATGACTCAGCATGTCAAAGCTCTTCTCAAAAAGATTCAATTCTTCTCAAAATGATCTATGAGTTTATACAATTAAAATCAACCTCCTCCTAGAAGGATTTTGGTAGATATAGATAAGCTCACTTAAAAATTTTTATGGTAAGACAAATAAACTAAAATAAGAAGTAGATTTGCCAAAACAATTTTAATGAAGATTGATTTAAAGGTATCATTCTACCTAATTTTAGAACTATTGTAAATCTATAGTGAATAAGAATATATACAGTTGGTAAAGATATAGACACATAGATGAAGAGAAAAGAACAGAGTCCAGAAATGGACCTAAACAAAGATAGACAATAATTTCTTTTTTAAGTGCAAAGTCAGATAAATGAAAAATAAATTGTCTTTTAAACATATGATGTTGGAACAGTTGGAAATATGCAAATAAAAGAGAAACTTAAACCTCATAGTTTATTTAAAAATTAATTCAGAATCAATTATAAACAGTAATTTAAAATGTAAAACTAAAGAAAGAAAAATATGTAAAGGAAAACCTTATACCCTGAGGTTAGATGAGGACTTCCTAGATTACATTAAAGTTAAAAAAAAAGGAAAAAGGAATTGCTCTGCTAAAGATACTATTAGAAGAATAAAAAAAAACACCTGACAAAGAAATTGCTTCTAGCATATATTAAAAAAAGAAAAGAAAACACTAAAAATACCACAGTAAGAAAATAAACAGCTTAATTAAAAGTTGGACAAAGCCTTGAGCAGGCACTTGGCCAAAGAGCATAAGTGTATGTAAAGTAGGACATGAAATAATACTCATCATCAATATATAGTCAAGAAATACAAATTCAGCCCAGACCCCTGACCAGTATTGCTCAGTTGGTTGGTTTTCCTCCTGCAAAACAAAAGGTTGCCAGGTTCAATTCCTGATCAGGGCACATGCCTAGGCTGTGGGTTTGGTCCCTCGACAGGGAGCATATGAGAATCAACCCATGGATGTTTCTCTTCCTCTCTTCCTCCCTTCCCCTCTTTATAAAAATAAATAAACATGTTAACAAAGAAATGCAAATTCAAACTATTATGAGATAATACTACTCACCTAATAGAATCATTATAAGTAAATATATATTTAGTTATATATATATATATATATATATATATATATATAATTACTGACCACAGGAAGCATTAAGAAGTGCTGGTTAAGATTCAGAATAATGGGAACTCTTGTACATGCCAGTGGTAGTGCAGAATAATACAGCTGCACTGGAAAGAAGATCAGCAGTGTTTTAGGAAATTAAGCATATGCTTACCCCATGACCCAGCAATCTTACTCTTATAAATTTACTCAAAAATAATGAAAAAGTATGTTCACACAAAAATGGGTGTATTGTTGTTCATAAGAGCTCTATTCACAACTCTCAAAAACTAATAGCAGTATTAATGTCTTTTCAACTGAGTGATAAACTGAGATACATTCATACAATAGACTAGTATTGTGCAATAAAAAAATAATGAACCCACAACAACTTGTATAGATTTAAAGAAATTATGATGAGTGAAAGAAAGCCAATCTCAAAATGTTGTGTCCTATATATTTCCATTTATTTGACATTCTGAAAAAGACAAAACTATAGTGATAAAAAAGTAATGAAGGGTTGCCAAGGTTAAGTGAGAAAGGGTGTAACTAGCAGTAGAGAGTTTGGGGGGAGGCCACAGAATTACTCTGAATTCTGATTGTGGTCATCACGTCCACATGAACCTAGGCAGGTGTTAGGATTCATATAACTCTATACCAAAAAAGTGTTAATTTTCAAAAAATTAAGTTCCATGGAAATAATCTCTAAGGAGAAAGGAAAAGTACATTTCCTTCCATTCCAAAAGATTTCCTCATGCATAAGTTTTCATGGCGCACTTGTTTCTAAGAGCACTTTCTCCTTATCTTCAGCTTTGCTTTTCACAGTTTCAGTTACCCGAAGTCATTTGTTTGTCCAGCGTATTCATGTTCTTCACTCTTCATCCCTTAGTCATTTTATAGCCTCTTGGGGGTACCAGCCTGACTGTTTTGGTATCCCAGTGTCTGTGTTCAAGTGATCCTTCTTTTAGCAATGTCCCCAAAGTGCAACTTGGATATGCTAAAGAGAAGTCATAAAGTGCTTCACTTAAGTGAAAAGATACAAGTTCTTAACTTACTAAGGAAAGAAAAAAAAATGATATGCAGAAGTTGCCAAGTTCTATGGTAAGAACAAGTCATTTCTTTGTGAAATTGTGAAGGAGGAAAAAAAAAATTGTGCTAGTTGTTTTGTTGCACCTCAAACTGAAAAAGTTAAGGCCACAGTGCTTAAGATAGGCATCCTCTGGGGTCATGAAACGTATCCCCTTAGGATAGGGGGGGTCAACTTGACTGCAAACAATTTTACTTCCATTCTTTGATATACTCCTAAATTTGATAACTAAGGGGATGACCAAATTGTTTGAATACTGTGAAGGGAATAAAGTGAAGTGTGTGGGTAGTGGGAAGAACAGGTAGCTGACATCTTCTGAATGCCTACATATCAGGAACTTAAAATGAAAATGTTTCTCAGCTTCAAATAATGCTCCAGGAATATAGGCAGCAAGTACTTTATGGCAGGTTGTGTTTTCCAAAAATGGCTATAATAATACCTCCCATGTCATTTGCCCTTTACCAACGTTACCTTGCCATCCTCACATCAAAAGAAGGCATCCATCCCTCCACCGCTGTAAGTCTGAACAGGCCCTGTTACTGCTATAACCAATAGAATAATCACCCAGTTGTCTGTGCCAGTCCCCAAAATGGTCCCTAACCACCCTGGAAGCTTCTGCTTTCTGTCTTGAGGAGATTTCTGATAACTCTAACCTGACCTGCTACTTGATGAAAACCCATGAAAATAAAACAAAAAAAGATCCTCCAGCTGAGCTAAGTAAACCATAGAACCCTAAGAGATAATAATAAATTGCTGTTTTCACTAGGTTGTTCAGGCTGTAATAGGAAATTAGAATATACTCCCTTTCTCCAAAGTCAAACAGATGATTTATCCAAATACATAAAGTAATTATGTGACCTACAGCTAACTACCTAGTTCCAGCCTGTGCAAGTATCTGGAAAGATCAAGAGAGAGGTATGATACAAATGAGGGAATTTCAGTGGAGAGTTGACAGTGTGCTTCCTCCTAAGCTCAGGCCTAATAATAGGGCCTCCAAAGAGGCCATGTAGAGGACTTTGTAAGTATTCTCAGGAGTTCTGGGGGGCAATAGAAAGTGGATCACAGTAGATATGTGTCTACCTCAATCCTGAGCATAAATTCCAAAGGGCAAGAAGCTTGATGAAGTGGCTTGTAGCAGCAGAGTGAAAGACTGTGGATGGGAAGTAACTGCTGTCCCACCAAGAACTGAAATACTAGTTTCATGTGGACTAGGTGTCTGAATATCTGGAGGGAGGAAGAGAGAGAGAGGCAGACACTTTCAAAGCACAAAACATGTCCCATAAATGTCTGCCAAGCCCACAGTGTATCTCAGCCAACCATAACAAATAAGACCTTTTATAATTATTTTTCTTTGCCCTTTCCTTCACTTGGGCCATGAAGAAGTGAGGAATAATAGTTAATAGAACGAGGGATGACCTGGCAGATTAAAGAGAGAAGAAGTCTATTATACTCCTCCTCTAATCACCACCCCATTCCAATTTTCCTTTTTCAAGTTCCTGCATTAAGCAGGTCTAAACTAGGATAGGAAGAAGATTCTAAGTCTAAATAAACTGCAAATATGACTATAATGTGGAACACATATTTGAATTATAGAAATAAGAGCAGCTTTGCACCTTGAAATTCTGAAGGGGATTTCCTTTTTCATTATCTGAGAATAACCAGAAAAGATACAGGCTTTTCCTCGATTTCACCCAAGCGTCAGAACAGATTGCATGGCTGTGGAAAGAGAAGGAAGTTGCTTTCTGTTCATCTTATGAGTCCTCTTTGTTTATGAGTTTGATTACAGCTAGTAAGTTCTAGGGATAATGATAAGTTGTTTATTTGGTTCTCAGAAGCAATCGACACTGTAGTAATTAAATTTCTTGTGGGGAAAATTGAAGACTGGAAAACTTAACGGCCAAAGTTTTCTAGTTAGAAGACAACAATGGGGCAGTCCAAGGCTGTGCTTGTGAGTCATGTTGCAGGACTGTTCCTGGGCTGGGGCTGGGGCACATCCTCTGTGAGTGTGACAGGGTGAGGGCAGTTGGCAAGAATGGTCTCTTGTTTAAATTAAGCTGACTGGTTTTTCAGATACTTAATAAAATAAATACTATTGCTCTCAGCTTGAAAATCATTTTCTTCCAGGCTTGCATTTATTTATAAGTATGGTGACTCTTTATTGAAATCTAATCACTGTAGTTAAAAAAAAAAAAAAACCACATAAAATAAAAATAATAAAAAATTTTCTAGTACTTTTCTTAACATGATTATTAGTTTTGCAATATTATACTTTCTTCTTGTCTATATAGGCCTAGTTAGTGTTGCCTTTTTTGAACTATACTTGTTCTATTTTTAGAAATATCTTTCTCTTTTTTTAATACATAATAATTTTATACTTCAAAATGATCTCTCATCATTTATAACTTGCCTTGAAATATGTTTTATTAAAGATCATGTATATCTAAGAGATATGTGATTCTCATAAAAAAATCTCAACATACTTTTTAGCCAGAGTAGCTTTAATGGTGCTACTTTTTGTCAGCAGGCAAAACCTTTAAGTCTCTTTAAATCTCCTTTCCAAATTGGAAAGATTACTTTAGTATAAGACTTTTATTCAAAAATTAGCTCCAAAAGACAAAATGCAGGTATTCCTGGGATGTTCACATTTGCCCTTATTCACTCAAGGTACACCTGACTTCCAAAAAATTCTTTTTGAGAGCAGAGATTTGGAAATGGGCACATGAGTAAAATTAAATTTCTGGGTACTAAAGAATAAGATTCTTTCTATAAATCAACAAAAGCCAAAAAAGGGGAACATAGATTTTGAAATAATACATTCAATACAAATTTTTGCTGGAAGTTTTGGAATTTTTTGGTGGTTATCATTACATTTGTTTAAAGAATCTTCTTCCTCTTCATTTTTCTTCTTTTAGCTTTAGTTCTCATGGTTTCTCTCTCCTTTGCATATTTCTGTTTCCTATCTATGCTTTTAGCATGTCACTAATATTAAGTAGCTAAATTTCAGTTACTGCCTTAAACACATTACTAAAGATGTCTTACAAGTTTTAATTTATTTGTTTTTTATTTTCATGAAAATGGGTATTTGAAATTCATTTTGAAACTTTTCTAATGAACCATTACAGAGTAACTATTTTAGTTTCTTAGTTTAAAATGTATTTATCTTACCTGTTTAATTCACTCAATAACTGTAGATGGCTTATCTGTGATAACAAGAAAAAAAAGTCATGTTTGTAACATCTTTTGTTCTGTCAACTAATTCTGACATTTACTTTAAAAAGCTTGATATGCTTCTCTGTGGGATGATTACAAAATCATTTTCTTCATCAACTTAATTTGATTTTCTCTTAAAATGTCACATAGATTTTTTTTTCTAACACAGAGTAAATACATTTTATTTCCTAAGCAAATAAATGTTTAAAAAATTCTAATCTCATTTTACGTAAAATAATGCGTGACTAATTTAATTTTGTTAAACACAAAACACAAAAATAAAGAGTACTTTTACAATTAAAAGTTTTTAAGAACACATGTCAAAAAGCTCTTAATCACCATTGTCTAAAAACAGATTAAGTTATCTTTAAGCATCTTGCACATTTCTAAGTTTAATTAGTAGAATATTTAACATTAAAACTTGAGACCAAAAAAAATGTGAAAAGGTACTATATGTCATTCCTCAAACAATTAAGTAAAAATATTATAATATATGCTTAGTTAACTACAAGCAAGTAGTAGAAAAAAATAAAACAGAATTCTTTTTTTTTTTTTTTTACATGAGAAATTTACATTAAAGTTGCAGAGCTGAAAGAAAAAGAAATAGAAGTCATGACTGTGGCTGAGCTGTCAGTTACTGGGCAACAAAGAAACATATTTAGCTAAAAGGAAAGCTAAAAATCTTTACACCATAGCACCATAGCAAAACATTCGGAAAAACAATAGCTTAGAACAATTGAAGGCTTACAAAGTCCCTGCTGAGTCTGTAGTTCTAGAAGTGGTTGTCTTCTCCTTGCTGCTTTTCACAACGTATTTGAAAGCAATGAGGTGAGGGATAAAACTACCTGGTCTGCACACAAAGTGAGGACAATATAGAGAATCCAGAGCTTCCCATGGTTAGAAAAGGCAATTGTTCCTAAAGCCCAAAGAGCAGAAAATGAGATGGAAAAACTTTAAAAATTGAAGGCTCATACGGGACAGTACAATGAATGAGTGCCTCCTGCCCCACAAAAGCCTTTGAGCAACAATAAAAAATGCCCATGAAGAAACAGTCAGAGAGAGACCTGCAGGTTTGTGGCAAAATAGAATAGAGTAGATTAGAGTAAAATTAAATAAAACAAAAACAAAATATAGAATAAAATTAAATTAAAAAAATAAAATAAAAAGCATGGCAGTCAATCCTCTGATTTCAGATCTCTTCAAGGTAGTTGCCACTAAGATGACACTGACAGAGAGAGGGGGAGGGAGAGAGAAAGTGGCATAAAATAAGCAAAGAAATAAAATAGACATGAAATATCTCTAGAAAATAACTTGAGGTGTGGTTATAATTATACAGAAATATGTAAAAGCAGAGAAGTAGAACATTATCAAAAATTTTAAAATTAAACTATTTATTGAAGTATACATACATACTGAAAAGTGCACAAGTTGTAAATGTAAGCTAGATGAATTTTAACAAAATTTTAAAAATATCTGTGTAACCAGCATTCAGAGGAAGAAAAAAAAAGTTACTGTACTACTGTAGTCTCTATGCCCATATTTATACAGACAAAATAAATTAATATTATATAATATATTTTGGGATATATTTTTAATAGAATAGTTTAATATGGAGTTACTTATAACTATCTTTTAAAAATGATTTTCTCCAAAAAATCCAAGAAGAGGGAAAAATCCCAAACTCTTTCTATGAAGCCAGTATTACCCTAATCCCAAAACCAGGTCAGGACACAACAAAGAAAGAAAACTACAGGCCAATATCACTGATGAACATAGATGCTAAAATCCTCAACAAAATATTGGCAAACAGGATCCAGCAATACATCAAAAAGATCATACATCACGATCAAGTGGGATTCATCCCAGGGATGCAAGGATGGTTTAATATTCACAAATCAATAAATATAATACATCACCTAAACAAAATGAAAGACAAAAGTCACATGATCATATCTATAGATGCAGAAAAAGCATTTGATAAAGAACAACACCCATTTATGATGAAAACACTCAGCAAAATGGGAATAGAGGAAGCATACCTTAACATAATTAAGGCTATATGTGAGAACCCTGAAGCCAACATCATACTCAATGGACAAAAACTGAAAGCATTCCCCCTGAAATCAGAAACTAGAAAAGGCTGTCCACTCTCTCCACTTCTATTCAGCATAGTGTTGGAAGTCCTAGCCACAGTGATCAGACAAGAAAAAGAAATAAAAGGCATCCAAATCGGGAAAGAAAAAGTAAAACTATCATTACACGCAGATAACATGATAGTATACCTAGAAAACCCTGTAAACTCCACTAAAAGACTACTTGATATAATAAGTGAATTTGGCAAAATAGCAGGATACAAAATAAATATACAGAAATCTAAGGCACTTCTGTACACCAACAATAAAATATCAGAGACAGAGACAAAAAGAAAATACCATTTACTATAGCAACAAGAAAAATAAAATACCTAGGAATAAACTTAACCAAAGAGATAAAAGACCTGTACCCTGAAAATTATGCAACATTGAAGAAATAAATTAAGGAAGATACAAATAAATGGAAGCAAATACCATGTTCTTGGATGGGAAGAATCAATATCATCAAAATGGCCATACTACCCAAAGCAATTTACAGATTCAATGCAATCCTTATTAAAATACCAATGACATATTTCACTGACCTAGAACAAATACTCCAAAAATTCATATGGAACCAAAAAAGACCGCGAATAGCAAAGCAATCTTGAAACAGAAGAACACAGCAGGAGGAATTATGATACCAGACATCAAACAATACTACAAAGCCACTGTGATCAAAACAGTCTGGTACTGGCATAAGAACAGACATATAGATCAATGGAACAGAATAGAGAGTCCAGAAATAAACCCAGGCCTCTATGGTCAACTAATCTTTGATAAAGAAGGACGGAACATAAAACGGAGTGAGAAGAGCCTCTTTAAGAAATGGTGCTGGGAGAACTGGACAGGGACGTGCAAAAAAAATGAAACTAGACCACCAACTTACACCACACACAAGAATAAACTCAAGATTGATTAAAGACTTAAATGTAAGCCATGATACCATAAAAGTCCTAGAGGAAAACATAGGCAGGAAAATTTCAGATATCCCACGTAACAATATCTTCACAGATACATCTCCTAAGGCAAGAGAAATAAAGGAAAAAATAAACAAATGGGACTACATCAAACTAAAGAGTTTCTGCTCAACAAAAGAAAACATCAGCAAGATGAAAAGGAAACCAACCATATGGGAAAACATATTTGCCAATGATATCACAGACAGGGGACTGATTTCCAAAATATATAAAGAGCTTATATGACTCAACATCAAAAAAACAAACAACCCAATTAAAAACTGGGCAAAGGACCTGAACAAACACTTCTCCGAGGAGGACATACAGAAGGTCCATAGGCACATGAAAAATGCTAAACATCATTAGCCATCAGGGAGATGCAAATAAAAACCACAATGAGATACCATTTTACACCAGTCAGAATGGCCATCATCAACAAATCAACAAACAACAAGTGCTGGCGAGGATGTGGAGAAATGGGAACCCTACTGCACTGTTGGTGGGAATGCAGACTGGTGCAGCCACTATGGAAAACAGTATGGAATTATCTCAAAAAACTAAAAATGGAGCTGCCTTTTGAACCAGTGACTTCACTGCTAGGATTATACCCGAAAAATCCTAAAACCCTAATTCAAAAAAAACCTATGCACCCCTATGTTCATAGCAGCACTATTTACAATAGCCAAGGGCTGGAAACAGCCTAAGTGCCCATCTGTAGATGAGTGGATCAAAAAGCTGTGGTACATTTACACAATGGAATACTATGTAGCAGAAAGAAAGAAGGAACTCCTGCCATTTGCGACAACATGGATGGAACTAGAAAGAATTATGCTTAGTGAAATAAGCCAGACAAAGAAAGCAAAATACCATATGATATCACCTAATACAGGAAACTAAAGAGCAACACAAACAAATGAACTAAACAGGCAAAGACTAGAATAGGAGTCAGTAGGGGGGAGGGGGAGGGAGAGAAGGGGGATAAGTAGGGGAAGGGTCTAGTCAAGGAACATGTATGAATGACTCATGGACATGGACAACGGGGAGGGATATGATTGTGGGAGAAGGGATGGTCTGGGTGGGGGGAGCAATGGGGAAAAAATGGGACAACTGTAATTGAAAAACCAAAAAAAAAAAAAAAAAAGAACAGGATTGGGTGAAATGCCAGACTAAAAAAAAAAAAGATTTTCTAATAAGTATGCTTTAAAAGTAAAACTTCAAGTGTTTTCTCTGGTTTGTGTTTTTCTACATAAAGACAATGATATTTTGTTTAAATATATTTATTTCTTTGACTAGCATGATTAGATCATTTAGACAGTACTTGTAGGTATGTGTCCTTTCCAACAGAGCATCATGAGTTCATTTTATTTAATATGAAGAAGATGTCTTTACTGATTCTTCTGGTATATATATGAAAGTAAAAAGCCAACCCATTCATTTTGGGGAACCATAGTGAGTGACCACAACAGAATTGTCACCCTCCTGATCTTATTATCTTATCATGAGATTTTGGGAATTAGCTTTTCATATCCCTAAAGTGTAAAAGAGGCTTATTCCCAAGAATGCCATAGATTGACCAAGGAAGAATTCTAAACTTGAATTGGGAATGAATAAGATACCCCCAAAGATCTCATAAAAATACTCAAATTCCATATCTGTCTATTCAAGGTATTCATTTTAAAATTTTGTTTTAAAGATTTGCATATATTTCATATTACATATTAAAGTAACAACAAAAATCAAAGAAGAAAACAATGTTTCTGCCATGCTACTAAAGTATTTATTTAGTCAATTACTTGCTTTTAAATCTTGAGTTGTGGTAGTTTTTATGACAAAATATTTGAAAATATGTTTCCAAATATTTAAGCTTAACTAAAAATTAGAAAAAGCCAACCAAGAAATTTAATTCTAACATAATTTTAAAATAAAAAATAAATTCATCTTATTACTTCTAGAATTTCACTTCTTTATTGACTCAGTGAGTATTATAATAAATTAGAGAACCATCTATTCTCTCGGTGAAAGTAATTAACACCAGAACAGGCTAACATAAAAGTTCCTAAAGATTTTACAGTATAAAGTAGCCAACTACCTTTCGTAGTTTAAGTAAACTCTTTATTGAAATCAGGGAATTGGATTAGATGATAACTAGTTACAAGTGATTTAATGTCCACTGCAAGTAGAGAATAATTTTGGTTTGATATATAACTTCAGGGGATTAAAGTTTTGACTCCAGTGTTTAATTGGGATTTATATCCTGTTCACTTCTCTAATCTTCTAAATGTGAAATTGTCAGTATGAAAGAAGAGTGGCAAACCTTTTATAAATGCAAGCCTGAATATTTAAAACAGCTACCACATACTAAAAGGATAACAATTAGCAGTTGTCACATTCAGTATTGGAGAAAGATTAAGAAGTTACTGTATCCTTTTGGTGCACTTTGATGAAACTAGTATCAAATACTATCAATAGGATTTCTCACTCCTTCAAACTACAAAGAATATCTGTCGCCAGACATTTTTCACAGCTCTAATTACAGCACTGCTTTTGCAGCTCTATAATTAAGAGTGAACCACAATTTTGCTCTACTCATAGCTGTAAAAAAATAAAATACAAATAAAAGAGATTAAAAAAAAAACTTGTTCTGAATTAAAATGGTATTTTATTTCCTTAGTCTTCAGAATATTTGCCTCCAAAATGTTGTTAAAATCAAATTTAATTCATCCCTATATACCTCTAGATGTCAGTCTTTAAAAATCTACATCTATCTCAAAATGTCATCTTCTGATAATGCCTATGTTATTTCCTAGATTTCTATGTAATCATTTTCAGTAGTTCATCTGCATGACTCAACATGCCTACAAGAAAACTACTTGATTTATTGCTTTTGTTTTCTTTCTAAAATGTGTGAATATTTTTATTTACTTAACAATGTTATATGTTTACATTTCCAATTAAATGTTATTTAAAAAATTATATAATGCTTTAGGCATTTCTACAGCTAGCTTTTGCAAGTAGCTCCTAGAATTATGGTTCCAGGTAGTAAACCACGATACAATTTATGATTCTCATTTTCCCCATATACTGCATGATTTTATGAATTTTGATGCAGCTTCCAAGTAAGCATTACTCATTTAACATGGCAATTTGGAAAATGTTTAACTATGCAGTTAGATCCATTAGTACTGTTTATACATGCCTCATGATCCAGGCTGACATTCATAAAAGACATCAGAAGGCAAGTTACTTGTAGCCTCTGCGATAGTCTTGGGAAGTGACCGTTTGCACCACGCCCTCCAAGGATGGAAGCTGGAGAACTTTGCAGCCCATTGTTTAGGTGTACAAATGTGAGCTCACATGGACTCAAAGAGTCAAACCCTTCTCTTAACTTTAGTCAGCCAAGGCTACTCACCAAGTGTCTTTCCTGTGTTTGTCACCAACCGGCCTGCCTCCTCCATCCCTTATCCGCATCTCCTATCCCCCAAATTCTTGCCTGGCTTTGTTGTCTTCTTCCGGTTATTCTACTCTCTTTCTCTTATTCTATTCCCCTCTCTCTCTTGTCCTCTTTCTTCTCTTTTTACTTCTTACCTTCTTCTTTTCTCTTTTCTGGCTTCCTTTCTTTGACGAAAGAGCAAATCTAGGTTTAGAAGCAAACCGAAATGGAGTGACAAAACTTTTGGCTAAAAGTCTTATATTCCTTAGCACCATGAATCTCTGAGACGAAAACTATAACATACAATAATAAGGGTACTAGGGAAGTCATAGCAGTAATAGTAGCACTAATTTTAAATTGTATATACCATGTTTCAGGCATTACAGATACAAAATCAGTTAATTCTCACGGCAATCCTGAATCCAAGGGTCCTTATGGATTTTATTAATTTTAATTTTAAATTCTAGCTTTAAAAATCTCTCTCAGAGACCAAGTCTTTCCCTTGGAGAATCAGCAACCCCAGCAGCAGCAGAGGACAGTAGTCTGGACCTGAGTAATAATCGCAAGTTTGTACCTCTGGCAGTCTAAAATGCATCTTGACCTAAGTTATGTTTCAGCTCCTAAACCCTAAGGTAGAATAACTTCCTGGCTACTTTCTCATGAGACGTGCCAGAGCGATCTTGGAAAAGATCTCAGAATTATGTCCCAAGACTTAAAGAAATGATTTGTTACTCTTCCCTCACCTCTGACCAATCATCTCCCAGCACTCCCCAAATCTCCTAACTCAAGGTACCTTGTGATTTTGCAGAAATTACCTGTAACCTACAGCTATTAGGGAGTCAAGCTTTTGAACATTAGCTTCCAGCTCTCCAATGTAAATCTCAGTGTTTAGCATTGACTGTGTCAGCGCTGGGTAGATGATCTTTTACTGTTCTGTAACAACCCTGTGAGGTAGATATTGTAACTGTCCCCATTTAACTTATGAGAAACTGATTTACAGAGTAGCTAAGCAACTTGTCATGAAGAAGAAACAGGGATTTGGTTCTTTAGTTCATATTTTAAAAAAAGAGATTATTGACCCTGAAGAACCATCTAGCCCCAAACTTTCTGTAGAATAAATGTAAATATTCAGTGTAAGTCTTTCAAGAAGTCAATTAACTGCCCCACTCCCACTGTTAAAACATCTATTTAAAAGTGGGTTTTATATTCTTATAATTTTAAATTTTGTCTCCAGTTAAATTGCAGGCATTTGCATAAATGGGAATTCTATAATAAATATTATGTCAGTTATTATGGATAGACTATACATAGTATATATGTAAAAAGAACTGTGAAGACTAGGATGGCTTTATGAAATTTGTAAAGCAAAAAAGTGAAAAGAGTAACAAAACAAACAAAAAAAAAACCCATGAAGTTTGCTAATCAGCTTTTTTGAAAATATCTAAATATTAAGAAAAGTTTCAGGCTATCTCAAGCCATAAAAATTGGTACCTCTTGATGTCAAATAATCAGGATCCACAAATACTTGCCCTAACAAGAACATTGAACATATTTGGCATTTCTCAATAAGTGAATTTATTACCATTCCTTCCAGCAGCTCTTATTATTCTGCTAATTGTGATTTATTGTGTCTATCTCTTTATTACTGGATGCAAAGTGCTTTGCCAGTGCCCTTACTTATCCATCACTGGTAAAATTTATTTTGAGTAATTTTTAATTTTACTCTTCATTATGGTGAGGATGAAGACACAGTGATACAGTTGGAATTAATAACCAGGAGCAGACAGTAAGCCAGCCTTGACTCCTCACTCCCCAGCCACGTGCCTCTTATTTCTCTCGGCATCAGTTTTCTTTTCTGCTACAGATGGAGTTGTAGATGACACCTCAGGTTATCTTATGATCTCATAGTTTATGGTTTTTTCCTCTATTGGGAAGTTAAAAAGTAAATAAATGTTTGTACTTCTTTGAGAATAAGCTGCTTTTCCTATTGCATTCATTAGTGTTTGCCTCACCTTGTTAAATGAGATGAATGGTATTTAAATAAAGGCATCCATCTTGGTCCAAGGAAGGGTTCATTCCTGCTCAAGGCCGCTTATCCTAAGTTTATTCTACATTACTTGAAATATTATCAATCACGTTCACATTTTTTAACTTGAATAAATTAATGTTTTATTTTTATATGTATATAGAGAGAATATGAATGTTTCTCTAGAAAACATAGAGTAAATTTTCTACTCAACACCATTAGATTATATTGCCCTGAAAGAATGCCTTAGCTAAAATCTTTTTTATTTCACTGTTTGTGCCTCTACACTATCAATTTTGATTACATCTCTGTTCATTAAGGCAAAAGGATTGGGATAACTGCTGGCATAGTCTTACCCTTATAGAGTAAACCTATTTATATAAAAAGGTGTTAACTGTGATAGTATAAGTTTATTAATATTTCTCTTTACAACAAATATTATTGTAATACTTTCATTAATTTGACCATTCAACAAATATTTATTGAGTACACACTTTCCCTTAAATGAGGGTTATAACACAAAACAAAATAGGCAAAGACCTTGCTTTTATTTAAAGGCCCTGCTTTCAAATAATTCCAATTTTTAAATTGCACAGCATTCTGAATAACATGATAAAACCTCTTGCTGTCCCTCTCTGTCCCTCCTGAGTTGTCAATCACCCTTTAACCAGTTACTCATCCTTTAGTCACTTAGTAGCCCACCTGGGTTATCCCATCAAGTATTAGAGAGAGACAGAGACAGAGACAGAGACAAAGACAGAGAGATAGCCCACATCCATATAACTTTCATTACAGTATGTTGTTATAATTGTTATATTTTATTGTTGTTTATCTCTCACTATGACTGATTTATAAACTTTATCATATATATGAATGTATAAGAAAAAATCTACGTATGAATGTATAAGAAAAATGTTATATATATATATATATATATATATATATATATATATGGATTTCTGTATTATCCATGCTATTATCTGTGGTTTCAGGAATCCATTGGACACCTTGGCATGTTTTTCCTGTGGATAGGGCAGAACCACTGTGTAAATAAAGCTTCTACAAACATCTCTCTGCAGTTTTTTGGGTGAACATAAGTTTTCAAATCATTTGTGTAAATACTAAAGAGCCAGATTGTCAAATCATATGGTAAAAGTATGTTTAGTTTTGTAAGAAAGTGCCAAAATGTCTTCCAAAAGGGTTGTACCATTTTGCTTCCCCATCAACAGTAAATGAGAGTTCTTGTTAGTTCACATCCTAGCCAGTATTTGTGGTTGTCAAGATTCCTTCTTTTGACCATCCTGGTAGATTTGTAGTGGTATCTTTTTGTTCTCATTTGCACTTTCCTGATGACATGAGATGTAGAGTGTTGTTTCATATACTTATTTGTGTCTTTTTAGTGAGATGTCTCTTTAAGGTTTTTGGCCCATTTTTTAAATACGTTGTTCACTTTTTCAATTGTTGAGTTCTAAGAGCTTTTTTTATATTTTGGATAACAGTACTTTATCAGCTATGTCTTTTGTAAAAATTGCTTTCCAGTTTGTAGCCTGTTTTCTCATTTTCTTGACATAGCTTGTGCAGAGCAGAAATTTTCCATTTTAATGAAGTCCAGTTTACCAATTATTTCTTTCACAGAGTCTTTGAATATTGCATCTAAAATAGCATCACCATACCCAATTTCATCCAGATGTTCTCCTTTGTTATCTTTTAAGAGTTTTATAGTTTTGTATTTAGATTTTGGTCTATGATCCATCTTATTTTTTATTTTATTGATTATGCTGTTACAGTTGTCCCAATTCTTTTCCCTCTGCTCCCCTCCACCCTGTGACTCCCTTTCCCCCCAGTTGTCCCCCCCTTTTAGTCCATGCCCATTGGTTGTGCATATAGTTCTTCTCAAAATCTTCCTGTCTACTCCACTCCCTCCTACTATGCTTCTTAATTCCTGCACCATCTCCTTCCCTTTCCCCCATCTCCCTCTTCACTGAACTCCCCCCAATATGTTCCCCATACCTATATTTCTTTTTCCCCTCTCGTTGCCTACTTAGTTTGCCTTTGTTTTGATTCCCTAGCTTCTGTTGTTGGTTGTTGTGATACAGTTTTCATTTTAATGTTCATAGTTTTGATCCTTCTTCTTCTAAACAAGTCCCTTTAACATCTCATATAACAGTGGTTTGGAGCTAACAAACTCCTTCAGTTTTATTTTGTCCTGGAAGCACTTTCTCTGCCCTTCTATTCTGAATGATAGCTTTGCTGGATAGAGTATTCGTGGTTGTAGGTTTTTGCTTTTCATTACTTTGAATATTTCTTGCCAGTCCCTTCTTGCCTGCAGGGTCTCCCTTGAGAAGTCTGCTGATAGTCTAATTGGGACCCCTTTGTACATAATTCTTCTCTTCTCTCTTGCTGCTTTTAAGATTCTCTCTTTACCTTTAATTTTTGACATTTTGATTATAATGTGTCTTGGAGTGGTTCTCCCTGGGTCCAGTTTTCCTGGAACTCTCTGTGCTTCATGGACCTGTAAGTCTATTTCCTTCTCCAAGTTAGGGAAGTTCTGCTTTATATTTTTTTCACATAATTTTCAATTTCTAGTTCTTCTTCACACTCTGGCAATCCTATAATTCAAATGTTTGTTCACCTATAGCTGTCCCAGAGGTTTCTGAGCCTCTCCTCATTTTCCTCACTTTTTGTTTCCTCTTTCTGCACTAATTGACTGTTTGTTCCCTCCTTGTGTTCCAATTTGTTGATTTGATCCCTGGTTTTCCCTTCCTCACCACTTGTCTTGTATGTATTTTTGTTCATTTCAGCAGGGCTAGCCTTCATTCCTTCCCTGTCTTGATTAAGTCCCACTGTTAGGTCTGTAAGCTGTCTTATGACTATAGCTCTGAATCGAGCCTCAGAAAGATTCTTTATTTGCTCATTGATCAAGTCCTTTATTTGTTTTTTGGTTAGCTGCGTGATTGTATTTCAATCATTAATTCTGCCATTCTGACCATTTTGTTTATCTTTCCCTCTTGGGTGGGGCACTGTCACACCTCCTATGCTGTATTGGGCAGAGCCCCGTGTGCTCATCACAACCTGGTGACCTTTCTCACCACCTTGTGGCGCTTTGCGTGAGGGAGGGGGTCCAAGATGGATTGCTGCCATTCTCTCTCCGCTGAGAGACCGGGAGCCTCCTCCTCCACCCCCACGCCCTCCAGGCCTCACAGTCCGAGACAATGGGGGTCTGCCTTCCCTGGCGTTGGAATCATGATCCGATGCGTCTGGTCTCTAGCCAGGGTTGGCTCCCAGGCACTTCTCTCCTCCCCCCAAATACGGGTGTGTGCTTACTGGATCTCGCTGTTTGTTGCTGCAACTGCCGCCTCTAGCACAGCTCGATCTTTCAGCCATGGGTTTGCCCCTCCTACCTGTCTGGATGAGCACCACTTGTTTATGACTTCATACGTTGGACTTTCATGTAGCTTTATTTTCTGGAAGTTCTGGTTCTTTTTGGTTTTGCGGTAGTTGTAGTCCTTCTTAGTTGTGGAGGGAGACAGAGCATGTGGGTCTATGCCTCCATCTTGGCTGGAACTCCTATGATCCATTTTGAGTTGATTTTTGTGAAGGGTGTGAAGTGTACATTTAGATTTATTATACTTTGCATGAGTACATCCACTTGTTCCGGCATAATAATGTATTTTTCATGGTTTTTGTTTAATTTAGTTGACAAGATTTTAGGTATATTCATATGAATTGTCATTTTTCACAGAGAGTAATTTACTATGGACTATATGAATAAAAACATTTATGGCCGGTTGATGATATATATGTTTTAAAATAACTGTAAGTAGTACTATATTTTTCTATATATTTGCACATATACAGCATATAATGCATTAGTATACACACATATATCACTTAGAAATATTTAAATATATTTGTGCTCTACTAAGTCTCCACTGAAAGATTTATAGAATGATTTAAAATATTTCTCCATGAAGTCATTTTTTTTTCTTTAAAATTCTCACACAAAGCTCTAAACACAGTATAAGCTCAATGAAATGGATGATTAGCATCTAATCACACACTTCTGAATGTTTGGATGATGTTACTTTCTTAACATTGTTCAAATGAGAAATATTTTACTGAATAATTTACCTACAAATGATTCATATGCCACTCAGAATGTTTTTAACATAATCTCAGATATTTTATTTTACAATTAATAATAGAGTCTAAGTTTAAAAGAGGATAGCAAATTTTCTACCTATCAATCATTTCCCAAGTTTTCCACTTCATAGTGTGATTATTAAATTAGAATACACACATGAAAGAGCTTTTGGAAAGGCTACACAAATGTTATTATTTCCAGAAATTGCTACTAAATTTTAGCTCTGCTACCTAACTAGATGCATGACTTTGAAACATCTCTAAAGTGATTGTTTACATCTGGAAACTGTTTTCCAAACTTTTCACTTGAGTGGGTTCTTCTTGTCCTTCATGTTTCATTCACCTCCTCAGGGAGGGTTTCCATTAATTAGTCCCCTCTTATTTCCTCTCCAGGAACACTATTCCTTTCTGTACGTGACTTTCCAAGGTTGTTAGGTATACAATTTCTTAGTTTCCTTATATGACTATAATGTCCATAAGGCTGGCAATCATGTCACTCATTCACCACCTAACATCAGGCACCAAGCCTGGCTCAGACATTTGCTAAGTTGGGATAATTTACTTATTTACATTAAAAATAATAATAATAAAAAATGAGATAGTTTTTATGATTCACAAGCTTAAATAAGTAAATCAAAAGTGATATAATTATTTTGAGAAATTAAAGTTTAAGATGTTAATTCCCTCCTTCCTGCACTCCACCAACCACCCTCAATGTAAAGTACAAAGCACACATAGGATGCAGACGAATAAATGAAAGATTTATCATTCTGATTTTTGGCTTAATATTATAGTGTAAAGTCATGGAAGAATACCAGGATTGTATATAGAATATCTTTGCAGAAATGAGAGGTAGGGAGATGAGAGATGTGACCTAGAATCAAAGCAAGACCAGCGGCCACTGTTGCTTGTCCCCCTTAGAGCTCTCATGACACAGGGAGGAAAAAAATACCCAGAAGACAAATGCCAGTTAACTGGAGTTATATCATGTACAAATGAAATATATTCTGTTTCCTTGTAATCTCTTCTAGTTTGGAAATGGCTTACTTAGTCAGATGTAAATATCTGTCCTGATCCTGTCCAGATCATTCTCTTCAGTGGACTGTTTCTGATACCTTGGTGTATTTTATAGTTGTGCAAAGATATAAAAATTGAAAAATTTTGATATCTGTCTACAAATTCTCAAGTCTTTAAATTTATTATTGAGTCTCTCTCAAAGATATATCCACCTAGTTTTTTTTTTTCTGTTAATTATCATAGAGTTCTATATCAATATTGGAAGTTCAGAAATCTCAAGTCCTGATATGAATTTTCTCTATTTTACAATCTGTAGCAGAAAGAGTGAAAGTGAAGCGACTTACATAAACTATTCTTGTTTGGGAAAGTCAATGAATAATTTTGGGGATCAAGACTACATGATTAATGAAGACTATACCCTTTTAGTGTAACTTCATCTATCATAATCACATGCACTATTCACTATCTCTAGCTGAACATACCAAAAGTTGTGTTTAAATTTTTATTCCTATTTATATGTTAGCAGATGTAGATATTTTAGTCAAAGT
This sequence comes from Furipterus horrens, assembly GCF_987537825.1. Classification (NCBI taxonomy): domain Eukaryota; kingdom Metazoa; phylum Chordata; class Mammalia; order Chiroptera; family Furipteridae; genus Furipterus; species Furipterus horrens. Next base: position 151,472,969 of record NW_028327171.1, on the reverse strand, counting down.
GAAATGCATAATCTCAGACAAGGGAACATAATTATATCCAAGAAAAGGAGATATCACTTGTGGTTTGTATAAAGACATGATACTTGTTAGAGGTGGTGGAGAGTGACATTAATCTAGAATGTCAAGACTTGTGAGACCTCAAGAAATATATATTAAAGTAAAAAATATTTTAAACATATGCAATAAATGGCTGGTGTTTTCCTTTGGGGAAACACAAGCGTCTAACTTAATACATGAAGAATAGGAAGAAAGAAGGCCATAAAAGTGATTTGAGTTTGGACAAGAAAGTCATTTAATAGTAAGTGAAAGTGTGATATTTAAAATAAGAAACACATGGATCCCTGAAAGGAATTGGAACAATTGAAGCTTTAGCAAAATCCCTCCAACACCTATGAATTAAAGTAAGAAACAACCAGAAACAGAGAATTGGGCTTTTTGAACAGGCAAGAGATCAAGTAATAGGGCCAGGTAAGAACGACTAAACCAAGAAATGGGCTGTCCAAACAGTTCAGACAGAAAAGTTCAAAAAAGACTTTTTATTAAGAATGTGAAGCTCAAGGTCAAATAACTAGAAATGAAATTTTACAAATTTGTTGAAATTTTGATGTCACCCCCAAATGAAGTTTTTACATTTTCCTCCTGCTAACAAATAATAGCGAGTCAACAAATTTTATTAGCTAAGAAAAAGTTAATGCCAATACATACTGTTATGTTCTGAGAAAAACATAATTAAAAATGCATAAGAGAATGATAAACACATTAATTGAGTTGATAAAACTGGAAACAACTCTAGACTGAGGTTTATAAGATATTTTCTCACAAATCAGTAAGCTTTCATATATTTCAGTTCCTTATTTATATCATAAGAGTGGATATGTTGCCCTACATTCCCCTACCAGCTTTCTCAAATTCTGTAATCTGTGAATGAAGAATTGGGGATTTTAAACTAGGTACTTTCTATAATTGTTACAAGCTATCAAATTATATTATTCTATAAATCTAGGTTTTTAAACATTTCAAAATTTTCAAAATATCCAGTTTTTTTTTTTTTTTTAACTGTGATTGCATTTAGCAATAATTAGATTAGTTTAAACTGACATTTCACTGGTGGTATACACATATTGGGAAAATGTTTTGAGGTGATTTTTTTCCATTATTAAGTTCAATTACCTCTTCTTTAACAGCTTCGTGTCTTACAGTCCTTCCTATTTCTCCAAGGACTCCAAATACACATATTTTAATCTGCTCCAAGTTGTCCCACAGTTCATTGGCACTACATTAATTTTTCTTTCTTTTTCGATTTTTGTTATCCTCTGTTCTCCCTTTTCTTTCTTTTTTAAAAAGATTATTTATTTATTTATTTTTAGAGAGAGAAGAAGGGAGGGAGCAAGAGAGGGAGAGAAACATCAATGTGTGGTTGTATGTGACCTCCACAACTGGGGACCTGGCACACAACCCAAGCATGTGCCCTGACTGGGAATAGAACTGGCAGCCCTTTGGTTTGCAGGCCAGCGCTCAATCCACTGAGCCACACCAGCCACGGCTGTTCTCTCTTTTCTAGTTTACATAATTTCTATTAATATATCATAAGTTCCACCAACCTTTTCTTTATGATACACAGTCTATTATTAATAGAGGGTATTTTTCAGCTTACACTGTGTATATTTTATTCCTTAATTTATTATTTTTTAAAATATTTTATTTATTCTTTGATTTTTTTAAGTCTTTACTATAAATCCTTGTATTTTTGGAATAAATAGAATTTAGTTATAGTGTGTTTTAGTGCCATTGTATGCTTGTTCTAACATCTCTGTCAGTTATGGGTCAGTCTTTCTTTTCTCTCTCTCTCTCTCTCTCTTTTGGTATTACTTTCTTTTCATTTTTGGAAATTTATGAGTTGATGTCAAAAATCATTAATTTTATTTTGTTGAGTTTTGAATATTCTTTTTTCCTACAAATTCTTGAAACTTTTTTCTGGGTGAAATGAAATTTGCTGAAGAGTTTAAACATTTTTCTTTGCTTTTTAGATTTATTAGTCAGAATCAGAGCAGTGCTATCTGAAGATAATTAACCAGTACTACCTTTCTGAGTACTTTATCCTCTGTACAGTAATGGTTAGGTCAGATTTCCAATGTGGCTGGTGGGACCAGACAATGTTCTAAGCACTGTGTGAAGTTCTCTAATACTTTTGGGAAAGTTCTCAGGCTGTTATTTTTTATTTTTATTTTTTCACAACTATTCGTATGCACTCAGTACTCATTTGAATACATGACGGGACTTCTGGAATTCTTTCTAAGGGAAGCTTTCTACCCTCCTGTACTTTCTTTGTCTTCAACTGCTCTGCTCAGGAAGCTCCCTGAGTTTTGCCTGAGTGTGCCACCCCTGTGCTGCAGTCTGGTAGCCGCTACATCCAGAGGCTCAGCTCATTGATTGTTGTCACTTAGAGATAACTGTCCTTCCTTGTCTAATGTTTAGTTCCTGGAAATATTGTATCATAGGGTTTATTCATTGTGTGTGTGTGTTACAGAATTCAGGGTGAGGGTAAATTATGTCCATGTTTTACTTCATCTTGGTTAAAGCTTCAATTCACTTTTATAGTTTAAGAGTCTCAATATTTCAAGATTTTAAAAAAAAATTGCAAGGGTATTCCTTGTTTGTGTAATTGTAGATATTGATATGAATCTTTCATTTGCTTAAGCATTAGAACCTACTTGTGGAAAGATATTTAGATAAGCCTTTCAACTATGCTTCTTCTATGAGGTCTGTCCAGAAGGTATCCAGCAATGTAATATGAAAAGTAGAGACATATATTGAAGGAGATGCAAGACACAAGGAACATTGTACATAGGACAATGACACCTCAAAGTCTGAGGCAGTCTGCCTCCAACATACTGGCTCAGTGGAAACTCCCTGTCCAGCAGAGGTTTCGGGGTCACGGATAAGAGAACAAAATTACCCAGGACACTGTCTTTTTTCTGGAGGGAGGAAAGGTGGCAAATCTCTCTAGTGGAGAAGAGCGTTGGACATCCTCTCCTAGCCCATCTTATTAAGGAGGGAATTCAGGAGACAAAATATCAAGAATCATAAATCATCAATTAGTTTTCAGATGCTTGGGTTACAGTTGACAGTTACTGATTACAAATATCAATGAAATAATGTAGTAACCAGTCTGTGTCAGGGTTTGATACCATACTGACATTAGGTGTAAGGCTTCACACATTTTTAGCTATTCGCTGTTTATAGTTAACTAAGAGATAAGAAAAGCAGAGCAAGCTCTAAAGCATTATATGCATTCTTTAAATCCAAATCCCATGGAGACCTTCTGAGTGGCCTTCAAGTCATGTCAGCCTCTAATTTTCCTAGTGTCCTGGTCAAGTCTTACAAGGCTCTCAGGAACCTGGCTTGTGGCTTGGACTACAATTCTCGAAAGCACATAGAATGGTCCCCTACAAAAGTCCCCTTCAAAGTGGGCACCTCGGAACCTCACAGAGTTCTCTCAATTGCTATCTGCTGCCCTATTTGTATTTTCCTGAATCTCATTGATGGTCTGAAATCTCTTCCCTTTCAAAGGTGATTTTAGTTTGGGGAAAAGCGAGAAGTCACAGCATGCCATATTTGGGCTGTAGGGGGGCTGAGTTACCTGGGTGACATGATGTTTTGCCAAAAAACTCTGCACAAAACATGATGCTTGATGGGCACATTGTCATGACGAAGCTGCCAATCACCAGTGGCCCATAGTTGTGGCCTTCTAATCATCCCAACAGTTTCCATGGAGGGATATTTAAGCTTAACATAAAATTTGATGTAGATCCCTTGCTCTACTTGCTCATTTTGAATGTGACAGCCATATAGTACATGTGCTCACTCAACGGCTTCTACTGACTAATACAGTGAAGCCATCATTGTTGACGCATGTGCACTCCAGTCCACTCTCCTTGGTTGCCAGCTTATATGCTAATGCACAGACCATTCTTGCTATAGTCACAATGGTTAGACTTTTTCTGGACACATCTTGTATTTACTGTGTCAAGGTGTCCTTGTCACCATGAAAAAATGGGTGGTATCACCTGGGGGAAAAATCATTGACATCCAGGAGGTATCTTTGTGAGATGTCATTTAACTTGAACTCAGCACTGCCTAAGGTCAGTCTCTTTACCCTGGCAACAAAGAAAACAAGTTATGTCAGTATGCCTGGACATAGGGTATGTGAGATTCCCAGTTTAAGCTAAAGAATTGCATTTTACAAAAAAAGAAGCAAGTAAATAAAACAACAAAAATAAATCAAACAAATATATATTGAACACTTACTATATAGCAGGCAGTTTTAGACATTGACACAAATATGTAAAAACAAAATTCTGATTTATAAATTTACAATGAGTAATATAATTATTATGGAGACCAGACATTTTTTTCTAATATATCTGTGCTCTATGTGCAAGCAATATGAGAAGTCAGCATGCTGAGTGACTAAACTTATATATACAATATCATAAAATCAGTTCAGTAAAAATGCATTGATCATGGCATGTTCATTGTGAAAAACATATTTCCAAATAGAATTAGTGCAAAATACAAATATGAGTTTATAAAGCCATATAGAAAAACTGTCTGGAGTGCTTAAACCTTTCGCTGTATCTTAAACGTGATGTGATTTGAAAACTTCTGTCTATATTAGATTCTGAGAGGAATTTTCTTTTTTAAAATGAAGGTCATTGCATCTACTGTGGGTTTTGAAATAATATTACATTCTAGCTACTAAACAGGTTTCTTCAGCATATTTATAAATGTCTTACAAACCATTTTAAGAAATCTCAAACATTCTAGTTGGAGTCTTTGGACTTAGGATTTTTATGGCAAAAAGAGAACACTGAATTTGGATGACAAATATTATTATCATGTTTTGTTCAGTGTAAAGCTCATTTATGCTTTTCTGTATTTAATTCTACAACATGAAGAAACTCCATAATTATCTTAGAAGGGCTGAATAAATCTGCATTCCACAGTCTTTTCATGGTACCAGATTGTCCTTCTGTTTAGAGATAATGTTACTGGGTAGTAAAATCAAAGAATTTAAATGTTCAGAAGTTCCCTTTATACCACCTATAACTCTCTAAAATTTATGTAATGACAGTGCAACATTAACAAATGATGCTTTTTTATTGGGGTATCTGCCTTTATGCTTTTTAGAGAAATTTGTTCTTAATCCATTTATTTTTAAAAATAATCTCCATTCAAATTGTTATGTTATAAAAAGATTATCTCTGTATTTTGAAATTGGTTTTAAAAGTTTAAATATTTATTTGATATGGGAGAAAATATAAAATGCACATTGTTTGGGAGAATTGAATTAGCAAATCTTACAGATAATTTGCTGAGATTTTTATAAATACAGATAATTTGTTGGGGTTTTTATAAATAATTAGTTTCCTCTGTTATTGGTGGTGGTAATACTATTGTATGGTTGCTATTAGGTATTATTTTTCTATATTATTTATATATATTTTAAGGAAATGAAGTTTTCATACTTATATAAGCAAATAGAACTGTAACTTATATTAATATATATTAATATTTGCTTTTTAATTAAAATTTTATAAGGATCACTTTAAGTGTAAATGTCTATATGAAATATACTTATTGCACCTGATCATGTTGTCATCTATAACCTTTTTTTAAAAAAGATTTTATTTATTTACTTTTAGAGAGATGGGAAGGGAGAGAAAAGGAGAAGGAGAGAAACATCCATGTGCAGGAGATACATCCATTGGTAACCTTTCGCACACCCCCAACTGGGGATTTGTACTGCAAGCCAGTCATGTGCCCTGACAGAATCGAACCAGAGACCATTTGGTTCGCAGGCTAGTGCTCAATCTACTGAGCCACTCCAGCTAGGGCTATAACTTATTTTCTTTTACTTCTATTTTAAATAATTGAGTTTTAGAATTTATGCCATTCAAATCTAATTATCTAGGGTTACATCATAGAAACCATAATTTTTTTTTACAAGAGATAAACAAACTAGTCCTTAGAAACTGTGCTCTTTTTATCAAGCTGAACTGGTATGAATAGAATTAAATAGTTTATTTTTATTATATATTGGATTTGTTTTAAATGTTGTGTTTCAGCTGGGAACTGACCACTACATTTCCTTGAGACATACAGAATTGCCTAATTCCATTGTGAAAGCTGCTCTGGATGTCCATGGCAGCAGTTTTTCTTTCATTTTTCTTTTTCTTTAAACATATTTTAAAATAACTGATGACATTGAGATAACTGAAGAAACGATACAAGTATAGAGACAAGCTCTTGGTTTTACCTTGTGAGCTGGACCTGAAGAGACATTAAGGGTATATAAAAGTATTACAGAAGTATTTGAGGAAGAACTATATGAATCAAATGCTCACCATTTAAGATCCCATTAGAAAAAGCAGCAACATTGAAGCAAATAAGAAAGTACTGTCTGACAAGCATTCACAATGAAATATCTCACAATTATCCTTGAAAAACCTCTAAGTAAATTGAAAAAACAATATTCATTGAAAAATTTAGAACTGATAATAAATACAAGAAGATACTTCAATTAACTGCAAAGATATCAGAATCAATTAAGAAAATCAGGCTATCTATTAGTGATAGAGTCCTATTCTTTTATGTTATGGATTATAACTCTTAGGTAATAAGAGCATTGATTCCCAGATTCCAAACCCAAGTCAGTACTTGGGTTTGTAGAATGATTAAGTTGTTATAATGGGGGGATGGATAACAAGGCCTGTATGTATTTCTTTGTACATGGGTGTATGTTGGAGGTAGAATACTGATACCACAGGAATTTTAGTCTTTAAGTGCTCCAGTATTTCAAAGCAATGGAGTATACCAAACAGTAGGTACTGGAAAGACTTCAGAGTAACAGAGGGAAATTAAGTAAATGTCTACTGAGACCTAAACATTCTTCTAGAGGATGTGCACATCAACCTCTCCTCTATTGCTCCAGCTATAATTCTAAGAAGAGAATTTAGCACACATGTAGATAGTGAATAAAACCACAAAAAATCAATAACAAATGTTGGAAGATACAGAAATATTAGTTGAAGTATTGTTTTATGTACATAAAATTTGATATTCTTCCAAGTGGTTTTTCTTGTGTGAAAGTAATACTTGGATATTTCCAGAACTATAAGGATTTACAGAATACATGCTCTCTGAGAGAAATATAAATCAGGGTGGAGGGAAGAGGAAACTCAGGATTTTTATTTCATTAAGCAAAGGAAGTCTGAAACTTAAAAAAAAAAGCCAATAGCTGTTAAATATTTCTCTTTAAAACAAATACCAACAGCTCTTAAATATTTTTAAGTAAACTTTTAAGTATGGTTAAAAATGGAAAACAGAACCAAATAATTATTTTCAAAGAAGAAATATAATAGAAAAAGTTATGATTTGGTCACAATAATTTGGATATGAACTCCATGGTATGTTAACATATATGGGGCTAAAATGTAAATAATAGCAAAATTAGTACATTTATATAACTTAAAAATTATAGGGGAAGGTAAATAGCAGGTAGAATAAGTGATGGTAAAGGTAGAGGGAGAAAAAGATGTATCAGAAAGTTAGAAAAAAGAAAGTTCCAGTAACATATCCTCCTTCCTCAAACCCATGGGAAATCGCACAGTAAATATTTTTAAAGCAGTTATCAGGAGAAGTACATATTACCACCAGCAAAGTAAGAGTGTGGGTAATCTGGAGGGCTTGCAGCAGATGTTTATAGTCTGAGAGCAAAATCTATACACAAAAAGAGAGAATATATTACCCGAAACAGAATCCAGAGGCATTAAGAAAAAGAAAAAAAAAGAAAAGAAAAACATACACACACACAAGAAAACATGAACAATAACAGCAATTAAACACATTTCTTCCATAATAGAATTGTGGAGAAAATCAGTAACAGGGAAAAGGAATGTTGGCAAACATGCGATGTGGCCAAATAAAATAACATAAATTCTCCCTACTCTCAGAGCAGCACACTCAAGAACACGGACCCAGCTACAGATGTTAGTACCGTTTTTTGAAATGGAAGTCTGGAGAGGGCGTTCCTGAGAGTGATCATGGGTGCCAGGCCTGAGAATCAGAGAAGTGCCCATGACAAGTCACTCAGTCACCCAGATCCCGACCCTCCCTCAAAAACCATCTAAGAACATTACTATCACCAAATGCTATGGCACAAAAAGAGCATGACTCCTTACAACTTAAGAAATAGACTCCATTTTCCAAAAGTCTATGATTTGCCTCCTTCTCTAAAACATGTATGTAGACAAAAGCAATCACTGGTCTTTTGAGAGAATGGTGCAACTGATTCAAAGAGACTGAATATCCAAAAACTGAAACACTAAATCCACAAGAGGCTATGTTAAAATTGATTCAAGAAGAAACCACATTCTGAAATTAAAGCCAAATCCCCAAAGCAAAAAGAGCAAAACAAAGCAAAAAAATCTTCACCTCACACAATTGAAACATTTCTTTTAAAAATTTTAGGTTTCCATTTCCTACCTTACACAGTTATGACAATGGATAGAATGTCAATCAAAACGGTTTTTAAAAATGTGTCCATTTTTCCATTGCTGTTGTTAGGATCTAGAAAAGTGTCTGAGAAAAGGAAGTTGGTCAATGTGTATTTGTTAAATGAATGAGTTATTGCATTGGATGCAGGCCTCAATTTCAGTTGGTTATACCTCCCTCTTTTAGGCTCTACCATAAAACTGGAAAAATTGTAATTGAGAATCTCTGTGCTTGGGACATTCAGAATGAATAGTGTTAGCTCTGGATTTAAAACAAACAACTATTACCAGATGGAAGAGGGGGTGGCAGGAAAGCATAATGAGAAGGGGTCACAGGTGTATGGTATTGGAAGAAACTAGACTTTGGATGGTGAGCACACAGCAGAGTACACAAATGTTGAATTATAATCTTGTTCACCTGAAAATTATATACTGTTATTAACCAATGTCACTCCAAAAGAAATACTTTACACAAAAAATAATAAGAAAGGCTGTGCAAGTCTACACACTGAACTTTGATACCGTGGCATCTTTCTCTTGGTTTATTTCTGGAATGCCAGTATCCAAATTTTCCCATCACCATTACCAACAGGTAAGCTATTGAACTATTATTCTCTGCAAATATTGAACATCCCATGAGTAAAAACCTCTATTATGCATTGAAATTTAGAAATCTTTCAAGGGTGAAACTGACCTTTCTCCTCCACAACCAGCTGGTATGGAGCCCCACTGTTTACCCCAGAACTCCAGGGTCTTCTTCTTAAAATGAACAGTTGAGGTTCACCTGACTTTGGGAGAAATCTGTGTGAGAGATTCCCAAGACTACACACACAATCAAAGAATGCAAGGACAATGCAGATAGCAAAAGAAAGCTTCAAAATCTACTCTTTCTGATACCAAGCCCAGCCATGAAATAAAACAAGGGTGCTATAGAAAAGTAGAAGAGAGAACAAAAAGAAAGGTAGAATATAGATTATTAAAATTAAAAAAACACTTAAGGCAAATAAACTGGCACTGAGAAAATCTGTGAAAATTTTAGATGACACAAAGTAGTTGAAAAGAAAGCATGAATGAATTAGCAGATCAATCCAGAAGAACAATGTCAGAAGAGCTGAAGCACCATCAAACCAGCCATCCTGCCTGGGATTGAAACCTAGATGCTCAAATTTCCAGGAAATTTACCTTATTACTTTCATTATACTGGGTGTCAGTTACTTTATCTGATATAAATTAGGGATAATAATAGGATCTTCCTCATATAATTGTAAGAGATTAAATGTTACTATTAGTAAAAATACTGGGAAATAAACTGATACGTTATAAATAGTAGGTAATGCTAATTACCAATTGGTGTTTTTTCATAACTTCACTAATCTTCTTAATTTTCCTTAAACAGCTTAAGGTTTATTGAATTTACTATTCTTTCTGTGTGGAAGCTCACTCACCTTTATTTTTACATAAGTGCCTTTCTGACATTATTCAATTCTGTTCAAATAGCATCTTTACAGAGAGGCAGCCCTAATCATCTTGTCTAAAATATAGCCCAACATCTTTTTTTAACTCTTTACCCAACTTTATTTTTTATTTATAGAATTTATTTTAACCTGGAATAACGTTATAAATAGATTAATTTATTGGGTTATCACTTTTCTCCACAACTGAAATATATGTTCCATGAGGCAGAAACTTTGCCAATCCCTGTATCTTGAATGTCTAAAAAGTCCCTGACACATAGTAGGTATTCAATAAATATGTTTACCACAACAGAGCATGTGGAATAAGAACTAAAGCTTTGGAACCAACCTGTTTGTGTTCAAATTCTACCTCTGTTTAGCAGCTGTTAGTGAGTAACTTAACTTTCATGCCTCTCCTTTAGCAAAATTTGGTTAATAGTAGCACCTATTTTTTATATCGTGATGATTCAATATATATAAAAAAAACACTTGGAAGTCTGGCACATATCATTTATAGAAGTAAGTTATTAGTGTTGCTAAAATGTGTTGATAGAATAAAAACATAAATGAACTTATAAATGAATACATAAATGAAGAGCGTGGATTGAAGGGACTTTCATTCATGCATTACCTTGCTTAATTTTTTTATGACAATCATGTTATTCTTTGTTACCTTCATTATGCTCAGAAAATTAATGTCATCATTACTGGAAATAAGGCATATCTGTGTCTTTTCTCCAGCAGAGAACAAAGTATATGTCTTATTAAAATGCCTTTCCCACTTCTCAGTTTTCCCTGTCACCAAACATCCGGTCCTTGACCTTGAAGTTTATTTCAGGTTACTCTAAATGGGAACAAGAATAGTGTAAAAATGCCAATTATAGCTCTCTTTTCTCACAAACCCATTGGCTAAGGTTTTCCCTTCCATGCCCTGCTGTACCATTTCAGAGATTGACCTCTGTTGACTGCATTGCCTTTACCCTTTTGCTTTCAGGATTCCAGTTGGATTCAACCAGTGAGACACTGATAAGGAAGCCAGGGAAGAGAGAGCAGGAAGAAGGGGAGTATACCCCCCCCCATCTCTGTTCACAGTACCTGCAGTGTTGGTGGTTACATCTCCCTATGACCACAGCCTTGGTAGGGATGCCCCCCTTCCATAGATGCTAATTTCACCAAACTCCATAAATGGCTCCTTGGTATTGTTCATCTCTGGGTGTCTCCTTATCTTAGACTGGTGTCTGTAACCCTGACCATGATTCTGAAAATAGTCCCTTCAGTAAATAATTTTCAGTCAAAGTCTTTTAAACACACCATATATTTCTTGTTCAATAGTCAGAAAATTATGTTCCACGAGATGTCTGGAACATGTGACAAATATGAAAGTTATACTGTGTCCACTGTCAGCCCTCAGGGCTTCAAGGTAGTAACACTCCAATGAAGAAAATCACTCAGTTTCTGCTACATCTATAGCCTCTTTATTTGCTTGGGGTTTCTCCCTCCTCCATTGCAGGAGGTTTCTCATAATCAGTTATTATAAGGGAAGTGAGGATGGGGGAACAGAGCCTTTCCCACTGAGCCATTTTACAAATGAAGTCTTTCCTTGATCAAGTCTACTGAATGTTCTGCTAATGA